>NC_037602.1:2243280-2568253 GCF_003073045.1 Pomacea canaliculata
ACAGTACTATGCATCAGAATTAACACAACTAAAGGAAGTAGTGAAGTTGAAACGTAGAGGGAAGCTGAGGGCAGATGTGCTCTTTCTCCAGGATAACGCGCCCGTTCCCTCTGCTCAGGTTGCAGCAGCTAAAAAAGCCAGCCAGACTTAGCTCCATCTAACTTTAATCTGTTTCCTAAACTCAAATTCCGCCTACGTTGCGGCCGTAATGGAAACAATGATTGTTCATATGTGATGTGGAGGTGTTTTTGACGGTCCAGGACCCCACCTTCTTCCGTGATGGAATTGCAATGTTTAAGCATCGTTGGACAAGTACATTGATGTCGAGGGGGACTAAAAAGTAACATTTTGAAAAACTGTCTTGTTTTTGCAACTCCTTCAGGGTGAGGCTTAAGGTTCTGGGTTCTTTGCGAAAAATAATCCTTAGACACTACTCAAGCAAAGAGAGGCTGAGAGTCCCAAACAAGCAATGTCACTTCCTGTCCTATGACAGTCTCAGCGCCACCTATAACAATGTCCCCCATTTCCCGCCAAATATTGCTTATTGTTGTCAAAAGGCAAACATGACCCTCAGTTTCTGCCTGGTAAATTAGAACTTTTACTTATGTTTGAAGATGGCAATGACATCTGTTAGTCACTAAAACCCTCTTATTATGTTAACTTTTTGTCTTACAGCTAGAGCAGACCGTAAATATGGATAAAATTACAATTGTGGTTTTCAGAAATGGTGTGATCACCTAGCACGTCATTAAAATGTAAAAAAAAAAAACATTCGAAAACTGTAACTGATTATAAATACCTTGGCTTAATAGTCACTACAAGTCAAAGCTTTATCAGGGACATTACAACAAACATAAAGCAAAACTGAAATATTATAAACGCTGAAATAAAGGCTGCCACAATGTCTTTGTATTCTTTAAATTGATACCCCTCTTCGGTTGTATGGCGAAGAAAAACGTGGGACGAACCTGCCGGTGTAGAATAGGTACATTTAATTGCATGAACGCATTTGTTAAAAGTTTTATCCATAACACCTAATATGGTTGATAAAGGTATGGGAAAAGGGCTTGGGTGACATTAGCTCTAAACGGGGAGTGTAAATGTTTGTCCAGATTAGTAAAGTACCTAATCCAGTTATGTTTAAAAGATGATGGAAACATAGATAAAAAGCATTGAAACTAGGACGGCTTAAGTCAAATCACTAAAATGTTTTAAGAGGTTTGCTTGTGGCTGTTGGAGTAGATAAAAAAAGGGTTTCTAGAGTTTCATTAGATTATGAGACAGGTTCGAGAAAACGTAAATCTTCTACATGTTTCCAGATATAAAGAGACTGGACAGAAATAGTGGCTGACAAAACTGACATTTACAGGTTGTGATCCTGTTACCATGTCATAAACGAGTATTTATCTAGTCATAAATCAGAATAAATAAAGGCCAGGCTTTCAACTTACAGGTGAACTTGCAAGTACCACCCCCATAAATAATGCTCGGTCTAGGTCACGTGACCCTTCCCACGCTTCCTTATGTCTGCGACCTTCGTACCGTCTTCTCCTTCTCTCCACCTGTCTTGGGGGCTGGTTTGCTGGTGAAGTAAAGGGGTAGGGTACTCGGGGTGGGGCAGCGTACAGATTTCAGCTGACGTCACTTATGCGCCTTCATAAACGGATGGTGGGTGACAGCTGAGGAGGAGTAATGTACGACGCGAGAAGGAAAATTGAAGACAAATGTCACAATTATTTGTAATAAACTCCAGTCCACGCCTGAAGGCAGGTAGGAGTGTCAAGACGTCAAAATGCATATGCAATTACTTACTTGTAAAAACAAAACAAAACAAAAAAAACAGCATGTTGCAGTTTTTTTCCCACGCGGAAACATTAAAACCCGGATTCGTGAGAAAATGAGGGCTACATATTTTAGAAGTCGATAAGTTATACGAAGTGCAGCTTAACTCTTTTGCCAGCCAGCCTGGTTCTTTTAGTTAATTCATATATGTGTCTGTTTCCTCGAAGCAAGAAATGCTTAAAACGCATAAGTACCCTACTTGAAAAGGACGTTTGTCCTTGCAAACAGCCCGCCGTCTTTAAGCCTGTTCCAAATAAAACGCTGCAGAATGTTTACCTTTGTTGTATGGCTCTTTTTGCAAACAATGTTTTAAAACTACTTTTAATCAATTAAAAACTAATGACTTCTGTTGTTTGCTGGTGTGATATACGCTACCAAAGCAATGCTTACACCATTTCTGGGCAGTCTGTTCTTCTACATTCCTTTTAAATTTATGGGCGTTATCACCTGGTCTCTATATTTGCCAGCGGAGCCACTTTTGTATTTCACGGCTACTATACAATTTTTTATACCACTGATATTTAAATAAAAGCGCAAAACTAGTTCCTATAAATTTATCTCTATACAGCATCCAGACTTCGAGGAGGATGAGTGAGATTGATCTGTGGGCCGGTCGAGAGATAAACAGGTAGATACTGAAGCTTCTCTCAGTTTTGATCTTGTCAGCCCTGAGGTTCAAATGCTTCGGTATCTTTACATCAGGAAACAAGCCCTGAAGTTTGAATAGAGCACTTTCTTTGCATTAGTAAACAAAGTTTCTGAAAGTTTTCTCCCCACTACACCATAGCCGCCGGGGTGGCCATGCGGACAGAATTCTAAAACAGCCATGGGCGTGGTCCATGAGTCACTTTGGCGGAAAATACATTGTTGACGTCACAAACGTATCGGATGCTGTCCTGCTGATGTGCTGGCATCTGAGATGACACGTTAAAGGTCACCGTTTAACAGTACTGAACCACTCAAAAGGACATGAAGTGCATGCCTCATTAATAATAATCTTCATGCTGATGACAGCAGATCTTCACTTTGACAGTGATTGTGTTTTGGTTAGTTTTTGACTGCTTGAGGGTTATTTATCTCTAAGGCACACATTATATTCTTAGGTGTCGACCGCAGCAAATCATGGTGTGAAGTTCTGAACGCTTTAATAATGATTTACTCAGATTTATGGCATTCATATTCTTATAGCTTAAACGCACTGCCTTATATAAAACATCTTCCTCACTCTCTCGTTATATATATATAAATAAATCACCTATATACCTCGACAAAAAGTAAATAACTATATTTATCCGTATTTTAATTCCGTTGTATTCTACATAACAACGATTTTAAAGAGACAATACCAGTACTTTATCAGTATTCACTTTCTTCTCTCTGTATCAAAGATTTTAAACTAGCTAAAATTTGTGATTGTCTCCTGATGTCCACTTTTTATCAACCGTGAAGACTCGTTTGATCGTTTTTTGCATCTGACATCGCATCGTGCCCTCAAATCTCTATCTTATGCCCTCAACATTACTTCCCACAGTTAAGTTTTTATCGTTAACAAAGGAAGCAAGTGTTATCTGCCCTGATGCAGATGTTGGGCTAGAGTGTAGCCACTTAGCTACTTGTCATAGAGTTTAGGACCTGTCTCAGTGTCATGCTGATAAACTAGGAGAGAGAACGGCAGCTGTGTGTGATGTGCTTTTTTTTCTTAACTCGTCCCTTGTATTCTTATTAAACGTTTGCCAGGGATGGGTGACATTCTAAAATAGCAACAAGCGCTCACTACACCGTTATCATGAATCATCACCGTCGTCATCATCATCAATTATCAGTCTCATCATCATCATTTCTATGTGTTTAGGTTTGTTCCTTTCTTGTCTTATTTAAAGAGCTTTAAACCCACTTTCATAGCGTAGTAAAGCGCTGTCAAGCTTGTTACATATTCTTAAGCACACACAAATAGCTGGAGAGGCGTAGACTACAATTAGAGGGAAAAAAGGAAAGACTAGAAAAAGAACAATAGAATAGAGCTGTTCAAATATTATCCCTAATTTCTTGCGTCAGCACAAACTACTGCAATCCTTTGTCAGCTGTGGGAAACTACTGAAGCATGTTTGTCAATTTAGAGCTGTAATTTTTATCAGACGTCCTATCTTTGAAGAGTAAGTGTGGGGGTTGGTGGGAGGCTAAGGATCGGGACGAGTTTGTATAAGACACAAAGCACTCCGCGGGACTGGCCCTCACTGGCACTTAACTTCCTGATTGAAACTCCGCCCAAAGCCACTAACCTACCTGTCATGCGGTCATAAAAGCGGACACATGATGAGATCGTGCATTCATCCCACCTGACACAGCCTCTCCCTGCACTCCGTGGACAAAACTCCTGTTTCCTCTCTGCACAGCTTGTCTCACATACCACACAGCGAGTCCGGCCTCAGAAAAGTTGCCTGTGACTTCAGCTTTCGTCTTCGAGGAACACAGCTTCACGACAGGGGGATGAATAAAATAACTACCCAAAAGAATTAACCACCCGATTAAACTACACGAATGAACTAACTACCTGAAACAAGAAGACAGCAGAGGGAAGAAAAAAATAGGTGAGTACACTTTGCTAGATAACTGATGATTAATCTAAGGCCTTCTCTGGCTAACCGGATTACTTAAGTGCATGTAGACGGCATAGAGTAGAGAGTATACATTACTAGATAACTGGTGGCCTTAGTAAATTGTTGTCTCTTTATCCCAGCGTAAGCCATCGTATGAATTAATCCTAATTAAAATTAAATCGAATGCAAGAAGTTGTTTTGTATGGTAAGTGGTAAAACAGTCGTATAAATGCACGTCCTATTTGCCAAAAGGTTAGACATCGGTGTGTGAAAACTTAAATATTTGATGCAAGAATAACAGCTTTAAAATGAAACGAATACAAGTGCAAATTCGAAAATGTAGTTCTTGAGCGAAAGTATATGCATGAGATGAAAGAACGTTGTTGGAGCATTTTCAACTTTAGAAAAACAACGAAAAGAAAATCTCAAAAGACTGAAATAGAAGGGCCTTAATAATATGAACGCTTGCTGTGACGCACAGACAAATCAGATTCAAGCAGAAGGCGGAAGAAAGTTAACTGGCCAAAACTTTCTCCTACACAAGCTTTCATACATCACTTTGACACACGGCTTTCATCTTCGTCCGTATAGAACGTCAAGAAGTATAAAAGATGGGAGGTTTTCTTAATCTTCTAAAAATGATGTTTAATGTTTAACGGATAAAGAAATAATGACTTATGGAAGTGTACAACCTTGTGCGAGAGCGCCTCTGTGTGTGTGTGTGTGGCAGGTCAAGGGTCAATCTTCCCATAGTTTTCATGATACTGGTGTAGCTAAAAAGAGTGTAAGAGAAAAACGTAAAGAAAGATTCAATGGATAAATGAATTATGTAGTTCAGATATGGTCTATTTCAGCAAGGGTGGTGCCAAAAGACTATACAAATATGCCAATAGTGATCTAAAACTATCACCTCTAAACAAATGAATTTACTTTATATATATATGTGAGTCTGTGGGCGAAGGGTCAGTGAACCTTGCCCTTCAAAGCCTAAAAATCAAACTGACGTAACAATCTCTACAGCCCATGACGAAAAAAAGCTGATAGGAGGCTGGTTCAAGTGTTCAAGTTTTGTTAGTGGTCCTAAATTTGGATCAGAGATTAATCAGATATTTATTTACCATATCAGTCTAATCAGTGTTGTTTAAAGGCCAACAGAAAAAAGGTACCAGCGCACTGTTTTCATGTGAAAGTGTGCTTACAAATCTGATAAACGTAACTCGTACTGAAAATGGCGCAGTCTTCAAGGATTTGTGTGCCGCAATACAGTTCATCACCAAAATGAAACACTATCTTGCATTCACCATTACTTCTTCTTTGGTTGCTTGCAACTTATCATCTTCTAATTCCATTTTTAAGCCGCTATTCCCTCTTTTATCGTCAAGCATGACCTATGCACTGTCCTACTTTCAGCAAAAACTTGCACCTCAACTACATTTAAAAAAAACAAACACATAAATCACGACAACTTGTGTATTATCATCTTACAGAATAGAATAGGAGAATGGAATTCCACAACGTTTTTCTATCGTTCTACAGATTAGGTCTGTTGTGACGTACTTTAGGAAAACTTAGTTCTACTCATGTGAAGTACTTAAAGACTAGTTTAAACAAAGTTCTTCACGTGACACTTTACACGTATGGGCAGTCTCTGAGTGTCTAACCATCGTCTGATAAACGACGTTGTATGCTATCAAGAGGTGAATCATATTTATTTCTTGATTAACTCGAATGATAAATTATATGGTGATACATTTAGACCTTGATTCCTGTCTCTATTTCAGAATCACCCAAATGGGAGAAAAACGTAATTTTTGTTAATAATTGGTATAGCAGTTTGAGAGGTAATAGTTCTTAAAATCTGAGCAAATATTTCTATTCTCATAACCCTTTTTCGTTTACAAGCTTTAAACATTTTACATCAAAGGTCACAGGGCGACTAGTCTTACATCTTTGCTCACGAGTGCACTTGACAAAATATTGTAAAATAATTCCGGCACAGAGCTGAATTTTATCACGTGATCCATTACGTGATAACAACAGGAGTGTTATCATAGAAAAACGTATTCCTAGTATCACACAATAGTGTAACTAATAATAAATGAGAATTTTATAAAGTGCAATATCTCAGCCAAAGGCGGACACACTGCGCTGAACAAGATGACAAAATAGTAACAAAGATACAGAACAAGTTAACAAAATTTAACAACAATGTAGAGCAAGAAAATAAAAAAATAAAAAGTTTTTTTTAAATCACAAAATAGTCAGAAGATGTAGAACAAAGAACAGTGCGAGGACTCGCTGCGTTCCGGAAGTAAAAGGTGATCACTGTAGATATAACGGTAACGACTCCAGAAAATAAGGTTAATGACATCAGGAGAAGATAGGGAAGATACTGAGTAATCTTGAGAATATGAAGAAATGTTATCGTACTTAACTGCAAAAGGGTGACCATCACTTCAGTTTATTCAATGTAGCTCAAGGTCGCTGCCGAAGCGAGTGATGCACGGCGGAGTGGAATCTAGTCAATAGATCCAAACAGTTCGCAATTCAAATAACATTAGATACAGACCTGTAGCAAACCAGAAGAGAAAGAAAATGCAGAAGAAGCACATGTAAAAATAAATGTCGAACACGTTTATCCAAATCGAAGCACCACCACAAAACATAAACAAAATCAAGGAGAGCCGATCCCCTCAGCCTGTCAGGTGAAGGGACAGAACTCTCACGTGATGATCATAACTGGTTCTGACAAGGATCCTCCGGTACCTCTACACTCATCGCTTGTCATGTTCACACCTAATTCATATCGGCAACAACTTTAGGTGCACCTGCAAGTTTAATGGTGTCTGTAACTACATGTATTTTGAGAAAGGTAGAGAAAGGAAGTAAAGGGAAGAAAAAAAACAGCGATTAGTGATTGTAAACAAGGGAACATCAAAGCTAGATTCTGTTGGTGATTGTAATCTATAAATAACACGCCCTGTTATGACGCTGCCACTGTAATTTAAAAATTAACATAATTAGATAATTATATATCAACAATCAGCATAATTAACACTCAGATGTGTTATTTAATTAATTTCATATGATCGTGTCATATATAAATATATAGAATTTAACATAATTAACAACCACAAGTTACTTAAGGATATCATTGCATTATCTATAATGTTTGTATTATTTACATCTATATCAATGTCAACGTAATAATCACAAGTCTGGTTGGATAAGAGAAAGATAACACAACAGTATATTATATGCGGTTTTGTCAACAGGTCTGATTACTCATTCACTACAGAATCTGCTCACAAGCGCGTTCACGGAGTCCTCGCCTAACATGAAGATCAGAATGTATCTCGCGCTTGGTATCCTTCTCTCCATGGCTCACATGATACTGCCAGCAACTGCCTGTACCCAGGGTAGTGACTGCTTACTGCCCGACTGCTTCTGCTCAACATTCGACCATCCAGATTTCACGGATGTCAAGGACATTCCACAAATGGTCTACTTCGGATTTGATGATGCTCTGACCACTGAGGTAGGCAACTCGATTGCTTTTGCAATGGCGACTTTTTCCGAGGGTGGGGGGAAGGTTGGGACCATATGTAAAGATATATCGTTGTTCAACTTAAATACTATTTATTTTTATAACATATTTATCCTAATCTTCTATTCTTGTTCGGCAGACAATGACTACCTCTTCCCCTTACATACCTTCCTTCATCAACCCCCTTCCCCTCAGCTTTTAGGGGTGACCTGATGGAGCAATGGACAGAGGCTTCTCGGGGTCACAGTCGTGAATAGCGTCTGCCTTGATGTACTTTGATTTGAACCTGAGCTAAAACCCCACCAACCAGCTTGTATTTATATATTTATTGGTATTTCTCCGCTCAGATAATCGTTATTTGCGTAATGTTTACTGATCCAACGGTCATGGACTTCTGACAGTGCTGGGTATATTGTCAGCTTTACCTTGATCGGATAAACCCACTGAGAAAAATGACAACAACAGTAGTAGATAACAACGATCCCCAAAACTCATTGTTACTATGGGAACTTGGTTATCGACCACAAAACAAAAATATAAATCGTCCAATCAAGGCGACACGATTCGCTAGCCTTTAACTGTCTTTTGACACAGCTACGCGTGAACAAGAATTCCCAGATGACATTATCAACCTTTCCCAAGTTCACATGAATAATTAGTATGCATACATCATCACTGAAGTTTGTTGAAGAAATTCCGTTTTGCTCGTTCTTCATGTGTGATTCAGTGGTGTGGAGTTATGACGCCTGTAACCAAGGTACTGAAGGCAATAGGTCTTCTGTTCGGATCTCTCTTGCACACTACATTGTTTTATTGGGCGCCATGACTACAGGCATAAAACGTTAAAAAATAGTTTCACAAGATCAACATGTTATCTTTTATTAAAATTGGTCATGTGTCTTTTACTTGCAGGTTGACCGCTTCTACCAGCAGGTGTTCACAAATACCCGGCTAAATCCAAACGGCTGTCCAATCACTATGTCCCTGTACGTGCAAAATCAGTACACCGATTATTCATTGGTAAGTACACCAAATGGTTAGAGGACCTAGACTTTGCAGATGACATCAGTCTCATATCTTATCGGCACAAACCAAACTAAGCAAGCTAGCAAAGGAATCGGAGATGACTGGCTTACAGAAAGAAGACTGAAGTGATAAAAATCAAGATCAAGCAGGAACTTCCAATCCAACTTCAAGAAACAGATCGTTTCGTGTATCTGGGAAGCATTGTCAACACAAATGTGAAAGATGTCCTTCTGTATTGTTCTGAAACCTGGAGAGTGACCAACAAGGTCCAGACGTTTACCAAACGATGAATACGCAATATTCTGGGAATAACATGGCATGAAAAGATCTCCAACAGCAGCCTATGGAAAAGAACCAACAGAATGCCATTAGCTAAAACAACAAAAAGCGCAAATGGGGCTAAATAGGACACCCTGCGCAAACCAGCTGACACCACTGACAGGCAGGCACTTGTCTGGAACACTCAGGGAAAGGGGAAAGTGGGGAGCCCAAATCAGACTTGTAAAAGAACAGTAGTGAGGAGACAAAGGTCGTCGGAAGCACAGGTGCCAAAATTCGGGTCCGCTGGCAAGGTGTTGTTGCGGCCTTATTCTCCTCGAGGAGTAACAAGAAATAAACTAAAGAAACTAAGTACATTAATTATATACATTTTGCCGTACTGTTGTAAGAAAAATAAACCGGAATAGGGAACAAATATATTGAAATTGAAATATGTAATCACATTCATAAGCTGACGGAGGTACAGCCAGCATGGTAAATAGAAAAATAAGTCTTAAATACTGTTTTTACGTATACAATTTTTTTTAATTGCCTTGACTAGACGTCAAAAAATGATGCCGTGGAATAGGATTGTCCAGACTGGTACCGAACATTCAGGGGTTTTTTCCTCTCCTATGTAGGTGGAGAAGCACTTCCAACGTGGCGACGAGATCGGGTCCCACAGTGTAAATCATATTAACGTGGACACCGCGGAGCTACTGCAGTTTGAGGCTGGACAGCAAAAGGAGAATCTCATCAATAACGGCCATGTTGCCAGAGACCAGGTAATTTCTCAAATTCTATTTGTACAGCTTGCTTGCATGTGTGCGTCCGTGCCTAACTAGATGGGCAAGTGGAGTTTTCTTCTAGGGGGCTAATGGTACCATGGGTTTGCTTATGCGTGACAGGCGAAAAAGTAAAACAGGTAGGAAATAGAGAGAGGTGTGGAAAGAAAGTGGGAAAAAAGAAAGTGGATGGGTGGAAAGATAAAGATAGGTAGAAAGGAGGATTGAGTGAAAAAGGTAATCCCATGAAGAGACAGACTGGCGAACGAAAAGATCAAAGCCCTTGTGCACGTAGGTGTACCGAGACATGCTAAGACATGTCGAATCATTTTTAGACACACCAAGACTTCTCAAAGCACATAGGGATGCATCGAACCATCAAAACCATTCAAGATTTAAAGTCACACTCAGAAGGGGGAGTGGGGCTAGTATGACACCAGTAGTAAACGCTGCTCCATGGTTCTGCACAGGTGGTGGGTTGGCGAAGTCCCAACCTGCAGACAGCAGGCGACGCGCAGCCGGACGTGCTGAAGGCTCTGAACTACACCTACGACATCTCGCTCACCTACGTCCGGCAGAGCAACAATCGTATACCCTGGCCCTACACCCTGGACTTCGGCTACCCGTACACGTGTTCCATCCCTTCCTGTCCAGGTGCGCAGGTCAGCCACCCGGGGTTCTGGGAGATACCAGTGTTCTCACTGTTGGATTCTGAGAGTGGGTTCCCTTGCGCCTACGTGGACAGCTGTCGTCCGAGCAGCGAAAACGCGGCCTTTAACTACCTGTGGAGCAACTTTGAAAAGGTAACAGCCAGTCATCAAAAGGGATGCTCACTAAAACGCTGCAACAACCATGGGGTCTACATGACAGTGATTGCTTATTCGCAAGAAATAAAAGTCACTTCAAAATTTTTAATTTTATTAATTGCACGCTGTGTCTAAGAGAACTTAGGGAAATGTGTTTTGGTGAATATTTATTTCGAAGAATTTAGATCTTGAGTTTGAATTTTATATTTCTGTATACACAGCAAGACAATTTTAAAGTTCTAGTGTTGTAATGAATCCACTACTGAGTTAAAGATTCCTAATGTATTTCGGGGCTTTAAAATAAAGCACAGCACGTTTGTAAACATCTCATTCAGTATAGATAGGATACCTTTAATTAGTTAAGTCTAACTATCCCTCTGATCCTGTACAGGTGTACAACGACAACCGAGCTCCCTTCGGGCTCAACATGCACGCAGCGTGGTTTTTCTTTGATGATTACATCAAAGCTACTCATACTTTCGTCGAAAGACTTTTGCAGTTAGATGACGTGTACATAATCTCGGGCAAGAAAGTTCTGGACTGGATGCGTAACCCAGTCAAGGTAGCTGGTTTTGACATTTTTCACCTTCCTTTTCCTTAGTGTGCAGTTAAAATGTTCCTGTAGAGTTGTTTAAATAGTCAAATTCTGTTTACTTTCTTGTTTTGCTACGAATATGTAATTTTGACTGAATCGTGTCTGTTATCACCATGATGCCATTACAAAGTTGTCAGGACTCAGCAAACTGTGTCAAGACAAAGAGACTTAGGTACAGGCACCGACACGTGTTCTTTCATTTCACATTCAACAAAAATAAGTCAGTGGATTTCCCGTAGTTATATTGAAAGTTATCCTGGTCTAATACCGATTTAATACTTCTTTAGTTTCCTTAGTTCCTTCCTTACTTGTTAAATTGTTACTGCAAATGGTCAGAACAAAAACATGCTATTAACCACATATAACATATTCCCTAGAAGTGCGCAAATAACATTCCAACACAAAGATTCCCACTATAATTCCAACTTCTAAAGTCTCGGGTTCTAGGCCTTGCAGACAAAGTCTCAACCAAACTGTCTTCTTCACTTTCTGTTGCTAACCATATGTTTTTCGCCCTCGGAACTCGGTTCGTAGATTATTGCATTTGCAATTTGTAAAGTGATTCACAGTTCTGCGGTTCAACACGCGGAGGAAATCAACAAACGAGGGTTACTTCCCCTTTACGTTATGTTTGCGCCCGAGGAGTATCCATCCGCCCTGAATCTTTCTCGCCGAAGATAGTCCGCTGAGGAAACACCTTGGCATCTGATATTTGGAGATTCCACACAAATCTTCCGATGAGCTTACGACTGACCACTCGCGTAGTCTCCGCTGACAGCCGGCAGATTGATTGACATGGGAGAAAATCCTTGTTACGAGACGATATCTTGACCCACCTTTGATCAGATCAGACAGCTTCAGTGCCTTTCGCCAACGTCCTGCACGCCTGGTTTGCAGCAAAACTTATTCCTCCTCCTAAATAATTCCTAAGAAATTCATCTGTTTTAATTCTCTACAAATACTTTGTCTTTCTCCGTCGCTCTAATCTGCCACGATCTCAAGATCCAGTTAACAGCCAACTACGTCTTATCGATTCACAGATTTCTCCACGCATTAAATCATCGACAAGGCCAAAAATAAAACGTAGGAACAGAAAAAAATAAATAACGAATAGGTTTACGAATGTTACCTTGGTTAGGCAAAGAATTACTTCTTAATCGCTGACTTCGAAACTTCTTCTCTATACGCACACGTCCGCTTCCTTCGATTGTCATGTCAGCCAGTGTCGTCTGCGTTTTTAATTTCGCTAGAGTGAACTCCCCTTGACAACCTTTATTTCTACTTCCACACTTTTTCGCATTCCTGACACGTTCTCACCGAACACTAACGCTGTGATTTTACTTATCGTTAATACTTATTATTTTCACTTCACACATCTTACCTTTACCTTGCAATTTCGCTTCTGTTCTCTAGTTTCAATGTTTATACTTGTATATAAAACTGTGTTAGCAGAAGTCTCAAACATCTAATTCAGCCATCTCACTTTCATACTATTACAGGTATCAGAAATTCCCACAAAAATGCCCTCCTGGGGATGCTCAAACCCAGTTCCAAGATCATCAGCTTTGTGAGTAAATTGACTTTCTTAAAGAGAAATGTTTGACTAAATAAGTAAATAATATATACGTGTGATTGCGTATGTCTGCTCGTATACGTATAATTAAATTCCCTATACTTTTATGCGTATGCTAATTACTTTAATAAACCCATTATAGTCTAAATATGAAAAGACGGCTGCAATGACTTTTCAGTTTTTGGTTCTATTTCTGCTTTATTCAGTTCTATTTCTGCTTTTGTCAGTTTCACCTAAGTTCAGTGAACTCACTTTACTAGAGGTCTTGAAGTCTTAGCAACAACAGGCATGAAGCTGCAAATTTTAGCAATCAATTGGTCACGCTTAATTTATTTAAAAACACTTCATAGTAGAATAAGTTAGACGTATATCTCACCAAGCATTGGAAAGGTTTCACATGACGGTTGTGTTGATAATAAAAATAATTGTTAAATTTGCTCAAATTTTCCACCATACAAGTGCCCTCCTCTTCTCGGAAATGTATAGGCTATTTGATGTACATATGCAGTCAACCCCAGCAACGTTCTTTCTTCCGTTGTTACGTGACAAATAATTGGTCAATTCCTCTTGCGATAAATATTTTCTCAAGAACCTTCGCAATTTCTGTGAAACTGTTTTCGATAAACTCCAGGCAACGCACAACCAAACTCAGCAATCTAGTTCCCTCCACGACCCCCGTAGTGACGAGCACCGCTGGCCCAGCTACAACAACAGAGGGGAACGGGAAGGCTAGGACAGCGGCAACAACACCGCTTCCAGTTGACGTCCCCGTCGGCAACGACTCCTGCGTGCAGGGAGTTAACTGCGTCCTGCCATCTTGCCAGTGCCGCTCTGTTGATCCTCCAGGCCAACTGAGCCCCGACAACACCCCTCAGATCGTCTACTTCACTGTCAGCGGCCGGGTTGACGTTCTGACTTACCAGCCTCTCCTCAAACTGCTGGGCAACGGGCAGAACCCCAACAACTGCTCCGTCAGCTCCACGGTGTTTGTGCCCACCACGGGTAATTCCATCCCCTATCTACAAGGTCTGCTCAGCCGCCGACACGAGGTTGCAATGTACGGCAAGGAGGGTTATAAATACACGCCCACGCCGTCTGTCGAAGAGCAGGTGGCGGAGCAGTTGATGCAGTTTGCGGCTCAGACCAGTGACATCCAGTTGAAGCCCAACGACGGAGCCGTGAACCGTGGCTGGAGAAGTCCTTTAGACAGTGTTTTAAGTAAGTGAAGTGGTCTAATCAGACGATTGTGATAGGATCTCTTTTAAGAAGGATAATGTAAAAGGTCTCACGTAAGCTGAAAGATCGTGACAGGATCTGTTTTAATCAGGATGGTAGCGACAGGGCTATATAGTAACTATGTGGGTTTCGTTTTATTTTGTCCACATCAGATGACGAGTTGCTCACTGCCTTGGTAAAAGGAGGAGTCCAGTATGACAGCTCAGTGACCATTGGCCGCAGCAGACCATACAAAGACCTCCTCCCCTGGCCTTACACCCTGGACTTTGGCTTTCAAGATGTCTGTTCCGGCAGCCAGAACCAGTGTCCTGTCAAAAGGTAAATGTCAAGAAATAACATAACATCCAGCTTGTGACTTGAGAACCCATTACTACTAATCTACTCACCAACAAGGTTACTTTAATTTCTCACCAAAGGCAAAGATTGGAACACTTTTGACCTTCTGGTTAGAGATAGTTCATTCTACCACAGCAACTACATCCTGTGACTTGAAATTTAAATCAAACTCTAAGTGACCTCAAAGCATTGGTGAAATCCGTGAAACTCTACTCAGTGTGTTTCGCTCAAACAGACTATTCACACCTCTTTTCGGTATGGTTAAACTTTCTTACTGTTTCACGGAAAACAGATTGTTTACTTTGGTCTCTAAAATCCTGTTAAAATGCGCTCCGTATGTGACTTTGGTTGTGCAGCTTGACATTTCTTACTCAAGTGGGCAAAGAAACGTGGATATTACAAACCTCTTTTTGAAAAAGACCACAAACACAATCCTTAGTGGTAAAATGGGCCGGCTTATTTTTTCTTGCTTTCTCTTCGGTTTCAATTGTAAAGTTTTTTTTTTTTTAATTTACACTCATGCCTGCCTGGTCTTTTGGGCCTCCTTTCTTTTCTTGTACGAATACAAATTTTTGCACTAGCCTAAAATCTTTTGTTTTCCTCATCAGGAAACATTGTCGTTGACAGTGGATACACACTATGCACGCAGTTTAACCCAGTCTCTGTCATTGCAGTTGATTTTCTCTGTGGATTGTTTTCAGACATCCGGGTCTCTGGGAAGTTCCAATCGTTCCAATGGTGGACACAAAACAAGAGTACACCTGCACTTTCGTAGATGCCTGCACATTTAACCGACCCAGCTTGGCAGAGGAAACTCATAAGTACTTGCTAAACAACTTCGACTTTAACTACAACCACAACCGAGCTCCGTTTGGCATCAATATTCGTCGAGACTGGCTGAGTCATCCATTTACGCTGAGAACCTCATGGGCCTGGAAATGTTCCTTAACACAATTTTGAAGGAACGACCTGATACTTATGTCATGTCGATCGAAAAAATGCTGGACTGGATGCAAAATCCCACAGGACTGGACAAAATTAACTCTTTTCTGCCATGGAAGTGCAGTTCATAATTCTTTGCTTTTATATGTCGAGCAAACTGCGAAATCTGTATTTTTTTGCAGAGGTAGCAATAATTAAAATTAGAATGTCTCAGACGATTAATTTTTCATATGTGATCCCAATTTTGTAAGGACCTTTTGCGACACCTGATATGCGCAGTCTACAGATTCTGTAAGCCTATAGAAATCACGAAGATATATATTACACATATACTTTCAAAACATATCATGATGAAAAAAATTTTACAGTTCAATATAATTTATATTATTCTGATGTATCCGACGCCACACACTTTCCTGGCAAAAAGAAGCAGTGTATGTCATAGCAAAGAAATCCTCTTCTCTGTCTCAATCCAAACAATGTATTGCAATAGCTGCACTGCATTAAAAGGCTATGTATTTCTGTCAGCATTTGTGTGGAGATTTAAGTCAGTCAATCTTTTTTTTAAGGGATTAAAGGTCCAAATTGTTTCATCTGTAGAGTTGTTGACCTGAGTTTTGTCCGATATTTTGATCTTTTCCAATCCCTCAAAACATGCAATAAAGTGTCAAAAGTATGCAGCACAATGACTGCGCTGTGGTCGTTCGTTTGTTATAAATTAACATAATTTATTTTAGTTAATTAACTTGCAACCTCATGCACAATCATGCATACATGCACACATATATAAACGCACACGCACACATATATGTGTATACCCATACACGCACATACATACGCATACGCTCAACCTAACCCCATCCCCCCTCACTCACACATTTGTTTGAGAACTCGTTTGGACACCTCACTCTACTCTTAGCATTCATAATGACCCCTTCCCCGCCGACTTTGATAACAAAGGGAATATGGGCTTGAAGTGGGAAAGGGGAGGGATTGTCACGACGCGTAAATCTTTGCCAGTTTACGTGTGTGATACGTCTCCACGCAGCTATGTTTAGCAACGCCTGAACGGTCTCGAGGCCGACCTACCGACCCCTATGTCCTCCAGGTGCGAAGCCGTCCAGGTAATCCGGCTGAGCCTACCCCTTCACTCTCCCCATCCACCCCATCTCTCTTCTGCTACTTCACAGCATCCGGTTAGTCCTTGGCTAAACTTCACCACTCCTTTCCCACGTTTCAGGGAAGAGCAAGGTTGAAATGAAGGAGGCCGGGCGACAGGTCCTTATTTCACTGTTAGAAAGGTCACGAGAAAAGTGTCCGAACTTTGTGTCAGTAGTTAGAACATTAACAAATGTACTAAAAAATATAAATTTAAAAAACCCAAAGGAGTAGAATGGTGAAACGGCTTAAAACTGATGATGATGATGATTGATTGATTGATTGATTGATTGATTGATGATGATGATGATGATGATCTACTTGCAAAAGTAAAAGCCTGTCAGCTTATTCGGGTGCTGTACTATTGCCAGCAAATCAAAAGCACAGCTGTATGATGGACACACGAACAAGACTTCTTTACAAGAATAACTAGGGACTAACGTTTGATATTGTCTCTTGTAGTCTTTCGTCGAAAATGTATCGGAAACTAATCAATACACATGTGTTTGTGAGTTTGCTTTCTTCATAACAGTACTAATTTTCACATGACTGATTTACGTTTTTGTTTGTGTTTGATTTTCACTTTCTTGTTTGTTTTCTACACAATATTGTGTACCCATGTCATCGTCGATCATGCAAGAGTACTCTTGATACTTGAGAGCTCTAAACTCGATTTTTTAAACCAAGGTGACCTAAAAGTATAAGCACGAAAACAGGAAACGACGCTCATATTAACAACTTTTTTTTCTTTTTCATTGTTGAAAAACAGCTAGTACAAAAAAAATTGTTTTCCACAGCGGTGTCACGGTTCCTTGAATCCGCCTTTATCATATGGGCGAGAAACGTGCAGACCTCAAAATATTTAGACATTACGAGGTTATGTATTTTGTATTTAATAATTTATTCTTTGGCGGATAAAGTAACGATGCCAATGAGATTTCAAATAAAAGTTTTAAATCTTGATCTTTGCATAATTGCACAGTTGTTATTTGCAGGGTTTTTTGTTTGTTTGTTTGGGGTTTGTTTTTTTTTGTTTGTTTGTTTGTTTGTTTGTTGTTTGTTTTTTTTTTTTTTGTAATATCAGAGATGGATTCCGCAGCTTTAAAGTTTCCATGCACAAAATTTCTTCTCATTCCTTCATAAGATCGAGTATGTTTGGACAGGTGTATCCAAAGCTGAAACCGTGACGTCACATGTCAGTCTTACTGATTTCACACGCCACAGTGATGTGAAGTGACGGTGTACCCAGTGATGCGTCGTGTGAAAATCCTGGTGTTACTAGTTGTGAACTGCCTTTCATTTTGCAAACATCCCTAGAAACATCTCCTTCCTTTGTGGATGTTGCCTGGTAGCTTCAGGCAAAGTGCAACGCTGCAGAGGAATTTACTTCCTGCTGTTACCATACCACAGCAGTCAACCAAAATAAGTGACCAAACAACCAATCTCTCTCCTCCGTATATGTTTATCATGATCTCAAGCTCCGCCTTCAACGGTTCCCAGAAATAACAAGACAGCAACCTTCCTTCTTTATTTAAAAAAAAAAGAAGCCCGTCCTTACCCTTCTACACGCCTCATTAATCAAGCCCCTTGAAGTATCCTGTATATAAAGCGAGTCTGACTCCAAACAAACAGAGGACCGGAGGAGACCAGTCCTTGTGTTCACTGGGAGGGAAAAGCATCTGGCGGCAAGTCCGGACCGAAGATTGAAACTAGTGATGTGAGTGTCTACCGCTGATGTTTCATTCCCTTTGACATCAGAATAATAACATATTCATAATAACATATTCATGATATGCTTCAAATAATCATTGTTACATAATTGTGGTTTAGTTATTCATATTGTTTGAGCTATGTCTTAATTGCTTAATTTAAATTGAAAGTCTACATGTTCGTTTCCTGCAATGAAAGTAGTATCTTGATAATGAGGCAACTCTCGGCTGATGTGTGTGCTTCTTGGGTAGATATATAACTAATTACATAAAGCGTGAGATATTACTTTGCTTTCTACTCTACCTGTCAATGCTGGTTCTGATATACCTGCGATACATAATGATACATAAAGCAATGTTCATTATATCCTAAATCTTCCTTGAAGAAGTGTCATCTGATTTACTTGGTACCATATTCCAGTATCATTGACAGGACGGTGCGATCTAATTATTTGCACCAAGTTAAAAGAAATAATTAAGCTCATGTTCACTGCTGGTGTCTCCTTGACTTACAGAATATCAATGTGGAATTGATCCCCGGACAGTGTAAAGACTGTTGACAACTTCACCTTCACAGCATATAGACTATGTTTTCCCCGTTTTGGCCTCGTTAGTCACTTTGGCAGGAGACTCGTTCCCCACCAATTCTTAAGACTGAGAGATAAACATACGGAAAGACAGACCAGCGGACGTACAGAAAGACTGAGGGCAGTGTAATAAGCAAGGTATACCCGACGTCCAATAGTCTGGAGATGAGGTTTGCTGCCTGGGGAAAGAATTGTCAAACAACACCTTCATAAACCGTGATTTGCCTGCCGAGAACTGACTGTTAAAATGCAACAGCATCACTTGATCTGTCAGCTATTTTCATGGCAATTTTTTTTTTTTTTTACTTTTCAGTGTCTCAAATCATTCATTGCTTTTGCACTCTTGGCCTGTAGGGCAGCAATGACAATGATAACATTTTATTTGTCCCAGTGGGCAATTAGAACATGGGAACGTGCTCTAGTTACAAAGTAAAAGCTAGAAATAAAGTAAGAATAAACTTCGTTGCAAGGTTTAGCGTTAAAAGATGTCAACAAGACAAATATTAGCGATAAAAAAAGAAGGCAAGTTACAATATATATATATATATAAAACAACAACAAACTTACATCAAGAATAATCATGTGCACACCTACAGCATCACACACACACCACTGACACTTCATCTGAAGTTGAGCAGCTGGGCCGCAGATGGCACAAACGATTTCAGGTGGCTATTACTTTTATATATTTGCATGGAATAACGTTTACCTGACCTTAATAATACAAATTCTCTCGTTAGTACATGTTCAGGTATTGACAAAATGCGTGAAGCTTTCCTTGCTATTTGTTGATCACAAAAAGGTTCCTAGCTCTAAGCACCAGACGTGCAGCAAAGTTTGAACTTTCTGGAGTTTGTGAAGAAGGTATCCAGGGCAGTCAGCAAGCAAGGAGTTGTAGTAATCAAGTCTAGATAAAACAAACATACAGAAAAGATGTAGTAGCGCGCGTAGACAGAATGTGATGGATGGCGCTGATCTTGCTTAGCTCATAATAGACAGACTGACAGACAGCTGTAACGTCTATCATAATAGACTGACAGACAGCTGTAACGTCTATCATAATAGACACTCTGGAAAACAAATTTACGTCAGATAAACCCAATATTTATCTCTTGGAACTTTAGCATAGATTTCTTTGTATATTTTTTTAAGTAGGACGTGAGATAAGTTCCTACTATCTATTATCAAAGCGCCATAAATAATAAAAATAAGAAAGGATGTTTTCAATCCTCTCTCCTGGATAAGACGTTGTAAATATTATACAAACAAGCATATCAAGAACGTCAACATTTTATTTATATGGATATTCTTTAATCTAAAGATCCGGTATTTCACAGCTCCTGGTTCGACTTGGAAACACACCTAACACCTCTCAGGTGTGACGTAGGGAGGGGACGCGCTTGCGCCGTTACAAAAGCCGTTGCACTGAAAAGGGAGGAGACGCAACAACATGTTTGCTACTGGCTGATCGTAAAATGATACTCGATATTATTGTTGTTCTCATTTAACTCCCTCTTAGTGCGAAGTCATCGACGAGTGACAGCGTCGGCTGTAAAGGAACGAGGACCGGATGAAAGGGTGCAACAATCAGGTGTATTTTTGAAGCTATTGCAAAACACAAAGACGTCCCCAACCGGTGGTCGGAAAAATGCAATACGATACGATACAGACCATTTACTTTTACACAAATAGAATAAAATGCTAATAATGAAGTGAAAATATACAAATAAGACAGTTTTAGATTCGTAGTCACGTTGGTTGTCTATGCCTCAGTCTTTAGACTGAATATTTACAATATTTGTTGTTTATAGGTTTATGACTGGCCAGGGGAAAACCTTTGAGGTTGTTGATTTGTGGAGGGGAAAGTGCTTCCACCTGAAGACAATTTCGCACTGTGAAAACTTCCACACAGTGCTGCATAAATAGATGCACCATGTGTATGATTGTATGCACCCATGTGAAAGATGTATTCATTGTGATTCTTTAACCTTCCTGTTTGCAATGTTATTTTTTTATTATACTGGTGCTGCTGATGATGATGACGACGACTGTTACAGTTCAAGCGCTACAGCTTTAAAGATGGAGATAAAACTCATCGTCCTTATTGTTCTCAACGTCGTCTATGTCGTACACGGGGTCATACCTAGCGATTGTACCCAGGGAGTAAACTGTATACTTCCAGGCTGCTTTTGTGCGACATTTGACCACCCGAACCGCACCGCAAAATTTCCACAGATTGTCTACTTTGCCATCGATGATGCTTTAACCGTAACGGTAAGAAGTCTCCCTTGCCCCTGACAGCTGTAGCAGTCTGGAATATAATATTCTTTTAAGTGGCAGTGTTCTGATCTCTACAACAGTTTTTCTTACAATATAATTATGTTTATATTTATCTGTGTGTTTTATCATGTTAAACTTGCTTATGTCACCATCACCACCAGTCATTTATCAGCCTATCTGAGCCTGGCTTATTGTAATCAACGTTTTAATATCTCGAATTCAAATGAATGTCAGCGTGTAACCAAAATATCGAAATAATAATAAAAAAATTAGTTTGGAGGAACTAAATGTTGACACACATATGTTCTGCTACAGGTAGACAAGCCTTACCAGCGGTTGTTTAACGACAGCCGAACGAATCCAAATGGTTGCCCCATAACGTTCTCGCTCTTTGTACAAGACCAATACACGTCCTACAATTTGGTAAGTAACATTCCAGCACGTTAAAAAAGCATAAATGTGCATTGAAATTTCACAGGAGATATTTTGCAATCACTCATTCCTTTTTTTCCTGCGCATTGTCGGCACTGTAACTAACGGGGTGTAAGTTTATGCACACATTTCAATGCGATGTGTATTAAAACAGTTGTTTTTCATAACACTGAAATATATTTTTTTCAACGTATCTAAGATACTTTTTAATTTGTAACGCTGTTAAGTATACACAAGCTGCATAAAAATATAAACAGTGAAGGCTGGACTGCATCACTGTGTCGAGGTTGAGTTTTGAGTCTGTCAAGAATTTCATGCCTAAATTTGTCACGTGACTGCTGCAGGTGGAGAATTACTCTCAGCGCGGCCACGAGATCGGTTGCCATGGTGTCAACCACACTAATGTAGACACCGCCAGCAACTCCGCTTCGAAGCCGGACTGCAGAAGGAGAACGTCATCACCAAAGGTCACGTCTCCAGAAATCAGGTACTTAGACGACGTCACGTATGCGCATGCGTGCTCAGTCATGACAAGACTTGGTGGTGGCAAGGTGGTAGTGCAGGCAGTCCTAAGAACCTCTAGTCAAGAGGTGTATTTTCTGCCGAACACATCGGTGAATTTTTTTTTTTTTTTCATCGACGATGGAGATTATTTTTCTGACGGTGTACTTGACAAGCAAAACCACGAGTTTCTTGTTTTGTATTGACTTTTATATTACAAGTGATTTGTTTCAATGCACATTATACATTTTTTATAGTTGAGCTGTACATAAGAACTGTTCTGTATCTAGGTGGTAGGTTGGAGGAGTCCCAACCTGAAGACAGCAGGCGACGCCCAGCCGGACGTGCTGAATGAGCTCAACTACACCTACGACATCTCGCTCACCTACCACCCGCCAGGCCGACAACCGCGTCCCTTTTCCCTTCACCCTAGACTATGGCTACCCGTATTCCTGTTCCATCCCTCCCTGTCCCGATCTGCAGTCCAGCCATCCCTGGCTTCTGGGAGGTGCCTGTCTTTTCCCTGAGGAACCCAGAGACTGGATACGAGTGTGCGTATGTGGACAGCTGTCGTCCGTCCAGCGAGGCCGCGGCTTTAAATTATCTGTGGAGCAATTTCCTACAAGTGAGCTGCAGGAGTGCATCATGAGTGAACAAAAATCTTGATTTTATTACTTTTGCTGTCTCAATGCAGGTCTTTTTTAATGCACGCGAAACAAAGTTTGGTATAAGTTTTCATTTCAATAACCTAAAAATATTGAATGGCATATATTAGTTTATCCATTGTGTAAATACGACTCCTGAACTAGTTTGTGCCACGACTTTCTCCTAAGTTAGGACGGACTTCACTTTCAGGACAGAAAATGGCTCATTCGTACCAACTGTCATAAACGTTCATTCAACACCTTGAAATAAAATATGAACGTTCATTCGAATAAGCTCCCAAGTTCACACAACAGCTGGTCATGAAAGAGACGCTTGAAATCTTGTTAACTCCTTTCTATAAACCACCTCTCCCCCCGCCTTTTTCTGACGGGATTGTTCACAAACCTACTGTCACGAGACATGCTTACATGTCCTGTCACGAGACAAGCCTGGTGTGCAAGGGAAATCAATGATAATGTCGATGTTTCTTGTCCTTAAACAGGTGTTCAACGACAACAGGGCGCCTTTTGGACTCAATATGCATGGCGCCTGGTTCCTCTACTCTGATGACTACCTCAACGCTGCGGATACTTTCATCAAGAAGCTTCTAGAGATGGACGATGTTTACATCGTGTCTGTCGAGAAATCTCTGGACTGGATGCGTAATCCCGTAGAGGTATGGTCTTCTTACGAAGGTAGAGGATTGCTAGGCTTTTCTTCGTCCATCCATTTCGCTCATCATCGTCGGCATTACACATGAACGAATTCTGTATAACTTTAAACACCACACCAGCAAGTGTCCCAAACAGATTTTAAATGTTTTCTTTAAAGACTCTTGCTGTGCTCTATTTAAAGCCTGTTAGTAGCTCATATGGCAGCATTTATTTGTTCAGCCAGTGTATTCCTCTCTTTTTTACGATTAACCCTTAGCTGCACTCTGATATTCTGTTTAACGCCTCCCTGGCATCTGACTATCGCAGATCTCGGATATCCAAGAGAAACTACCTTCGTGGGGATGTCAGAATCCAACACAAGCAACAGCAGTACAGTAATGTCATCTATGTCAAAGTCGACAGAAGACAAATCCACTTGCTGGAAAGATTTCGACAGTCACTATGTACAAAATATTTTGAGTTAGACTATATACACAAGATGAATTGTTTACATCTCAAGCAGCTTTACTAGTTGACAGTTGAGATTGTTAATTTGGTCGACATACTTCATATAAAAAAATGTTTAACATAATAAGCAATGATTAATTAAGTACGACTAAATCTTTCTCTCACACATAAAGAGAAAAACTTTAATGTCTTGTAATTTACAAATTTAATCGAATTAATTTTCTGGTAACGAAAGCTTTATAGCAATAAAACTATTTCGACATGTGCATTCAATTCTTTTGACATCACAATGCTGACAGTTTGAAGACCTTTGAAAACATAGTATGCACATGGTGCTTTTTAAAATAAACAAAATTGTACATAGATTTGTAATGCTTGCATAATAATAATCTTTATCCGCCAGAACAACTGTGCTCTTTAAAAAAAAAAGTACAATAAAAAGTTTCATACAATCTGTTGCTTTCAAGAACATTTTTTTTAAATATATGTGCTCAGCCAGACAGTAAAAGATCCCTTTCATCATGCTTTTTTATATTTTTAGAGAAATACTTTAAAATGTTGCATCTAGCCTAATTTTCTAACTACATTTGCATGAACATTTAGGCATAATCAAATGAAAACCTTTTCAGCCCTCACAAACTACTCACTCTACAATAACATTTTGGTCCAGTATAAAAATGACAATAGCAGTAAATTTTCACACACACCCTCCCAACAGCACATCTACTTCATGCCCCTTTCATGGGTCATCAGCCATTGATAAAGAACTCAAAAACAATTACAAAGCAAAACAAAATCCAGACATGCTAGATTTCAATGTAAAACTGCATGGGGGAGGATTTGAAGTCAGCAGGCCTCCGAAGAAATGCTCAAATTTTGAACAGTTTTACTGGGAAAACTGGCATCAGTGGCAGTAATAAGCGAAGAAAATTCAAACATCGCTTAAACTGCATTGCAGATGTTTGGAATTAGAATATGGTGACAAAGTTTGCCAGGAAATTATCACATACTGTCCATGTCTTGGAATAACACATGAATGACAAGAGTATGATATTCAGCCTTTCATTTGACACACCTGAAAGATACTACATGCTGTTTTATAAAGTACCTACATCTAGGCACATTTGCATTGCATGCATAAAACTCCTCCTTGCTCTGGTGCATATAGGTTAATGTTCTATTTTAAAATGCATCTAAAAAGGTACACTTTATGGAGATCACTGTCCAAATCACACATAGAAACACAAAGATAAATGCAAAGTGCCTTTACAAATCAAATTTAATATCATCACTGTTAAAAAATATGTAATAATATTAACACATGATAACAACAGAAATTGTGTCATCATTATTCAGACACTTTGACTATTAACAAGTCTCAAAACATATTTTCAGTTTACAACTCACAACTCAAATCGCAAAAAAAACACAAAACACTCCCATTCCTAGTGTATTCATGAGATGAAAAAAAAAAATCAGTATATCAAAATATCTTGCAAGTGATCTGTCATTTACTGAAGGTTCACTTCTTCTCATTTGATTGAAGAAATTACTGCAGGTTAACCCCTGTCAGATATTGCTAAGTTAATTGTGCAAAATCAGTCATTTCATGCGATAAAAGGTTTTTCCTTTTCATCAGTGAAAGCATGGACGCAGAGCCTGCAGCAGTAGACGCAGAGCCTGCAGCAGTAAGCATCCCCTCTATTGAAGAGCAGCTCTCCGAAGAAAAAGAAAAAAATAAAGTTCTTGAAGAGAGGGTACGACAGTTAGAACATCATTTACAAACTTTGGAGAGCACCAGCAAAATTGAAAAATTTGGGTTAGAACGTTATGCACATGATGATGCTAAAATAGAGTTTGATACCGGATTTCCCAATTACAATGTTTTAAAAATATTTCATATATTTCTTGAGCCACATGCAAAAGTAATGTACCAGACATATGGCAAATCAGGTGAAAAAGTTTGGATGAGACGTCCAAATGGAAATATGCAACTTATTGATGAACTGTTTATGTTCCTTGTGTGGATAAGACTGGGTATGTTAACAACAGATCTCTCAGATCGCTTTGCCATTAGTGCATCCTCTGTGAGCACTAAAATCAATGTTTGAGCAAATTTTTTGTCCACCATTCTTGGCAGCATGAATATCTGGCTATCTAGGGAAGAAATAAACGAGTATATGCCAGATGACTTCACGGCTATTTTTTCAAAAGAGTGATTCTAGGCTGCACTGAGTTGTTCTCAACCAGTGGTACGCATACTCCTAGGGGTATGGCATAGGTTATTGTTGCAATGCATTAGTAGTAGCTTAGTGTAAAACAACCAAAGAGTCTGAAGTTGCCAGTTCACTGTGCGACTCATTGCCAAAATATGTGCGACAGTTAGTCCAACTGTACTATAGCATGGGGCAGATTTGTTTTTGAAAGTGGTGAGTGGTGTTAAAGGGATTAAATGCAGTCCTCCTGAAAGTTGCAAAATAGCTGTGCAAGTAATAATAAGCTGTGAGGACAACTCATGAGTCATCTTACCGGCAGACTTTTAAGAGAAGACAATATCTTCAGTGCACAAAAGGAGTTGAAGGTGGTTATAGGGCTTGGGTTTGCATTGTTTGCAGATACCCCCCAAAAAATGGACCAGTTTTTAGTGAAATGAACCAGAGTATTGTGTTATTTATTGGGGTGTGCACTGGGGGCTCGAGTCATTTTCAAAGTTACTGATTTAGTGAAAATGCATTGCTCATAGAATTATGTCAGCGTGGATGGCAGGGTAGTCGTGAGTGAAGATAAGCCTTCTGTCCATCACAGAAATGTACCTTGAACTGTGCCAGACGAGACCTACCAGAGGTCAGTGTCTGTCAGAATTTCTACTGCAACTTTCTACACAGATGTCTGAGCTTCCCTGCCTTTCCAACCGCCTACCTTCTTGCCAACCTTCGAGGCTGGAGGAGGTGGTCCTTACAAGATTGTCAGGGACCAGTTTATTAGGGACAGGAGGTTGTTGCCCCTGTCTTTCGTTTTATTGAAGATTATTGCCTTGCATTTATGAGTGTGTTGGATGCGTCGCGGTTTCGCGTCAGAACCCGACGTCATTTTATGACGCAAATTGTAGAGAGACGCAAGATGAAAAATATTTGGAAGACAGCAGACGGCTGTGAGCAGGGAAGAAAGGCGGACGTAAAGTGTGTGTGGTGTTCGCTTGGGATATTGTGTGTGTGTGTCGATCCCTGCAAGTTTATCGGTGGTGCCAGCGTTGGATCATGTGTTTATCCCCCGGAGTATATTTGTAGTACCGGGAGTATATTTGAGGCGCCAGCCTTGGATCATGTGTTGATCCCCAGGAGTATATTTGTGGTGCCGGCCTGGGATCATGTGTTGATCCCCCGGAGTATATTTGTGGTGCCGGGAGTATATGTGTGGTGCCGGGAGTATATTTGTGGTGCAGCTTTGGTTCATTTGTTGAACCCTAAATTCGTGCAGTGGAGTGTCGAGAACACCATAAGACGGTACACGGACTGTGTGTATGTGTGTGTTGAACGTTAATGAGCACACGAACAGTGCAGATTGAAACGGACTTTGTATATATTTCGTTAATATCGATTGTGTTAAAGTTTTTGTTGCCCTCGACAAATCTTTGTGTTATATGGTTGAAAGAACACGCAAGGGGACGCGAGCGTGTTGTGAGAGAAAGAGATTTAAAACCAGCGTTCCTGACAAAGATTAAAGACAGGACACACCTATGCCAAGCAAGGACACCTCTTGTGAGGTGAACCACCACCTGCTTGTCCCTGGTGTAGAGGAAATTTTAATGTTTTACTCTTTTTGATTATCTGTCCGAAGCTTTGGAATCAGTGAGCGCTCGTCACCAGGATAGCCACATGTTTGTGTGCTCCCATCGAAAGCCAAACATTTTGTTCTGTTTTAACACACCATCAGTTATAACGAGTTTAAAAACATCGATGATAATATTATTCTCAAAAAAATGCCATTGTGTGGAACTTTTTTTAGAGAAATTTGTGGACTTTTCCTTGCAGTTATGATTGCTTTCATGAGAAGATGCGCTGCGGTGAAGGCAGCCATGTGAGTGAACACGCTTCAAGTGAGTTCGTGCAGCATGTCCCTTCTCCTGACTGTAGTCATCGCTACTCTCCTATGGATTTCTGAAGATGTCGAGAGGAATCCAGGACCTGTACCAGAGAGCTTACATAAAGAGAGGGTTCACTCGCAACCGCAGGGAAAACTCGTCGGTTAGAGTTATATTTCGTAACATGATGCTAAGAAACATGGCACAAGGCGATCGTCTGAGGCAAGGTGGGCAATTTTGTTTCACAATTAACTGTCGGAACGCCAGATTTAAATCAACCTCAAAAGAAAAACGTTTCCACAATTTCCTAAAGGTCGAAGAGAAGTAAGCTATGAATTTATTCTCAAATTACGATCCATAAGTGCACTGTAGTTGAGAGCAGTCTACTACAACGCGTTTGCTCGATTTCTATGATTATTAAACGACTTTACTGATTATACTGTGAAACTGTGTGATGAATTCTCACTTGTCTGATTACAAACCTATTTAAATTTGTTATAGTATTTTCATTTAAGGAATTTGTCACTGGGGTGAGGTGTTATAAAAATATTTATTAATATATTGAAAAAATTATTACAACAGGTGCAAAATATGGATGAACTTTACGAAAAGGAAAGATTTTGACCATCTTACACCATCTGATGTGTATGGAAAAGGATACTGTCTCTGCTCGGATCATTTCGAAGAAAGTCAGTACAACTGTCCAATCCCCCCAAAAAAAGTCTTCTCTGGAATGCAGTACCCACAATTTTCTCCATTCCAAATCATATATATATATCTTCTTGCTATTTTTCATTCATTAAGAAAATATTTATTTATAAGGTGAGGGGTGATATTGTCCAGTACATCATAAGCATCTTTTTTATACATCTGTTTGCAGAAGAACAAGCAGATATTGCAGTTGAGCCTGCATGTTCTATAACTGTGCCAGATTCTCCTACAAAAGCTGAATTAAAGATGGAGATCACAAATCTGAAAAACTGAGCAGCCTGATGGAAGAGTTCAAAAAGAAGGAAACAAAAAAGCGTAGCAGAAACAGAAAGAACCCCCCAAAAAAAGCAAAGAAAGCTACCATTTTATCGTTTGCTGAAGAAATTTTTTTTGCTCCCTTCTGTATCAACATTAAAGAGGACAATGCCAAAAAATCAAGATTTATCCAAGATTTAGTGAAAAACTATTAGAAGCACTCAAAGTGAAAATAGCTGCGTATCCTCCAAACTCAAATCTGTGTGCTCTACTGAACTTTACGAAAAGGAAAGATTTTGACCATCTTACACCATCTGATGTGTAAGAAAAGGATACTGTCTCTGCTCGGATCGTTTCGAAGAAAGTCAGTACAACTGTCCAATCCCCCCAAAAAAAGTCTTCTCTGGAATGCAGTACCCACAATTTTCTCCATTCCAAATCATATATATATATCTTCTTGCTATTTTTCATTCATTAAGAAAATATTTATAAGGTGAGGGGTGATATTGTCCAGTACATCATAAGCATCTTTTTTATACATCTGTTTGCAGAAGAACAAGCAGATATTGCAGTTGAGCCTGCATGTTCTATAACTGTGCCAGATTCTCCTACAAAAGCTGAATTAAAGATGGAGATCACAAATCTGAAAAACTGAGCAGCCTGATGGAAGAGTTCAAAAAGAAGGAAACAAAAAAGCGTAGCAGAAACAGAAAGAACCAAAAAAAAAAAAAAGCAAAGAAAGCTACCATTTTATCGTTTGCTGAAGAAATTTTTTTTGCTCTCTTCTGTATCAACATTAAAGAGGACAATGCCAAAAAATCAAGATTTATCCAGGATTTAGTGAAAAACTATTAGAAGCACTCAAAGTGAAAATAGCTGCGTATCCTCCAAACTCAAATCTGTGTGCTCTACTGATAGATGAAATGACTATTAAAGAACAAGTTACATATAATGAAGAAAAAGATGAAGTAGAAGGCTTTGAAGACTTTGGGAGTGACTCAAGAACACACTTCATAGCCAATCATGCTACAGTGTTTATGTTGAGAGGATTGATATCTTCCTGGAAACAGCCAGTTGGCTATTTTCTCTCCAATGGACCAATGCCCAGTGAAAGGCAGTTTGACCTGATCAAAGAATGTGTGAATAAAGTGCAGGGTGCTGGTTTGAAGGTGGAGGTGATCATAGCAGACCAGGGGGCAAACAATAGAAAAACATTTGAAAAGCAGTTTAATATATCAGAAAGCCATCCATTCTTATTACATAATAACTGGAAGATCTTTTTCATGTATGATCCCCCACATCTTCTAAAAAACATACATAACAATTTAAAGAAGCATGGTTTTCTTGTAAATGGCAGTTTGTGCTCTTGGGAACATGTGGAAAACTTTTTCAAGTTTGACAAACAAAATTCTGTGCGAATGGCACCAAAGTTAACTGAAAAACTCATGACCCTTCCCCCTTTCAGCAAAATGAATGTTTCGTTGGCTGCATAGGTACTATCTCACTCAGTTGCAGCTGGGATATCAACATTAGTGCAGTTTGGAACACTTCCTGATGCTGCTAAAGAAACAGCACTATTTATTGAACGATTTGACCAGTTGATTAAATGACAATGCATATCTTTACTTGCACCTGGGCATGTCGTGCTTACCTATAATTATATTATATTGTTGATAAACATATATTTTGTACTGTCCCTATGTGCATGCATTTATTTGTTCGGTGAGAAGCAGCTGGCATCATCGCACGAATTGGGCACCAGATTGTATGCTGTATTTGTATAAGAGATTTGTATAAAAGTTCTGTCCCTTCGCCTTACAGGCTGAGGGGATCAGCTCTACTTGATATGTTTTGTTGTCGTGCTTCGATTTTGATAAAAGTGTTGGACCTTCATGTTTACATGTGCTTCTGCTGCGTTTTCTTCCTCTTCTGGTTTGCAACAGGATTGTATAAAATGTTATTTTGAAGTGCGAACTATTTGGATCTATTGGCTGGATTCCATTTCGCCATGCATCACTCGTGACCTGGAGCCATTGAGTACACTGAAGAGATGATCATGTGATATGACAATCAGTGTAGTTCAGGGATGCCCAACCTACGGCCCGCGGGCCATATCCGGCCCGCGACACAAGCTACTCGCTCAATGGCAGGGACCATACGTGGTAACCCGGAAGAGACATCCCGACTACACCATAAACGTCCGAGGAAAGGACAAAGTGTTCCACATTAACATGATCAAAAAGTATCACAAGAGAATATCAACTCAAACCGCCACGCTAGCGGATTCCCGTCCGTCACAATCCCCGCCAGCTGCTGATACTTCTCTTGACTTCGATGAAATTCTCTCACCCGATTTCTATCCCCAACAACTTTCTGACCAAAACATCACTGTTCAACAGAATATGCCTCCTACCCCGTGCATCTCATGTAATGTAGCAATTCTCCAGTCACCTGAGACAGTGGACATAGCTCCCCTACCGACGGTGGCGCACGCCGACTCGGAGAATGCAGCGAATATCCACATTAATCCGGACTTACTGCTGCCACGCCAACTGACTTTACAGAAGCTGTTCAGTCATTACCAACACGTTCTGACAGCCCGCCCAGGGTTGTTCCAGGGAGCTATCGAACATGAAATAAAATTAACACAGGACAAGGTGATACAACAGCGTCCTTACCCAGTGCCATTTGCTCTTCAACAACAGATAGAGGCGGAAGTGGACGCTATGTTAAAGCTCGGGGTGATTGAGCCATCCATATCCCCCTATTCTTCACCCGTTCTCCTGATTAAGAAGAAAGACGATTCAATACGCTTTTGTGTCGACTACAGGTCACTCAATAAGATAACTCAGTTCGATGCCGAGCCTCAGCCTCAGCCAAATTCTTTACCAAGATTGACCTGGCTAAAGGATACTGGCAAATACCAGTCAAACAAGAAGATTGGCATAAGACAGCCTTTCAAACAACGAAAGGACTCTTCCAGTGGACCAGAATGCCTTTTGGCCTGGTGACAGCTCCGGCCACTTTTGCGCGCGCTGTCGCGTGTCACGATTTCGGCCTTTCTGTCAGCGCCTGGGGACGCTCCTGTTCAGTAAGGCAGCTCACAGCAGACGGCGGTTGACGGCTGTTTTTTGTACTGTGTGCAGGGGTAAGGCCAAGGCCTTCTCCCTCTGACCGTAGCCGTGCCGTACGTCACGCTCTTGCTACGTCACGTGACGTCGGCTCGAGTGCTGTGTGCTGCCGGTGGGAGCTCTGGGGGTGCACTGGTCGGGCCCCTCCCTTCCCTGTCCAAGGTTTTGGCGTGAAAAGCGTTCACGCGCCTTGGCATGGGCTGGGTGTCGTGGGCGCTGACGATTGGTCACAGCCCCTGGGCGACAGGAAGTGACCCCCAGAGAGCAGCGTCCCTCGTGGCAGTTCTGACCTGGGCTCGGTGGAGAGAGGAGCGTGTTGTGCCTGAAAGGACGGCGGGAGGCCAGGCCATTTGGGCAGTGTAGGCTGCGCCGTGTTACCCAGGCCGTTTGAGTTTCCCTTGGAAAGTGTCCGCGGATTTCCACGGGAGAGTTTCTGCCATTCCCGTTGTGGAGGGCAGCTGACCGTCGGGTACCATCACAAGCCGATTTGGGTTAGTAGAGTCTATTTTCTTTGAGTTCTACACGTTTCCAGTCTATGGGGCCCTTAGTTGGGGGTTGGAGTGTGAATGGGTTGATCTTTATGTGTTAATGACTATGTTCACGATTTTTTTTTTGAGTGTAAGACTTGTGTCCGGTTAGAATGGCTTTTGTATTGGCCGGGTCGCAGCGCATGTGGCGCGCACCCGTGTTTTATTAAATGGATTTGTATGCTTTAGGACCGGCGCTGTAATGGCCACATGCATATACGTGTGCTAGAATATGTGTTTAGAAACTGTGCAGTTGTGGAAGAGCTGCCTGTTTATTGGAGGAATTGTTTGTTTGTTTTTTCTACAGGCTTTTATCTGTTCTACATGTTCGCCATATTTTGCAACGTCTTCGTATTTTGCACCTTCCTCGTATTCGACATACTCTATGTGTTCTTCGTCGTTGACGTCTCATCCGCCATTGTGTCAACCAGCCACCCTGTACCCACGTCATCTCATCGGCGTGTGAACACGTGGACCTCGCTGCGCGGGTGTGCGGCCAGCCTTAGGTGGAGCAGCCAGGGTTAGGACCGGCGAGCAGGGGTTCACGTGACCAACGGCCTACCCACCTCTCGTACCTGGACGCGAGGAGGGAGGGGGGGGCCAGCTGGAGGAGAAGAAGACTGGTGTTTCCGCTGATTATATGAACATTTTGAGCAGACACTGACTGTACTGTGTCGCATTGCTCTTTGTATTTTCTCTGCTGTGTATGTATTTTATTTGTAACCTCTTGGCGGGGAGGCAGTCCCCTGTTCTTTTTATATTTATTTGACGAGTACTCGTGGGGGTATTTTTTTTTTTTTATCCGTTTTTCTGTGGGTGTGTGTGGGTGTATGTGTATGCGTGTTTATACTTGTTATTAAACTGCGTGTTTGTATCGTTGTTCCCGTCTTTGTCGTGGTTTGTGCCGTGCACGGGTTTCGAGAGGTAAGTCGTAGACTGCCTCCGGCCGAGTGTCTGTGCGTGTCTGGCCGGCTGTGTGAGCGGCTGTGCGCGTGCTTCTGGCGAGGCTGTGGGTGGAACGCGACATGCGCTTGCTAAACTTAGAAAGATTTTTTACATACCACTTCTTTGACGACTTGCTCATAGGAAGTGATTCATGGGATGACCATTTATCCCACCTAAAGGGAGTAATGTCCACACTATCCCAATATCAACTGACAGCCAGGCCTTCAAAGATCTACTCTGGATATCCTCAGATACTCTACCTGGGACACCAGATTGGCCAAGGTGTCATGAGACCAGACGTGGGGGGGGGGGAATTGGTGTTTTTACGCCGTGTCAGCAGCTAAGGCTATATTACGGCAAGCAGCCAGCCCTGTAAACAGATGCCACGTGCAGAGAAAGATCAGCGTGCCCGAGACGAGAAATGAACTCAGGGCAGCCAACCTTCACTGTATTGGTGACAGGCGCGAACAGCGCTAACCGTTGCGCCACCGGACCGCTCTATGAGACCAGACCGTGTACTTGTCCAGAAGATATTAGTCCTTAAAACGCCACAAACCAAGAAGCAAGTGAGATCACTGCTAGGGCTCATAGGATATTATCGGCGATACATCGCCGACTTTTCCAAAATAATGGCGCCCATATCAGAATTGGTAAGAGGAACCAGTCCATGCTCGATACATTGGACTACAGACTGTCAGGCGGCCCTAGAGAAAATTCAATGCCTCTTATCCAACTTTCCAATCCTGCGGTTGCTGGACTTTGCATTACCCTTCCAGCTACAAACCGATGCCAGCGCTGTGGGACTAGGAGTGGTGTTACTGCAGCAACACGACGAAGCCCTCTTTCCAGTCATGTACATCAGTCGCAAACTACTGGACAGAGAGGCACGGTATAGTACCGTAGAGAGGGAATGTTTAGCGATCGTCTGGGCTGTTCTGACACTGTCTCGCTATCTGTACAGCAGACAGTTTGTTCTTTTTACAGATCACAAACCCCTCACCTTCCTCACCTCCACTCCGTATAAAAATGCACGAATAATGAGATGGGCTTTAGCCCTGCAAGAATTCAAATTTGACATTGAACCTATTAAGGGAACAACAAAATAGCAGATGCCTTGTCACGAACGGAGACAGATCAAGAACCCAGCCTGCAAAACTAGTGGGATAGTAGTAGGCCCTACTACAGATTGCCCACCTGTAGGTAGGTTGTGGGCTGTCGCGCTTGGCGCTACGCGACACGGGAAGCCCATCACTTCGTGCGAAACGCAGTTATGTCCCCTAAAATGGTCTAGCCCATTTGGAGCAAGGCTATGCGTGAGAAGGGCCTGCCTGTAGAAAATATGTTTTCTACTTTTGTGGCATTTTGTGTAGTTAGGGGATTTAGTGTGTTAGTCGGGTGGGGGTACTTTACACCTGCGTCCAGACCCTTGCTACACCTCCAAGGCCAATGGGAGGAAGTTACGCCCACCGGAAGAAAGGAACCAAGTCTGGCGAGGGGCAGAGAACGTCACTTCTCCGGGTAGCGAGCTGGTGAGCGGCCGCTGAGAGTCCGTCTTAGAGATCATAGAAGACGTTAAAGTCCACGTGGGGACTGAACTGTGATGTGTGAATTTTTGGTATTGATGAACTGTGAACTGAAACTAGTGACTTGTGAATAGTGAGCAGTGGAATTATTATCGTGAGAAACTATCAAGAAGAAACACCAGAGAGATAAGTTTTAAGATATACTTGTAGCCAATCTTTTATGTAGTTATGTGTATATATATGTACATCTTTTCTTTCATTATATTCGTTATTCATGTTGAAATCTGTATTTTGAGGAGTGTTTTGGAGTGAGCGTGTGGACGCATGCTGGACGGGTGCATGCGAGTGGAAATTAAGCCTTGCGCGCAGGACCCACACGTGGCAGTCCATTACACTGCCCACCGGCTTCTTTCCGCCCGCGCGAAGCGTCACATGACGCCCACGTGCTGTCTCGCGCAACGTGACATCTGCCTTTATCTTTTTATCTCTGTCCTGGTAAGTTCGTTTTTTCTTAAAAAAATTGCTTACAGTAGTTAAAATTATTTGTTAAGCTTAATTTAATACAAGTATTATTTAATGTGAGGAAAATTATTTTAAATGAATTTCTGGAGATTTTATTATTTAGTGAGCCCTGATTAGTACTTTACTGCGTGGCAGGCTTGCACAAAACGTGGTTACTGCATGAGTTGCTTGCTTTGTAATGTGTAGCAGTTTTTTTGTGACAAGCTTAGGAAACTGTTGAATTGGAGCAAACTTGAGGACGTTTTTTTTTCTACTCTTTTAATTCACTTTATGCAATTAGTTTTAAGGATTCACAAATTTCTCGTCTTAAAAATTTCAGACATATATCTATTTGATGAGTATTTTAATTTGTGACGCTATCACATACCATTGAATTTGTGCGTTGTTGCTTATAGTGAAAATACTTTTTGTTTTTTAAAATAACCAACCATTTTATTTAATCTTTTAGTTTTTTAGTCTTATTCCTTACATTAGAAAAACTTTGTATCAGAGACTCGACAGCTTTCAGGACAAAGGGCAGCATCAAATGCTGCATCTAGGACAAGTCAAGATTTGTGTGGTTTTATGCGTTACTTTTACATATTTATGCTTTATGATTTTATCTTGCATTGTAACAGTGGTTGAAACCTTTGTCATGTGACAGAAAGTTGTAAATCACTAATCATGTATGGCAACATGATGAAATTTAAACATTTTTACTTGCAGAGCCTGCTGTACCAGTCCATGGAAATGATTCTATAGGTAAGATATTTAATTAATTTAAGTTCTTTAGAATGTAATTTAAGAGAATAGCATGTACAAAATTTATCATCGAAAAGCTGAATTGTGACAAGTCAAAAGGTAATGCTTTTTTGTGAAGGTTTTGTCTGTCTACAAAACCCCACACTACAAAACCCCACATGCACAGGTTATATTTTATATTGTTATTGTTTTTATTTTGAGTGCAGACAGAACACATCAGCGATTTTTCCAAATTCTAGAAGAAGTTAAGGCGGGGCAGCAAAAGTTACAAGAAATGATGAACCAGCTACTGCTCAGACTAAATTTCAATGAGAACCAACACTTGGGAGAAGCAGCAGCATCTGAAGATTTTTCGTTTTCTCTAAAAACAGAGGCAGAGCTGCAAAAGATGGAGGAAAATCTGGAGGATCGGCAGATGAGAAGGAGAATGGTAAGTTTTGCAGCAGCAGCTATTTTCTGTAGGGTTTTTTAATAGAGATATTACTGCTTTTTTCAAGAGTGCTGCATAACTATCATTTAAGTGTGTCTTAATTCTGTCATAACAGTGTCTTGACAGCATGCATTAACATGAGCTTGTGGTCACATACATCAGTATTGTAGCATTTTATTTACTTTTCAAATGAAGTATCTCTCCTGCATTGGGGGGGGGGGGGAATGTTCCAGCTCTGGTACGGAGCATATTGAGAATATTCTCAACTCCCCTTGCACTTCAGTATAATTTTACTGGAGTCAAGGGGAAGAAAGGATTCCTCGCACTGAGAGTACGAGGAGTAAAGATGGGTGAGTTTGCTTTACTGTGTTTGTGGAAAATATTTCCAGGATGTGAACATTTAATATTAAAATTTGTTTCACACTTTATCAGTGCCACTGTAAAGGTATATAGATAATGAAATGGAAAAAGAAATAGGAATTTTTATTGGTAATAAAGTGTACAAAGTATAGGTAGTAAACATGCAATAACATAAAAAGTGAGAGAATTTTCTCTAAACTACTTCACAATCACAGTAGTTTGCTGAATTTTTGAGACATACAGTGGTGTTTTTTTCCCAGCAAGGTAGAGAGACGTTAAAGTTTGTTGGATTTTTTAAAAATTTATCATCTATCAGAGGATAGAGCTTTTGACGGTTGTTTTCTTTGTATAAAATGTTTTTTTTTCTCTCTCAAATTACAGATGCAGTCAGGAGTGTTTCCACAAGGAACAGAATTGGAAATAAATAACGTGGCACGTAAATGGTTTATAAGTGCCAGGGACAGGGATGGAGGCCGACATCGGCGCTTTAATTCAACTACTGGTAAGTGGTCATAACTGATACTTTTTTTAAAAAAAGTTTGTGGAGTATCCAAGTGAAAAAAAAAAATTTATTAGTTATGTTAAAGTTATGTGTAGTAACACATTAAAAGATGGTTATATTTTCCATTCAGCAGGTAAATTACATGAAAGGCTTAGATAAAACTAAGTTACTAAGCTTTCACTTTCTTTTCTGGGTTTTTGGATTATTTCCATGGCAACTGATACCGTGACAATTGCAGTAAAACCATTTTTTGAACTCCATTCAAGGGTGAAATAGCTGACATTCACACAATGCCATTTTTTTTTCGGCAGGTGTCTGGTCTTAAACATTTGGTCATTGACCTTGAACTTATGATGTTAATATCTAGATATAATTATGAGAATTTTCATGTGCTTAAAGTAAGAAATTCATCATAGAGCATCACTAGTGAATCTGTCAGTAACAGCACATCAAGAAAAAAATGATATTAAGTTCATCGCATGTATTTAGTAACATTATTCCTCTGATTGCTCAACGTAGCAGTTTATTTCTGTCGGCAATTTGTTTTTCAGATTCTGGCTCCCCTAGCAGGCTGTCTGGTGGGGCATCAGTTAGGGAACCAATACAGGGAGGAAGTAAAAGTTAGATTTAGAAAAATAAATCATTTTGAATAGCGCGTTCCACAGATGACGTCACAGTCTAGCCGCGCAAGGGCTTCTGGGAATGCAAAGCAGACAAATATATTCCCCGCATGTACTACACTAGCGTTTGCAGCGAGTGCGTTGCTGTGCAGTTTTTTGTTCCAAAAAACAAAACAAAACGTGAGCGTGTAAAAAATACAGTTTCAAATTGGAAAAATGCAAATGGAGGCGGTGGTTTTTAACGGAGAAAGACGTACCTGGAGCCTTCCTTGTCGGCGATCCCTCTGAATACCGGCTAACAGAACTGAAACGATGGCTCGAATGCCACGGACAGAGTAAGAATGTGACTTTACGAGAGGCAGTTGAAAAAGTTCGTGCGTGTATTGCATTGGGTATAAAAGTTAATCCAGGGGTAGACAACGGTAAATGGTATGAGCTGAAAAGGAGGGGATCAGTAACAAAACGACACCTAAGTGGATACCGCCATTTACAGCGCCCGACAACGGCTGGACAACATTCCGTCTGTGGACATCCCGGAGATGTTTAATTATGGTTCTGCTTACCACTATCTGATTGAAATCCATTGCTCACTTTGGACACAAATATAATAGCGACAGCAGTGACGGGGATTCTGACAACAATGGATCATATACTACTACCATGAAGCCGCTCAGAAAGGGGAAAAAGCTTATGGAAAGTGAGTTCATTGACGACATACAAGACAATAGAAGCAAACTGATTACTTTTTGCGAGCACACATCCAGCACTCTATGAAAAACGAGTACCCATTAGATGTATCGATAGTTTTAAGTAATATCAGTGGATTTGTGTCCAGGGCCAGTTGTAACTGTAAGTCCTCAGCCCTGGGAAGATGTGTGCATGTTGCAGCACTACTTCTGAAACTGGTGGAGCACGTTGAAAAACATGGGCATCGAGTGACAACACCATCCACTTCACAACCTTGTGTTTGGAACAGAGGGAAAAAACGGTCAAAAAACCCCAAGCCTCTGCATGAGGCAGAATACAAGTCTAAGAAATTTGCTGGTGATCGTGTTTATAAGTGGGACCCCAGACCAAAGGAGCACAGGGGGAGTTTAACTAACAGACAGATAAATGACTTTATTATTGACCTTCAAAATATCAGTGCATCTACACAAGAGGAGTCTATGTGGGAGACTTCACTCAGATTTATATGAAGACTATGACCTTGAAGTTGAGCGAAAGAAAACTCTGCTTAATCATGTACAGCAGTTAGAAAGTCACTTATTCCAAATGATATTTCAGCAAAACAAATGTCAGCTTATGGTGCTTTTGAATTACTAGGGACACAAGAACAAAGCATGTCACCTCTGTGGATTCAAGAGAGGCAGTACAGAATAACTGCCTCAAAAATGCAAAGAAGTGTGTTTCCTCGGAGACAAAATAGTTGAAAACAGAGGCTATAATTTAACATGGAAGTATTTTCATTGGCTTTCTGATAACCTTTGGTCACCTAAAGTTGTGCAGACATGTGACATGCAGTATGGGCTCTCAGAGGAGCCAAAAGCCAGAGAGGCATATACCAAGGCCACTGGAAACAAAGTTAGAGAAACAGGACTGTGGGGTGAACAGAAAGTTTCCTTATCTGGGTGCCAGTCCAGATGGCCTTGCTACAGATTCTGATGGTAACACTGTAGGAGTTGAGATTAAGTGTCTGAAAAATCCTAAGGGATAAGTTAGTCAGTGATCTCCTGCAGCAGCACAAAGATGCCAAAATCCCGAATGTAATACTAAACAGACAGTGCTTCAGGATCAGTGATGGGGAGTTAAAGCTGCGTACAAACCATATGTACTATTACCAAGTACAGTTATTATTGTTGGTAACTGATTTGGCTCACTGGGACTTTGTGTTGCACTCCCTAAAGGCCCGCCATCGGTTGAAAGAATCACAAGAAACGATCAACTTCTGAACAGGTTGAGACATAGTTTATCTGCATTTTGGCACAAAGTTATGGCACCAGAGGTTTTTGAAATGCGTGTACCAAGGCGCCTTCTTCCATTTGTGTGTAAATCCAAACCATGAATGTAGCTAACCACACTGAGACAGGTGGTATTTGTGTGCAGGTGAAAATGCCTATTCAAATGTATGTGCATATAGATATTTTTAATGTTTCATTGTTGCCAAATGTTTTGAACAACTCTTATGCGCGTTTTGAGAATAATAATTTTTCTGATAAAGTTAGGGAACTCAGACAGTCACTTGTCCCTAATGATAATACAGTAATTTCTCAAGTTGATGTGACAAAACAGCTTTAAGCGGGTTAGGGTTAACAAGGCGCAAGGGCCAGATGGAATCTGTGGGCAGGTTTTGCATTGGTGTGCTGTTCAACTGGTGGAGTGTTTCAACACCTCTTTCAACTCTCTCTTGACTCAGAGCACATTCCTACACTCTGGAAATTCTGTGATGTGATGTGTAGTGTGCATGGAATGATTTTTTAAAAAAAAATTGGAAACAGAGCACACCTCCCATTTAAATTGCCCATTGGACTAATAAAGTTGGTTGTTATTATTATTGTTATTGTTATTTTTGAAATATCGGTTACAATTCAAGAGCATTTGCAAATCAGATGCAGTTTTTTTATTTTTTATTTTCACTTTTTTTTACTATGAAGCAGAACAGACTTGAACCTATAATATTAATTACTATACAGATTTATTTCTGTTCTGTCATATGCCCCTGAATGAATTGATAGGTTGACCATCATTTAACATCAAAAATTCTTTTCAGTCTGTTTTTGGTAAAAATACTCCCACATTTCTGTCTTTGACCAATACATGTGGTACATTATCATTTCACTTGCTTTTAAATACATAAGCTACTCTGAAAATTTACCAAACAGCATCAACAAAAACCATTTGGGAGGCAACACAACTGAGACTTAAGGGATAGTTCTACTGAGAAGCATGAACTTTTTCAGTCTTTCATTAAAGCGTTCTACATGAATTCTTGCCTGGCTACCCCTCCTTGTATCCATCTCCTCTTCTGCTGACAGGCTAGCTCGCTTACTAGAAATGCAGGGATTTTTATAGTAGCCTGTCTTGACAAAGCACATCCTGCACTTTAAACCCTTTGTCCACAAGCAAAACATCTCCTGGTTCAATGTGTTGTAGAATGCCACATTTCTCAAATATATCAACATCACTAACACTTCCCTCATACAGATCTGAGACAAACATGCAGCACCTTTAGGGTGACTGCATCAGTCCTTTCATTGTGGTGTGGTGCTTGTAAGAGGAATATGCATTGCCTTGCTGCCCATAATCCCTGGGTGTCTGACAAAAGAATTCTTGCAGTCTACAGAGCATCTGACATTTTTAAACTGTCTAAACCAGGGGTGTCAAACTCATATTAGCATGTGGGCCGCAGTGAAAGTAACAGCCAGTCAGCGGGCCGCACACGAAAAGAAAATGTTTTTTCATTAAATTTTACGAACACTACTGTCACTGCAGTTAAATGCTAAAATAAAGTTTCTATAATTATTAATTACATTTAATGTAGTTTATTACCTGCACAGGCAGTTTAGTTTATTAAAATAAGTTGACGTTGTCTCTGTCACTAATAACGGGGGTAATTTTCACTGCGGGAGTTAATCACCAAGCACAACATACATATACACCGCGGACGTGGCCGAGGGCCGCACAAAAATGTTTCGCGGGCCGCATTCAGCCCGCGGGCCGCGTGTTTGAGACCCCTGGTCTAAACACTCTTGGCAAAGATGTTTTAACTATATCTTTTGTTGGGAACATAGGGACATTCATAGACTTGAAGTGTAGGAACATAAACTGAATCCATGTGATAAAAATTGTGCTTACTAACGATTTAGATGTGTCAAACATGTAGGCAATCATTTTCAGTGAAAGTCCTCTTCGCAGTCTCAGAAGTGTAATGAAAAGTTCCTCTTTTGGGGTAAAACGCCTAGATGGACCAGTTTTCTTCTCATTTGTCCCATTGGTTTCTCTGGTATTTACCTTGGAGTCCCAGTATTGAAGGTTGTATTTTGCTGGACCAAGAAATTTGTACAAAAATGTCAAACTGCTCGGGAAATAGTCAACTAAAAACTTTGTATTCTTCCTGTCTTTTAAAACAAAGCTTGGGTCCATCCTGTTGTTAAATTCTGGTTCACTTCTATCATTTTTCACTGCAGCAGCGTTTCTCATGATCATAGTTTCGATTTAGCTGCAAGCATGTACTGATCATAAGATTGTTTGTGTAGCTTTGTGGTTTGGGCTAGCCGACATACATTCAGCAGATGCACTCTCAGCCACGGCTTCGCCTGCGTCTTCAAGTGTTATGTTGTCACTTGTTCTGTGGATTCTGGAAATTGATGAGTTTTCTTTGCGAAGCCTTTTTCTCCACGTTCACGTTGATAATGTGCAGGTTGGTCGCCACGTTGCGCTGGAGCCTTCCTTTTGCGTCTCTGTCGCTTTTTGTGTTTCCTCGTCTGTAAGCGTCGCTAAAATTGGTTCGTCGCTCTCAGATGTTGGGCCTTTTCCACCAAGAAAATGCAGAGAGCAGATATATGTGCCCTGGTTATTTTCTCACATTTTGGAAATCAGATCGCCACATAAAACTGCCAGCGCTTTGCTTTCTCAGTCTTTAACTTGGCCTGTTCTCTTTCCCACTGGGTCATTTTGTCACTGGTGCTTACCAGGCTTTGGAAATGGATATAAAAAACGTCCCTCCGGTAATCGCTCTGGATATCTGGAGTCCGATTTACATAAACCCCAACAGCAGTGTTTGGTTCCTCCAGTTGTCAGCATTGTTTCAGAGATTAATATAAAAATGTCGTTTTTTGTCAGTCGCCGTAGCGTAGAATACACAGAACAACGTGCAGTGTTTGTTTGCAGAGCAATCCCATGATGCTCTGCTGCGTGACGTCACAATCTATTTTTAGTAACCCAGGAAAGCGCTATTGTCATTTGCTTCTTGGTATTGGTGTTCTAAGTGTGGCAGAGATTGATATGATGCTGTGTGAAGGACTGATGGTTTTGGTGGTGAGAAAGTGGTTAAGTGGTGTGCATTTTGGTGGTGAAAGGGTGGTTTAGTGGTGGGCAGACCACCTGTTGGTGGTATTAAGGTGGTAAAAGGGTGGTTAAGTGGTGGTCTTTTGATGGGATACCCAAGTCGGGCCTACTTGGCCACCATTTGCAAAACCCACTGTGGCCCGATCAGTGGTTGCACCAAGTAGGGCACATCTTAAGCCCAAGTAGGGCCGAGTTGGGGCCGATGATATTTTGCAGGCTGGGAAGTTCCTTAGTATTGTAGTGAGAAAAATGAGCCAAAAATGTGACATTCCTTAACCTTGTAATGAGAGATAGAGTGGTACAGCAAAAATGTGAAATTCTTTAGCATTGTAGTGAGAAAAATGAGCCAAAAATGTGACATTCCTTAACATTGTAATGAGATATAGAGTGGATCGGCAAAATTGTGAATCTCCTTAGTAATATAGTGAGAAATATAGTAGTACAGTTAGCAAAAATGTGAACATTTTTTTTTTTGTAAGAGGGGAGGAATGTCACGGACCAGTCTATTAGGAACAGGGGGTTGTTGCCCCTGTCTTTTGTATTTTTGTAAAGATTATTGCCCTTACCTTACATTTATGAGTGTGTTGGTTGCGTCGCGGTTCGCGTCGGAACCCGACGTCATTTTATGACGCAAGAGGAAAATTATTTGGAAGAGATCAGACGGCTGTGAGCAGGGAAGAGAGGCGGACAGAAAGTGTGTGTGGTGTTCGTTTCGGATATTGTGTGGGTCGATCCCTGCGGATGTATGTGTGGTACCAGCTTTGGGTCATGTGTTGACCCCCCAAGAGTTTATTTGTGGTGCCAGCTTTGGGTCATGTGTTGACCCCCAAGAGTATATTTGTGGTGTCAGCCTTGGATCATGTGTTGATCCTCAGGAATATATTTGTGGTGCCAGTTTTGGGGCAGAGAGGATTTTACGTAGACGTGGCAATTGTGGATGTGAGTAAGACTATAATGAATTATTCAGAAACATATGACAGTTCGTAGAATATTGAAAGGAACATGTGTATGTCGTCTTGGTGACATGAAGAGAACTATTGGAGCAGCCTGTGCGCTGTAGTATTTCTGGAATTGAAAGATATTTGACGTATATCTTATAATTTAGAAGCGAACTGAAAGACTCAGACATTTCTATATCTTTAGTTAATGTTGACCGTTATAAAGTTTTTGTTGCCTAGGACAAATCTAAGTGTTTTGTGAGTGAAGGAAAGAACACAAAAGGGGACGCGTGCGTGAAGTGAAAGTGTGAGATTCAAAAAAACAAAAAGAGCGTCCCTGACACGGATTCATTCCACTTTTAGAAGTGGGAGAAGTATCCATCACCCTCGAACCGGAAGACTACGATAATCTCCTGAAAAGATCTACAATTCAACTTCCACTATCAGGCCGACACGCCCTCCTCACCAGAAGGGAGGCCATAGTTGCAGTCCTAAAAGCATCTGGTGTACCAAAAGACGAGATAGTGGGCATGTGGAAGGGTGAAAACCCTCGTTTAGTTCACGTTACATTCTTGAGACCAGAGTTCGTCCCAACAGTGCTCGAAGCCAGCCCCATGCCCCTTCCACAAGGTGTCACAGCACACATGGAGCACGCCGAATGTGTCAATGTAGAAATAAGGATCCACTGGGTCCCAACGTTTATGCAGAACAAATTATTATTTAGGTGCTTCGAGCCATCAGGGAGAATCAAGGAAATACAAATCGAGTAAGATGAAGATGGACGCGACAAGGGAAAATGGTATATGAAGTTGGAGATGAAGAGGGAAATCATGGCAAAAATGCCCACCCTAATTACAGTGCCAGGACAGAATGTTAACTGCTAGTATTAGTTAAAGGCAGAGCCTCAACCTGTCTCATATGCAGATGGCCGGGACGACAGAGGGCCAAACACTACGTCCACACTCACGGTCCTCGGTAAAGTCAAGACTAAGCCTGCCCCGAGGACAAAAGACCCAACAGACCAACCAGAAGAAATTACGCCAGACCTCTGCCCAAGCCAGCCAAGCAGTTGTAGCACCATCCTTTTAAAAACGGTTAGAATCTAACATTACTATTTCACCCAGGTCTACTTCATACCTTTAAAGTAATAGTTTTTCGTACAATAATAATAATAAATATGTTAAATAATTTGTTTTGATATTCCTGATCTTTGTACATTATTTTTTAAATAATTTTTGTGGTTACAAGACTTTGCGGTTAAGATAACATTGAGCTGCTACCCAAAGACTAGTTTTATGAAGGGGTTTACAAGACCAACTGGCAGTTTCTGATAGGTAATTATATTATGAATATAAGCTTATGATTTTGCTCACAAAATTATATAACATAGTTGACCTCTATAACTTGGGCTAGTGTGCAAGTGGCAGAGAACAGATTGTAAATTGTAATTTGTTTTTAACAGCGTGTAGAAAAATACTGTTACACAAACACGTTTTTCCATTGTTGTTTTTCTTTAAAAATTAAACTATATTTAGCTCACATACTACTACAGGTGGCAGAAAAAAACTTCTGCACCACCTGGGCAAGCAAGCTGACTGAAATTTTTTTAAAATTATAAGCACATCCTTATAATAAAAAATTAAGAATGAAAAAAATTTGGTTATTTAAGACAGATTTAAATGCATCACCAACGTTTCCTATTGTGGAATCAAAGCATTCTTTTTTTTCTTCTTTTGAAGCTCACCTTTATGCACTAATTATATGAAGATTTTCTCACCAGAAACAAAAATATAAAGGAAGTTAAAAACTTTTTGTACCCGCTAACTTGTAAGACAAAAAAAAATTATCTTATTGTTTGAAAATAAATTTAGGGTCCATAAATTGTCAAAACAATCTATTGCTTTCATAAATGCTCATCCTTTGCAATGGAGGTCAATGCAGAAAAGACTAAACTGACAACCAGCTTGATCATACGGACACAAAAGTCAGGGATGCAAATGCAGTACAAAAAGTGCTAAGTCTCAGCAAATAATGAAAATCAAAAGTGCTTTTAAGAATAGTATATCAATACATCTGTTTTTTTTTTCCTTTCAACAATTACTTTTTCTCCAACATAAGTGCAAGTTGATAAACCAGATGCAGACACCAGGGACTATACAATGCTTAAACCTAGCACAGCAGTATTGCTAGGTGGATGTTGTCACAGGCAAGTTTATGGCAGATCTTTTTCTCTGCTAGGCCAAAATGAACATAAATTCAAACCATCTGGTGGATTAGACATACTTTAGCAACTACAGATAGATAGTAGATGCCACAGAAACTTAACCAGGCACCATTCTGCTGCCTCATACTAAATATTATGAACGCTAGACATTAACCTAAAGATAAAGGCATTAGAAAACCATGGCATATTTTGCTCACTAGTGACAACACGCACTGGACTTCGAAAGGGGTTGATTGTGATGGGTGATATTCCTGCTTTTCCAAGACTTTCAACACAAGTACTTGCCAGGAAGCAGCAGAACTCACTCTGGTCTGTAAAGTAAGCAATTACATCCTCACTCTGAAAAAGGAAAAAAAAAAAAAAAAGTAAACTACGAATTAGCAGAGGGAGAAAAAAAAAAAAAACTAAAAAAAAAAGAGCCAATACTCTAAAAGAACAGTAGTGTACTAACGCTTAAATCTTTTGTAGTGTAGGTATTTACAAAATTTAATATGCTACCATGCTAAAAGCAAGGCATATTGATGTAACAAGGTAAATACTGTCTACGAACTATGCAATTGTAATATTTTGCAATTTTTTATAAAGGCCTATTTTTCTATTTTACTATAAAAGAAGACAAGAACTAGCTTCCTTCTCCATTTACAGAGGCAGGCAAAGTTTTCTTTTTTGCAGGCTGGTCTCAAATTCTACGCTATGCGGCGGTCCCGTAGAAAATGAAAAAAACCATAAATTAAATTAAATTGCATGACTACAGAACCCAGTGATAGTGGAATGGACAACAAATGAGTAAATAATGGTGTTCACTTGCTGAATTTATTGTGTAAAGTGAAGCTGTTTGAATTTGTTCACAATAAAACCACTCTTTCCTTTGAAAGCAACTGCCCCAGATGCTTAGGATGCCATGAGACATGTCTGTTGTGTTATTTGCTATCTTTGTACTTTGTGAAAAAATGTTATGGACTGCAATTTTCTAAAGCTGTTGTCCTAGATAAATTAAACTTCAGCCAAATTAACCTAGGCTGCATAAAAATATGTAAAACGAGTGCATTTCATATTTTGTATTTCCCCACCCCTGATTTACGGGAACGAGAAAAACCTTAAAAATAATCATCAAAACCAGAATTTTGCTACTTACCAAGAGCTTAGTAACAGTTTCTGCCCAAGTGGTGTAGGCAGGCAGACCTGCATTGAATGCTGAAACAGTTCAGAAAAGACAGTCTTAGACAAAAGAAAAAGATAAGTCCCTGATTTTTAGGTCAGGATACTATTCAAAATGTGAACTTTTTCATGTACTTTGGAAGAATTTAAGGTCTAGATGTATAGAGTGATAAAATAAAGTTTTTTCCATAGTGTTAATAATGAAAATATTGACCTTAGGGTAAATAACAGAAGAAGAAATGGTGGTTGTGTTCAAAATTTTGAAACACCAGAAAGTACACCTTATTATACATTTTACAAAATCCTCAGGTGTATTAATATAAATTTTGTTTTCTACACACTGATTTCGCTCTCCAAACCAGGTACTGAAAATTGTCTGCATTTTGTTTATGCTAAGCTTATGTGTACCACTGTCTCTGGCATTCTCTCCCTTACATAACAATATGAATTAAAGGGCAATGGCATACTCTTAGATGCTGTTCAGTTACACCACACCCCCATCCCCTGGGTCATCCACAGGACATTCTCCTTACATGGATGTTTGTGATAAAAAAATTTTAAACTTGTATCTCATACTTTTCTAAAATCTTGAAGTGACGAAAACATCAACTGGCAAAAAACAAAGTCTTTTAAGCAGCCCTGAAACTAATACTTTTGTCATGTTTTCAGCTACAACAGAGTATAGGGAATGCACTAAAATGAAAAAGAGGATAAGTGGAAAGTGGCAATAAATAAATACTTACCAACAGCAAAATGAGGTTTTAAATCAGAGCTTTCATGATAGAGCTGATGACGAATAGATATGCAGAGGTTTTCTTTCTCCCAAACATCATCCAACAATGGGCTGCTATTCTTGCCATATAACACAAGCATCAGCCTGAGATTAGGAAGCAGACGTGCACATTCCTGTAAAACAAATACTTCTCTAGCCATAAGAGCTCTTAATATCAACATTCACTTAGCCAAAATTGCTTTTCTGAGCTTGTAAATTTTACTTCTCAAATAGTATTGATCTAGTTAATTTTAACATTCTCAATACTGTCTATAGAAATGTCAAACTTAACACAAAAACCAACTTACCAAAAAGATTTCTTTTAATTCTGCTTCTTTCTCGACACCCAGTATGTGGATTCTAACTTCTCCACCATCAATAATTTGCGAAAAAAGATCCGAGGCTGCAAAATAAGCCTAGAATTAATAATCAAAAGCTATTCTTCATCAATAAAACACAAAATGCTAATTTACAAGAATTTTTCCTCGATTTCTTATTGTAGTAAGATTTCATGAAAATGCATATAAGCAAAGCAGTGAAACATAAAATTTAACATAATTCCTAGCTGTGTGTTGTTAAGTGGATGATGGTAATTTGATATTGAAATTTCTCAGAATCAATGACTGCAAACATTAGATTATACTTTAACTACACTTTGACTTCCTTCAGGAAGATTACAAAAGAAAAAAGTTAAATGCTAAACATTTCTCATATGTTGTATCTTTATACACAACACCTTGAATGATTTTTGTGTGCTCATATCTTAGTCCAAGCTATGGGTATTCTAAGTTCTGAAATGATGGAGAATCCATTTATAAAAGAAAGTTTCTGCAATAAGTAACAAGAGCCATAAAGTGTAATCGTTTAAAAAAGGATCATACCATCAGCTCTCAAACAGGATGTCAGAATATAGTATAGAGTCAAGGGATACGTCAAGACTATTGCCACAGGAGACTCGAGGGGCAGACATCTGAAGGAGTAGTACTCTTTCCAGCTTGACAGTGGGGAAAGTGGTGATGTTGGGGGTTTACTGAGAATATCCCTTTCAACTGGAAGGACCCACAAGTCATCAGCTGCAAAGTGCAATTATCTCTAAAGCACAAATCATCAAGATTTTGGAATAAACAAACTAGCATGTAAAGATTTACAAAATACTTAATATCCTATGAGTGACATTTAATAGACCTTAAACTGATATCACTAATCATATTTTACTGTTTCAACAGTTTATAACAGTGATCTTTTCCATCCAGCTCTTTGCATTGGTAGGTCTCAGTAAGAACAACAGACTAAAACTGCTTCAGTTTTAACTACTGACAAATATGTACTAAGCATGCACTGAATAATTGATAAATACCCTCAATGATGTATTTGCAGCTCAACATTCAATCTACTCCACATGATATTTTTAGGGCTGTATTGATTATTGTAAAACATACAAACCATGCCGAAAACAGTGAAGAGAGAAGTATCATGTTGCATGTGTACCTAATAAAAATCTTTCCTTGGAGAAATTCGCAACAGACCATTTAATCTGACTAAAATGAAGATTTCATTTGTAACTTCTTGTCAAAATTACACATCGGCTCTCTCTGAATTAGATCCGTCATCAAAAGAAACAAGTTTTGCTACATGCAAGTTACTTAGATGAACATTTGTCTGGCTCCAGATCCTACAAGTTGCCTGAGTGAAGCTCTCATGTTGTCTTTTTCAACAATTTGTTTCTGTGCTGATTATTACTTGCTCAAAAGGAAAAGTTACTGGTTGCAAAAAGTGAAATTCATACACTAGAGGGTTATGACCAGGGGAAAAGCAGGACATAAACGGTTGCAAGAAGGCTTCATGTTACACAACCAATGTGATCCTATCTTAAAAACACATCTCTTAAAATCCGCATAAGCTGAAACAAAACTAAGCTGTTATCTAAAGGTAAAATTAGGTCAAGTGGAATTTAATATAACACAGTTACCTTTTCTATTTTAATGACTAAAACATGGCCATTTAGTTGATATATTGTCAAAAATAATGAAATGTGTACCACTTTTTAAGTTTAAAAAAAAAAATACATACCATTTTCAAATCGCTTGCCAGTCTTTAAAACCTGGCATTCTTTACGCCACAACCCTTGTCCACAGACTCCGTAACCTTTGAGAAACCTGGCAACCTTTTTCTCATGAAAGTCTCTTTTTGTTGTGACTGCAAAAAGTTCCATTTTATGTAGCATGACACTTTGTGGTTTTAGGTTTCAGACTATTTAAAAATATATCTATAAGTTGTATCAGATACCTAGCTGACTCAGCAATTAGCGAGTTATCAAATACTACTGACAAGGGATATAAGGTATCACCATGATTTTTATGCTTTGTATCAAGATGATGCAAATACAGTGGAACCTCGGTTAGCGAACGCCTCGGATAGCGAATTTTTCGGTTAACGAACAAAAATTTCGCTAAAAATTTGTCTCGGATAGCGAACAAAATTTCGGATAACGAACAAAAATTTCGTTAAAAATTTGTCTCTGATAGCGAACAAAATTTCGGATAACGAACAGCCACGTGAACCACACGTGACCGACCAGCATGTCATCATTCACGCTCGAGACACAGTTACGATCAGTCGTTCCTTACCTGTGCGCATCCTTCTTATTTAGTGATTGTTGTGCTTTATTTTAATAAGATAATCCTCAATCATGGCTCCAAAAAAGATTAAGAGCAATTAATAGTAGTGAGGTAATGACAAGGACGTGGCCAACAAATGAATTGAAAAAGGAATGATTTCAAAGTATGAAGGTGGCATGCGTCTGTCGGATATGTGATGTCGTCTTACCGAAGAGTTTTACAAAAAATGCAGAAGAAGCAGACACTGGACAAGTTTTTTTCTTCAACCTCAAAGCTACAGAAAAGGAAGTCTCCCCGATTTTATAATGTCACGTGTGCTCATGGAGAGGGGATTCAAAGCAGTAATTCCACCCCTTCCTCCCCACACCTGTTTCCAACCACGCCGTCTAAACGGCAAGTTTTCTGATGTTTAAATGCTTTCGTTAATGTTTTTATGTTTATTTAACTCCATTTATATTGCATTATAACTTTCTCATTACAAATACCTATATAGCCTGTAACTTTCAAATATTAGCGAGTCAACAGGGCTGGGAACCAATTAAATCTATTTCCTTTATTTCTTATGGAAAAAATTGTTTCGGATAACGAACATTTCGGTTAACGAACAGCTTTCCAGAACGGATTAAGTTCGTTAACCGAGGTTCCACTGTATAAATTTACATTCTGATACAAAGATTATTTTTAAAAGCAGAAGACCATGTGTAACTGAAGGCATGTTTGGAAACAAAAGCCCTTTATGCCATAAATAACACAACTGAATTATTCTTTTGTACAAAGACTTGGTGCAACTCGCTTTGCTCACCACAATCTTGAATAATTTAAACAATGCATGTCGTGCATAAATTTTACATAAACCTTGCAACTGTATAAATACATACAGCACGTGTGTACATTACACAAACCTTTAGAAAAGCTGAAGGGAAAATCACAAAGTGCCATCTCTTTCGCCATGATGGCCTTCATCACAGAACATGTGCATCTGTGGCTCTGTCCAGGTGTGAAAAAACCCTGGTCCAAGTCTGCTTGTTTGCATGTCTCACTGCAGTAAACTATTGCTTTGCATCCGTCACTGTCAAAGATCATATTTAAACAGGTGTTTAACTACAAAGACAAAATAAAATGGAACTGAAATGAAACAAAAAAAAAAATCTATTACAAGCTAAGAAGTAGACAGTTACACTTACAAGGCAAGAAACGTTCGTTTAAAAACAGCATAATCAAGCATCACAAGCGAAAACTGGGTATTTTTTAACTATAAACTTCATATAAAATGGATTTTGCAAGGAGTGATTAAGTCAAAGACAATGTTTATTTTAGTTTGACATTAGTGTGGCTGTGTACGACTTAGCGGCTCTCAGTTCATGTATGATGTTAGTCTGAAGATGGCCAAAAACTTGGAAGAAATAATTATAATAAGTTTAAGGTAATATAACATGTAAAGATAAGAATATTAACCGCTTGGTATCTTGACTGCAGACGTACAACTACATGACTAGCGCAGGAACGACAACGGCCTTAATGTAAAGTGTAATTATACAACTCACCAAGTGGTAAAAAACTTCTCTTCTCCCCTTTTATAACATACTGCGCACTGTCGCTTCCATGCATGTTCTTTAGCGTAGCTGGACATTTATAATGCTAGCATTTACAAGTTAGATGAGTTAGAAGCTAGACAAACACGAGAACGTCCAATCCCTCAGCAATACAACTCACACGAGGGGCGAAGATCCAGAAATGAGTGAACAGTCGAACATTTGAGTGCATTTTAAAAACTCTTACTAAAACACAGCTTATTCAAGCTGCTATTTACAATGTTTTAACCAAATACGCGTGGTTTTCACAGCAGAACCCACCGCCATTTCTCAACTTTTACCTCCTCAAGGCTCGCCATGATTGGACAGTTTGGAACAAAATGGCGCAGCTTCGAAATGTGGAGCTGTTTCCGCTTCTCACTGGTATTTTATGCTTTTCGTATAAATTTTATCGGTATTGTAGTACACTATTTTATGGGTGTTATACTACATTATTGACATACACATTCAAGTTCAATGATGACCAATAACTTGTCTATTTTATATTTTTTGTGTGACGTCATACAAACTATTTTTATCCCCAAAGTTTTGGGAGGGAATCCTGTCAGCAGAAATAAAAGTACCTGTCATCAACATCGTGAAAACGTGAGGTGTTGTGTTCAGATCCCATGTCAGGACAAATATAATCCATTCATATTTCTAGTATCTTTGTGATACCACCCATGTAATTTGCTTTACCTCTTGTGAATATATTGCGCACATTGTATTATCCACCGGTATAATTTACTTTGCCAAATGTGAATGCATATTTCAATTTCATAGTAAATATATTCATATTTCTTAATCTTATCATTTTTGATTCTCTTTAAAAAATGTGCTCTCCTTTTACCTGAAACTGAAAATTTATATTTCCTATTTTATTACCAGTGGCAATCTACTTTAAGATGAAGTTTGATAATATAGACACCATATTATAGTATATAATTGCAAGAAGAAATATTATGAGACTTTAAGCATTAAAATAAATGCGAAAATAAGTTGAAGATCGGATTGAATGTGTTGTATGTGTAGTCATAAAAAAGAATTAATGAAAGAAAAGTGTTCTTTTCACAATTTTCTTCCTATTCAGTCAGGTTAGGTGTGGAATAATAATTAAAATCACAATGCTCTGCATTCTTCCCTCCAAAAAAAAACAAAAAACAACAATAACACCTAGGCCATGGTCTTCTGCAATGACTACTATTTCCCAGAACCAGGTTTGATGCCATAAGTCATAATGAAAATCAAAATCATACATACACTGTGGTTATGACATTTAGGAAAACGATTGTAAATTCCTTATGTATCATAACTTCCTCCCCAGGGATCAACTACATGAAGAACTAGCAAATATGCTCGTGGCACTCCTGTAGTACAAATAAGTCATATTGTCCAAAACTTGTGAACTAAGAATCTGCAAATCTATTCTTAAATGGTGCGTTTAATGAAGTAAATTTCTCATAAGTGGTTTTCAAGATAGTTTTCATTGAGAAACATGCTTCATTTGAAACCTGACAACTACAGCATTTAGATTTGTTGTTTGCTGCATTTATTTGTTATTTATTTTTTTTTTTTTTGCAAGCCTATAGCATCAAGTGGAAATAAATTTTAACAAATGCTGACACATATAATGTATGCATTTAAATTGTTATAGGCATATCATGTATTTATTAAAAAACTTGTTACCTTGATACAAACTTTAACTCTTGTAGAGCTGGTCAGCTATACTTGTTTTTATATTCTTAGCACCTTCATTGAAGCGTGTACCTTCACCTCTCCATATTTCTCAGATTCAAAGTTATCAGAGGTATTTTTTTATTATTATTATATCCCTTGCTAACGAAAAAAAAACCCAAAAAACAACAGAACATATGCCATATCAAACCCGTTATCGGGAACAGAATGGCACACAACAGTTGCTGTGTGATTTGATTTTCTTTATGGAACCTTCAGCCATGTTTTCCTGGTAACCATGCAGTCTTGAAAAAGCACAAAAGCCGCGCATGAATAATATCCATTATGTAATATTCGTTTATCTGACTTACTTTGTGACTTATTTACATCTGTTTTATTACCTTAACCTTTATTTTGATTTAATGAAGTCGAATCTACATTTTTGTCAGATGCTTTTATTGTTTTATTTTTTATTTTATTGGCACACCTTTAAAATGCGATGCACACGGCTGATGCTTATCGGCAGGTATTTGAGCTAAAGCAATGTAAGGTGGCGTGATTTGTTTTCCAGTGGGGTGACTATGTGAGGTGACCTCTCAGATGACAAGTCCTCTCCATTTGACTACCGTCAGTTGTAACCTAGACTTATTTCCTTTGCTTCGACTACAACAGTTTTATTAGACCCAACACCGTTGCAAGAAGCACGGAAACTGAATTTCGATGAATGTGGCACAATTTCTTATAAAAAGTTCGTGCACATATTCCAGGACTGAATTCACACACTTCAGCAGCGAGTGAACTGCATGGATTCGTATTCTCAGCTGGGAATACATTCTTCTTTCTGAGATCGGAACAAGGATGGTAATGAGTGAAGTAAACGTGTGCTTGCAGTGGTTCTGAATACGGCAAGGAAGCTATAAAATTTTCAGAAAATCGACAACGGTGTGGAAACACGATGCCTTTAGTGTCAGCTGCTTTCGCACATGGGAAGTATTAATATGTTTATGAAAATGGTTATTTTACTCTTGAATGTGATACTTCCACCAGAGAACATACTACATAGCAGTAGGTGCAGTGTTTCCAAAGCTCCATTTCGTCAAAGTCGTGTCAATGTATTGAAAACACGAAAGCAGGAACTGGTTTGACCTCCTGAGTAACTTAAGACCGCAGATATAATTTATCAATGTCTATGTTCCATCAAAACAACTTCGTTCCTCGACAGACCACGCTACCCCATACCTGCCAAAAGCTCGCACCAGAAGGTGTGGTAAGCGATCCTTTTTTTATGCTGGAGTGGAACTATGGAACTGGCTGGCATTCTCAGTTCGAGCCATTTCAGACTGTTGAGTTTCAAGAGGGCGTTAAAGGCGTTCTTGCTTCGGAAATACTTCATGCAGTGACTCTATTCTTACTGCATTCCTATATGTTTTCCATGGTTAAGATGCGTGTATTTTGTCAAGTGTGTGTTTGGGTGAGTGGGTGAATGTTTTGATGAGGCTACTATTATTTTACACTTTTCTCTTATCAATTGTATTCCATATTCATGGTCTGGTAATGCAAAGGGCGGAAAGTCTGACCACATGCTGGTAGTCCACACTCAACAAGCAACCTTATCATTGTTAAATAACAAAATTATGCACACATCCACAAAGAAGAAGTTAAAATAAAAAATCTCTATATTTATTCAGGCTTATTTATCAACAGTAATGTATAGTTTTTTTTTTTTTTTAAATGCGATCAGGTTGATAAATGTAAACATACCAAACAGCTCAAACTTATAGTAACACAAAGGATCGTGTGCCAGGAGTGAATAAGATAATTGTTAAATGCAGAGCTATTGATCAAGAATTTGAAGAAAATGTGAAAAATAATAATTTGTGTAGATTCACGTGTAGTTTCATGCAATTAGCTGGTTATTTGGTGCTTCACGTGATCAAGTGCTTCTGCTGCGTAGGAAAATTATCTCTTTCTGTCTGAACCCAAGATCGAGCGGTAAACACAGCAGTCGTCATGTTCTTTGACCACCAAGATAACTGTCATCCTTTCCCGCCTACAAAAGCAAGCAAACAAAGCAAAGCTCATTTGAACGATAAGAATCATCTATCCGTGATAACGTCACTGCAGTGAGGATTGAAAGGATCTGGGTTCAAATTCCGTCTCGTTGACACAGCCGCCAAACAAGGCTCACAGCAGGTGTCATGTGTAGCATAAAGCAAGTGTTGCAGGGTATGAACATTGCGAGAGCCTTTTTCTGTCCATTCCTGTCCATGAAAGGTCATTTATAAGAGAAATAACTTTAAAAAAGGACACTCGTTTACTTGTGTCTTTCATAGCTGCATGGCATTTCTTCACCAAGCTGTTGTTAAAACACTCATCTAGAAGTCGGATTAAAAGCTTATTCTAAACATCCCATGTATCTTATCAGCGTGTTGGACCAAGCATCCGACTTATCGACATAGTTGTGTTAGCATTTGTCTGTCTCATTAATTCCCAATTATTTATTTCTCAATCCATAAACAGTATCTACTTGTTTTAACATAACACATATTTTTGCCTGTTGTCACTTCTTTCTAGTTTTTTTGTAAACTCATTTCGTTTCGAGAAAATCTCATTGACATAAGAGGTTTTACGGATCCTTAGAACTGAACCCAATTCTCACCTTGTACTACAGAAGAAGTACAGAACAAACAAAAACATGGAAGTATACTTACCAGCGCTGTTATTCTTTATTGCACGATTAGTCTGTTGTTCATAAAGATATCTAAGTTACACGATGGTGTCAAGTTCAAACAGTGGGTCGCCGTATATGTGTTATCTTGTTCAACTCAGTGAAATGCAAGCACAAAGGTATTGCTGATAGTCTGACCTGACTGAATTACTGACATAAGCAGTCTCCGCTTGCTTTTTCAGCAGAAATGTTTACAGGCTTTATACTGCGACTCAAATATAATAATACCCCACAACATTCTTCTACTGAAGTAGGATAAAATGTCCTTTAAGTGGGCACTACCCTCTTTTTATTTGCGTGTGTGTGTGTGCTTGTACGCGCTACTATAAAAAAAATAGTTAAAAGTTGCTTTAAGCTGTCACAGCGGCAGAAAAAAAAATGAAGATGAATAGACATTCTGAGACCAGATAACCAGAGAGAATGAAGCAAATATAAATTGAGGGTTTTTTTAGGGCGGTAGGGGGAAGGGAGAAAGTATTGGTGTGTCCACTGAGTACATATGGGAGTAAACTGTAGCGTCTGAAATATATCTGCTTCAACTCTAAGTAAGCAGCTACTTGGCACGCTCGGGTATTGTATTATTCACAAATCAACTACTTGGCAAGTTCGGGTACTTATTGTAGCATTCATAAAGCAGATACTTGTCACGCTCAGGTGCTTATTGTAGCATTCACAAAGAACCACTTGGCATTCTCGGGTGCTTACTGTAGCATTCACAATCTCGACTTTTTTTTTTTAGGCACATTTATCACATCATATGATCGATTACTGAGATTGATAGTGGTATCACAGGCGAACCACCACGTCGTGTCTCAAGACACACCAGCTTGTTGGGCTACGTGCTGTTTGCTGTGGTAGGAAGCATTCACCTCCCCGAGTGAGGTCAGTAACTGTGGGCAAGTGACCCAGATACAGGCTCAACATCCAGGACAAGAGTTCAGGTCAAAGTGTGAGCAGACCTCTGTCCTCTGATCATCTTTAAGTGACAGGTAGATCGCTGAGGTTCACATTTTTTTAATGCTAACAAACGCTGATTAGATAAGTTACTGACAAAACTAGTTTTATGACCCTCAGAGAGGAGACTGACAGCAGTCCTCAATTACAGACCATCTCATACTTTAACTACGGAGTCGAGACATCGCGTTTGTATAGTTGATTGTAGGGGTGTCATATCGACATTAAAGGGATTCTAAAGGCAAAATAAAACTGCTTAGAATCGCGTAAAGAGTAGGATAAATTTGAATCTCGTCTATTTATATGTGTGTTCATGTGGAAAACGTTGAAGGTTTTTAGTAGAATGTTGTTTAATAAGAGAAATTACACGGGACTCTTTTTTGCTTCCACGAAGTCTCGTTCTCCATCACGTGACCCTATGACGTGTGGTTTCCATAGTGAGAACCATGCCTCGAGAATGTGCTGCACCCGATTGTCACGAAAAGATGGGAAAAGATTCAAAATTTCTTTTCATCAGTTTCCGAAAGACAGAGCCTTACAAGCCTGACACACAGAGTGCGTCATACGAATAAAAAGACGTCAAATCTTCGCAATGACCACAGACACTTCCTGTGTGCGACGTCATAAGGAGACTGATGTCATAAGAAGACTCTGACATCACAAGAAGACTCATCTGCTTGACCATCTCGGAAGCTATCGTGGTTACTCGGCGGAAGGACACAAGGGTCGATTTCACTGAATCTTTTCGATTTTTATAAACATCGGCGACCGAAATAGTGCTAATAAGTGGTAATTAAGTGAGAAACGAATCATTTATTTCTCCTGTATTGCTCTCGTGCTCTGTAATTGTAACTAAATATAGTTTTGAAACGTTTGACCGTCGCCACAGCCTTATGACATGCGCAGGTGTGTGTGTGTGTGCGCGGGCGAACGGTCATGTTCATACGACAGCTTATTAATGTCTGTGTTCTAATATTTAACCGTGTAACAATATCTTTATGAAACTTTTTTTAACAGATACGAGGTTTAGACCAGAGTGACCGCGCCCGCTGAACCATCCCAGGCCTCTAGAACCATTCCAGTTTCTTTTTAGACTATCATATTTAGTAAACTTGATTGTCTGGAGGATGTTTTTCGACAAGCGTTGTTTAAAGAGAATATTTCATTAAACAAACTACTATTGTTTTCACGATTTTTTTTAAATATATAAATAATCCTAGACTCCATTTACGACTTCGACATCAGCGGCAGATGGATGCAACAAAGCTTGTGAAGACATTTTACTTATGTGTAAGAGTATAAATACGCATTTTTTAAATTCCAGGAGTTGACAAATCACAGCAAAGATTAGATGAGGTTATTATTATTATTTATCTCGCTAGCTAGCTTTCCCGCATACAGTTCTACCTCCGCACACCAGCAAAACAAAAGTGCCTTTTCTCTTTGACCTACCTTTCTCTACCAAACATTCACACACTAATATTGCTTTTATAAAGTCTTTAAAACTCCATCTTTCCAGTCTGTAAACACCCTGACAGTGACAGTAGTGACAGTGTTTGTGATTTGTGTCCAAGCTGTTGACCTTTCACTGTAGAGATTTCTGGCAGGTGGTTCGGACAGAGATATAAGGTGTTTGGATGTAATAAATTTTGTGTGTGTATAGGAGATTTTTTTTTTTTTTTTTTTTTGAGGCTATTAAATGTCAGAAGATTCCGTATACGTGAGAAGTATGTGCATTAAAAATATTCAATATTATTATTATATGCACGCGCACTTACATACCTCACAATGACATTTTTTTTTGAAGACAGGATTTGATTTTACGGGTAAGCTTGCACCAGCTCATTTCAAAGTGTGCACGTGCTGGATCGGTGTTAAAAATAGTAAAGACCAGCCGAGTTTGTCTAAAAGGATACCTGTCATTTCACACCTGTTTATTTATGTTTAATGTTAAAACTCTAACATAGACTTCGCAATGAAAATCACCCACAGACATGAAAACTACGCGATGCTCAACAATTCAAACTATCATTTTTGCGGGCTCAGCTTCAGTTTCGCAAATGATTATTTCCTTCCTGTGGGTCGTTAGATATAGGATGTTGTTCTCAACATTCCAGGTAAGGAAAATAACTTCATCATTTTTTTTTTCTTTTAAATCAGTGTCTTCAAACGTGCAGCTGTGATGTTTCGTTCACCACGGCTGACAGCCGCTGGTACAGCTCCTGCCCTCCCATCAGGTTATTCCTTCGTGAGGAGAATCTGTCACATCAGCCATGCAACTGTGTGTGTTGGGGGTAGGTGGGTGGGAGGTGGACTGCGTTGCGAGTTTTAGCAGCAGGCGGGTCAAACCGCTCTGTCCCTAAACTGGAAACTACGTTTCGACAAGGCTCTCGGTATTCGGTTTCGTCTCTTGAAGCGCTCGGTCTGGGCCACCGAGACCGACATTGTTTGCCCCTTGCACAACGAGGGCGCTGTGCAGCAGCTCTCCTGCGTTTGCGCGCACTTGACTCTTCGAAAATAACTCGTGGGTAGAGCAGGCTAATGAAGCTCATTACCTCAAAATTAAACAAAATACCCCATGTGTTGGCAATGACTTGCAATATTAAAGCATTCTGCTGGGTATATTTAATAATTTAGAATAAAATTAGACAGCCGGTGCTCTTTTCAATTGATTGGTAAAGGATTTCAACCTTTCACCCCTTTTCGGCGAAAAATAGGCAAACCTGTCCGCACGGTTAGCATTATTTTGTTGTATTTTTTTAAAAAATGTGAGGGAGAGGGAGAGGCCGGTTTTCCATGTAGGAAAGGAACTAGTAATTGCCGCGTTGCTGGAGACTGAATAAATTATGTCATAAATCGCAGTCGACTGATTTGTCGTGGTGTAGAGTAGTGCTGTTATGATGTAAACCACGACAATGCAGCCGGCTACAACACAAATGGCCGGCTTGCAGTAGCAGACGGACTTCGTTTAGACCAAAAACATGGACTGCATTTCGCGTTTATCGTCTGCGGATTTTCAACTCGCAGTTTAGTAGCTGCTTCTGCAAACTAAGTGGATTTCGTAAGCTACATTTCATTTATTCCTGTCGATGCTATGTTCCGTTTCTTGTTGCCTTTTCTCGTCGCATGCTGTCTGCTCGATTACAACGACTGGTCAACGATTGGGTGACGTCAGCGAATGTACACCGAACTCATTTTGTAATTGTTCAAACCACGGTAACAGTTTTTTTGTCACGCCTATGTACTCGATGATTGACAGGCACAGGGAGTATTTATCTTTGTTTCATCGCACCCGCCCAAACAGGCTTTAAGACCACAGTGCTGACAGCAGTTCTATGTGGGTGGTCAGTAATGGTGGCATGTACACAGGCAAGTGAGTGGCTGCAAGTCTCAAAACAGGAACAAAAAGTAACAAAGGACTGCGGTGGGAATCCGGTTTGAGTAGCTTTGCACTTCAGTTAGCAAAAATAGATTGATTATTTGCTCGGCTGTTTGACACAAGACACCTGTGCCTGTAGGTTTTCCAATTAAACAGGAATCAAAGAAGCGGGGAGTGAAGGGCAAGAAAAATAGAAGAGGGTGTAGACAGCCTTGAATAAGGAAAATGGCGAACGGAACGACAGCAGCGACAAGTGAACAACGCTTCTTGCAGCCTTTGTGGGACCTTCGTCTTGGCTACGAGGACTGGCTGATGTCGCCACTGTTCCCAGTGTTCATGTCCATCTTCTTCTACTTCGTGGAGTGCATTCCTTTTATGCTGATCGACATGTACTGCTGTCACCAGAAGTGGTACCTGAAGTACAAGATCCAGCCGGACAAAGAAGTCTCCATACCCCTCGTGTGGGACACGCTGACCCTCACCTTCTGGAACCATGTCCTCTTCATCCTACCGGCCGCAATGGCGCAGTGGGTGTGGCAGCCTCCGACTCCACTTCCCGAGATGGCGCCGCCTCTGTGGGAGTTTGTCTGGCATCAGGTGGCAGCACTGCTGATCTTCGACTTCCAGTACTTTGTCTGGCACTGGACCCACCACAAGGTGTGTGACTTGTTCAGCAGCGTTTGAACATGCACGCATATTTGTATTTGTGCTTAGCGTGTGAGTGTGTGCTGGGAAGCGGGTAGGGGATGAGAGAAGGGAAATAATTTTTTTGTTTCATGAAACACTCTTTATTGCAATATTGAATCGTTCACGTGACAGTTACATTGCTTAGGTTACTGACGGCAAGAATAAAGAGTGCAGCAGGTCAAAGTTAACAATTTGTCTTTCAATAGCTAATTTAACAAAGGATATGCGAAAACGAAAATATATATGGGGCATTACACTTCTGTTCATTTTGAATAAATGTTTCGTGAGGGGAAACGGATAGCTTAGTGGTTATAGAGTACAGGAATTCGACCCAGTAGGCGTCAGCCGAATCGATACCCCTGCAACTCAGCATATTTTTCCCAGTTGACATATGTGAAATGGGGATAGGACAAGAGCTTCAGGGAGGGTAAAGCAGCAACAAGAGGGATATGGGTACCGTTTTCTCAAAAAAAGGCTGGCCCAGAGATAAGTGGAGGCTCTAACACTGACACCTTAATCCCCAACGACACTCAGGTGAAGAGACTGATTCATTAACCTTTTGCTTTTTACCAGTGTATCCGTGTGCATCTCTCTCTATATATCATTTTGCTTTTATGGCAAGGAATTTTGATTAAGGTGAATATGCCAGTGTGACATATTGCCCATAGCAATAAAAGTGATATCGATGACATAGAGTACACGACAACACATACAGCAGCATTTTAACTGTTAGCCATTTAACTACTTTCTGTGGCCTAGGTTCGCTTTCTATACCGGCACATCCATGCAGTCCACCACCGCTACAGCAGCCCCTTCTCGTGGGTGACCCAGTACCTGCACCCTTGGGAACTCATTACCGTCGGCTTCTTGACGACCACCAACACCTGGTTCTTCAACTGCCACTGCCTGACCACCTGGAGCTACATGGTGGCGTCCATCACGGTCAGCGTGGAGGCTCATATCGGATTCGACTTCCCCTGGCTGCTGCACAACATCATGCCCTTCGGGCTGTATGGGGGCTCACCCAAGCACGACATGCACCACCAGAAGCCGCTAACCAACTTCCAGCCATTCTTCAACCACTTTGACCGTATCATCGGCTCCTACTGCCCTCCCATGAGCGGCGGCGGCATCAAGAGCAAAGCACTCTTGGAGTACGAGAGAAAGCAAAGAGAGACAAAGAAGCAGGGTTAGGGTCAGGTCATAACACAAGCCCTACTGACAAAGAAAAAACCCACTACTGAAATCTGCGAATTATTTAAGAGGAGTTATTTTCGTACATCATATCTATTGCTCCAGAACTGAGATATTTCATTTTAAAAGTTGAAACAAAGCAGTGACCAAATAGTTAACTTTTTTGTTGACCTCCTCGTTAAACTCTTTCGTTTACTTTGTCCTTCCTGAAGGATCAACTACAAAATCGATATTTTGAGGGTTTTTTTAAGAACGAACATTAGTTTTATACTGTCATTTTAGTCCTCATCTTTTGGCACAAACACTGACCACAAATGCGGGTAGTCATAAAGTTATTTAGGCAGTAAATCATCGTGCCCTAAAATACTGCATGAAATACGGAGGTTATTGTTTTATAAATTGACAGAACACTCGTTAGTTGTTTTTTTCTTATAAAGAAACAGCCTTATTATACTTTATTTCCAGCTATTTTACCATCTATTCAACTAATTTATGGTCTCAGAATAACGACTAAAAATGCTCCGGCTGGATTTTTAAAATATGTGCGATGTTTTCAAACATTCTAACAGTCCTATTGAAAAAGATAAAAGTTAAGCTGGACATTACAACAGAAACATGACAGGAAGAGGGTTAGACCTGTCGAGTTATCCCCCTCTTTTGTAGCCAGTCGGATTTTAAAAAACAACTGTCGTTTCAAATCCGTTTCTACCCTCCATTCAAGCTGCATAATGTGTGCACGCCTTTTTGTATCTGTGCATGTGAGAAACTATTTTTTAAAAATGTTCTTGGCATTACACAAACTTTTGTTTGTCTTTCTCCTGATGCAAACTGGGCTGATGTGACCATTTTTTGGCCCTTTCCGCATGACGGATCTTTGTATCATTGCAAGGATTCTGATAGGGAAGCCAACGGTCACAAACAGTAACTGTAAACTGCTTGCCCTTGACCCATGGTACTATTTTATCAGAGCGTGTGTCGGCGCCACTGGGGGCTGTGCATTCATGACCTGTTCAATATATTGCTACAGTGAGATAGTGCACCCTACGCCCCACTGTGGAACCTAGACATTCCAAACCTCGTTTCCCCATCTTTTTATACGTTTGTTAACGTACTTTACCCTCCTCTTTCTTTCTTTTTTCAATTGCCTGGTATTATAGAAATCACTTCAATTTCTTTATGTAACTATCTCATTAAAAAATACAGATTGATGTCTAAAGATTTTTAATAGGTAACGTACTTTGTTCTTTTATTTAGTATACAGTTAATGTGATTAACTGCCTCTTATTATTTAAAATGTAAAGTTTTAAAATTAATTTGAAAGTGTCAATCTAAAAAGATGAAATTTACTTTTAAGAATCTTTTTGTGCTGTCCATTTTCTGAAAGAAAAACCTGTGTACTGTAGTTCTTTTTTTTTAATAAGGCATTCAGATGAAACTCAAATGTTGTAAGAGCAGATAAAAGAACAATAATTTTTCAATGGTGCTCGTCTTTTTGTGTCACGTTGCTTTGCTGACATATTGGAAGCTTCGTTTTAGCGTAGAATTTTAAAGATTTGTTTTGAAGAATATTTTCACCAGCTCAGCATAAATCTCGGAAAAGGCCAGCTTGTTGTTTGTCAATTTATGCACCTGTGTGTGTCGTGCAAGTGTGTGTACCTTTACCTGAGTAGTCTTAATATTTAGCTCATTTCATTTAGACTGGCTGGTCATTAGTGGCGAGGAGTATTCAAGGGGAAGTTAGCAGCCTTTACTTTGTCTGTTATCCTTAAGCGAGCATAAGAAATTCAAAAACATAAGCAACCACTACTATAAAGATGTACAAAAGAGCACAAGTAAGTAAAGCAAAAAAAAAAAGACATCGCCTAAGTTTTTCAAAGCTTGGAAGAGAAATGGAGGGCATGTCTTTCAAATTCTTCTTAGTAATTCACTCTCAGGGTCCTGCCGAGAGAAGAAATTGAGGGTTGTCGGCCAGGATCATACTCGAGTTTCCTTTCGTGTTCGTTGAGTGTGCATTCCCACGTAGCGATAACCTTATTTAGTTTTTATTTTCGGAAAAGATCACTGCTCTCTGCTACCTTGATTAGGTCGCTAGGCAACAAACCGCAGGAGTTACTTTTGCCCTCGTAAGTTAAACCTCGCTTCGTCTTGAACGTAGGGATTCCGAACCCCTGAGGTCACGGACTAGAGATATGATAAGCGTGTTGTCGAATTAGCTTCCCCCCCCAACCCCCTTAATTACAGGCTCATGCAAGCAGGCAATCTTTTGCTTCAATGTCTAGTGCATGAAATATCCGGGGTGCTCATAAAGAGTTTTTAAAGTCTGATAAAAGTTTAGAAAATGAGAAACGCTTTTCCAGAAATGAGAAACTAATAGAATTTTCGTTGTTTGCATATGAAACTTCGGGGAATTTGTGAAAGGAGGGCATTACCTGTTACTTAACCCTAATTAGCTTTTTTGACATAAATATAAGACAAAAAAAAACATTGCACAAACAGGTTTGTTTATTAATCGCGTGTTGCCTTAGTAGCACCATGCCTTGAGCTTCCCTGCGTTGGCAACCATCAACTCAACCGTGTAATCAAAGCCATTTTTATTAATTATCTGCAGCATATCAGCATAAATCTATTACTTGTATTTTTACAGTTTATCTTATTTCGAATAAATCAGCTTATTGGTGTGTCAAAATACTACCATGCTGTTTCATTCCCTAAGAATAACTGACAGGGAAAAAAAATTCTGTTATCTATATATTGAACAAAATGATAAAATGGTGTGCTTATTAGTATTTCCACTTATCAATGCTGGTATATACTGGGTACAGATATGTTGTGACCTGGGCAAAAGACAAGTTCTGTCCCACGCCCTGTAAAAATTTCAGATAATTATAGTGCATTCAACAATCAACTTTTCTGTTCTGTCCAACAAAATGAGGCTTACAATCTCACTTTATTTGCTTTTTAAATGTAAAAAAGTGTTATTATTCTCGGTCCAGCGAGGCTGTCAAGTCATGCTCAATACATCTGGTGACCGCCCGTTCCCCTGTCACCAGTAGGTCTGACACAACTGTTGAAGGAGCAGAACAATGACTAGTGTTGTAACTCGAGCAGCCTGTCGCCATTGACTCAGGCAGGTTTTCAGAGCAGAACGGCGACTGGTAGGGGAGGTAATAAATATTCAACTGTCTACAGGTAGGGGAGGTAATAATTACTCAACTGTCTTACAGGACAACACGAGTGCAAAACTTTTGATGATAAGCTCATTTTAAAATAATAATATTTCCTACTTATGCTTAATTTTCAAAATATAAGCAAAGGTGCAACACCATTCAGTCAGTAGGGACCTCAGGTAGGGTGTCTGCATATTTTAATGACGAATGCTTATAAGTGTAAAATTAACAGTAGACTTTACTCAGCTGAGAAACACGAGCAGGTGTACACAATGTCCTAACATTGCTCCTAGTTTTAAAAAAAAAAAACACAGAACAGTTGTACAGTCCCCTGCAGTGCTTGCTCCTTGGGCAACTGCTGAGTTCGTGTAATAGAACGGGAGCTAGGTAAACACGGGGCAAATCCTCATGAAATACAAGGGGATGTCAATCGAGTTTTTAAACGAAGTGGTATTTTTTTTTTTAAAGTCTTGGGGCAGTAGTAAATCCTGTTCCCACAATTACCCTGTTCGCTTATTTCAAGTGCGCCAGCGACTGAATGTATTTATAAATTTCTGTAATTAAAATATGGTGACTGCTTGTGCAATTATTGATGATGAACCATCTGCTGCACTTCTGTGTCAGGTCGCCACCTTTCAGCCATGATGATGTTCTCTCAGTCGGTGTGGACTTGAGTGTTTAGTGTACTAATAAACATGAGATTTTAGCATTTAGTATGTACTTAGAAGAGCAGGATTTATTCAAGCAAGCAAGAACGACTGTGATCTTCACAATCACTAGCAATGAAATATTAAAATGTAGCCAATTAGTTAATTAAAGTTGCATTTGAAAAAAAAACACACACACACTTTTTCACTGCGCAAGTCTGTCGGGAGCGTAGGGGAGCATAAGATGGACGGAATGTTGTAGTTAAACACATCATTTCTTGCTGACTACACTCTTCACTATTCCACTATCCACGCTGACACCACTTGTATGAAATAGTCTAACCTATTTAACGGACATCCACGATCAGCTAATTACATAATTCAACAATCATGAATTGTAATAGCAGTACATGGCAATCAAAGCCGCCCACCCATAGTGTACTCACCCTGCCAAAGCTTTGAGTTGTCCTAAAGTGCAGCAGAAGCTGTAGAATGTCACCTTTACAATCGCCTTCACTAATAAATGCAATGTCCACCTGATCCCACACGCTCTGACTCACATCCGGCACTGACGTGTTCATTTTACTCGCAATATCAAAATATCCTCCCTCCCACGATTTCCTCTTTTATCTAGAATCGACCGCCTATTATTTAAAATTGACTCGTCAGGTCAGTTACGGGCTCACGTGGACCCCAACACATTCAATTCAATTCAATTCAATTCAATTCAATGGAACTTTATTATCTCACTAGGAGAAATTATATGACGTGGTATGACAACTGGCAATAGAGGTTTTTGGTTCTAGGAACAGGACAAATGATGGATGTTTCCAGATATTTGGTACAGTACTCACATTTTACAGACCAAGAGAACAACTGAGTGAAAACACCAGACAGCTGAGTCTCACAGTTTTTCAACACTCTTCCACAAATACCATCAGGGCCACATGCGTTCCTCACATTCACCGGTCTAAAAAGGGATAAAACAGCGTTTTCCTTAATCACAAAGTCATCCAATTCGCTCCCATGCTGCTCCTCCCCTACTCTCTCCTCCAGTGCAGAAATCACATTAAATAACTCCTCCCCAACATCATCCCTCTCAAAGCGACAATGAAATGCATTCAGTTTGTTTGCATAATCTACTCTGTAGGCAGGAATAAGACGTACAGCGTTGTGATCGGACTGACCGATTTGAGGGAGCTTGATGGATTTGAATACATTGGAATGTTGCCGTAGCAACGATCGGGGTCACCATCAAGACGGGTATTACAAGTTACATATTGTTTGAAAGCAGGCAGAGCAGATCGTACAACCCCAGTTATTAAAATCACCAAGTACAAAGTTAGGAGCATCTGGGCTAAGTGACTGTAGCGATCGGACAACTTCGGCGATCTCCGTGGCGGCGCGTGACAATGTCGCTGTCGGGTGCGCATACACAACAGTGATACACACCAGTCCAAACTCACGTGGCAATTACTTGGGCGTGAGAAATATGTCGATTGAGCGACTGGATATCGGTCGCCATGTTGACCCGGTGTGCCAGCAACAACACCAACTCTGAAAGCACAGAAAACAACTGCCACCACCACCAAACCGTCCAGCAGCAACACAGCACGCATCCTGAATCTTTCATAAAACTTCCAAAACGAAAAATAGTCCCTCCAACAGGGCTGAAACAGGTGAACAAACGTAAAAACTATGCCAGCTGAACACACGCGTCTGAGTCGCCCCGTGTGAAGCGCCCCTTTTGTGACGTGTACGGTGGTTATTAATTATAGGAAGTATGGACGGATGGACGGAAAGGGTAACAATTGCCAATAACCTGGTGTTGGATATACACAGGTCAAAAGCACAGAATGAAGTGGGTCAGTGATATAGTTCGAAGTCACGCGGTGATGTCAGCAGTGACGACAATGTACTATGACGTAGAAACGTAGCGGACTAGGTACTGAAGCACAGACAAAAATAAATGTGAATAAAGGAAAATAAGACCACATATCCACAACCACCGTCTGCAGGCACCACACTCGGAGAAAATTCACTCGCAGATCAGTATATCAGTATATCAGTATATCACATATATTCACACATGAGCGAACTGAAGCAGAACGACGACAAACAATCCATTGAACGAAAGTAAAGATGAATCTGCACAGAACGGTCACCACTGATCATCTCCCACATAACAGAACCAAAACCGAGGACACCAGAATGAAAGAGCAGCACATCCAAGCTGTTGCAGCCAGAAACTAAAAATTAAAGTCGACAGCGAAGCCTCGGTAAGCAGCAATAATCCATCAGGCAAGACCGAAAACAAAGTAGGTACCACCCATCCGCCATCTTCATACGTCATCATAAATACGACATTAATGTCTTTCTCCACTCCTGTTATTTCATGAGAAGGACATCCCTTCTGTTGAATCCCAAATGAAGTTGTTCTTATCATTGTACTGGTCCCCTTGATAAGAAAGGCGAGTTTATGTGAAAACATTTTTCTACAAGCTGTCGCAGTGGTTTCTCCCTCAGTAGTTTAATAGATCAGCAGAAGTGAAGGAAGCCATGACTATTCCCATACTCCTGCTTCTCCTTCTTGGAAGCTTCGGGGTGTACTGCGTGGCAGACGACAGTGACAACGGTTTGTTTGAGATCAACATACGGATGCCGAATGCTACTTCTCAGAGGGTGAGTTGTCCTGAGCTTATCTTGAGTAGTATGGACTCGTTCTCTGCCAGCAGTTCCTGATAAAATAAACATCAACATATATGAACATCTTAGAAAACATGTGCAGTATTAAGACTAAGACGATTAATAATTATTTGATCGATCACTCCGACTCATGGCAAACGAATTCTAAACCTCGATGATGAGTGTATTGGATGTCTGATGTGTTTTAGACAAGCTGTCGACCTCCATTATGGCTGTCATGAATTTCGTCTGCTGTTTCACAAGCTGCATTAGCTAACAGGTGTAATGATAATATTAGTCGTGTAGTAACTTGGTGTTGTTAAAAGTCTTTCCCTGTTGTTGTCGAAATGGTCGTTCTCAGTCTCCTTCCTGGAGAATGACCTCCTTTATGCTGCAGTTGACCTCTTGAGTATTGTATCTGAGATGTTTAGTGTTTGTATAATGGTCACGACATCTTGTTACTAAAAACAACAAATAAATTAATAAATTAGCAAATATTTCTTTTTTAAAAATGTGAACACGAAACCACCACTGTTTAAAATATTGGTGTTCTCACATGTTCGCTTTTTGAAAAAAAAAAAAAAAAGAAAAGAAAAAGAAAGCAGTAAGGTAGATACAGACCGGTAAAGTTTTTGTGTTTTTCTGTATCAAGAAAGACGACCTGGTTTGCCATGCCTACAAGCTGCCAAGTACAGAATCCTATATACGTAAGTTATAGTATGGAAGAAAGAGGAGGGGCTTGACTATACATCATTGTGTATGGATAATTGTGTTGTCAGTGTGTGTGTGTGTGTGTGTGTGTGTGTTCGCTTCTGCATTTGTCAGCAAAGTGTTCGTTTGTTTCTCAGTCGAGGCTTTTCCTTGCTTAATTTTTCTTTCTATCCATCCACTTTCAGTGTTTCAATGTTTGTGGTGTGTTTATATTTTGCGAGATTTTCAGAAGGCATGTGTGGATGGACGGAGTGCAGGATGTAAATCTTCGCTCCTATATCTTTCTGTCTTACTGTCTGTCCATCTTTGGGAGCATTGTAGTGGAATGGTTAAAAGACTTGCTTGTCATCACCACCACCACACACACACACACAGAAAGAGAGAGGCCCAGCGTTCGAATCTCAAGATACTCTCTGTTTGCGATACATGTTCGCAAGGCTCGACGTCAGGGGAGTTTTCTAGTGCGAAATCACCTCTAGGTGGAAGCACTTTCCCGCCAAACCAACTAACCAACCAACCAACCAGCATCTGAGCGTCTGTTGACTTCAGTTTGTCACTTAAATCATTGCCTTTGCTTTTCATAAACGATATTGCTTTCTTTACAAATTTTTTTTATCTCTAGTTTTTTTCTCTTTCATTTATTAATTGACTGCTCGATCGTACCCAGATCAGACTAACCTAATATGTTTCAGTCAAGTTCATCCCGCATGCCAGCATGCACGTGGCGCACCACATGATGGTATACGGCTGCACTACGCCTGGCGACAACCAGTCTTTCTGGTCTGCATCCTTTCATTCTCTCAATCTTCTTTCTTTTCTTCGTCTTCAAGCTTCCCTATTTGGTCTGAAATCGCAAACCTCTATCTGACAACAATTCTTGTGGAAGATAACTTCTAGAAAAACAATCTCTGTCGCACCGTTGTTGCAAACTACAAATCCCTATAATAACATCACTTGTACTGTTAATCTTCGTATTTTTCTTATGCCTTCGATTTCGCAAGGGTCTTTGCCATGGTGTTTCAGGAGTTGTCCACTCTTGGAAGATTCTTCGAAGATGTCTGTCTGTGGGGATGGCGGACGACAAATTGTCTTCGCCTGGGCAAATGATGCACCTTCAAAGAACCTGCCCGACGGTATTTGTCTCAAATATTAATGTTCACTGGAGACACCAACTGAGCAGACACCATGGCGACCTGCTCACACTAAACATTTCATGTTTACTATAAAAATTGCCCGGATATCCAGTCTGGCATCAATGCGCAAAAGTTATAATTATTTTCCGGCCAGATTGATTTTGCTGATCACTAGTGTTGAGTTTCAATTTGCTGGAGTGGCTTTTGTCCTGATCTCTGAAATAACATCATACAAGTTTTGTAGAAAAAAATACTTGTGTCAAAAACAAACGTTTGATATATTTCACCGGAACCTCAAACTAAGAGTATAAAAAATATTCTCTGTAATGCTCAGTGTCTTCTTGTTTACCTGGTAGCGTGGATAATAGTTCGGTAGTTTATAATGTTGTTGCTATCAGACCAAAATTCTATTGAAATATGTAAAAAATGAAAAACATTACTTTAGTTAAGGGAAGCATGGAAAACATTTTTCTTATCTGACTGATGTCATATACCTTTTGATTAATCACTGTAAGACATTTGAGGAGAATTCAATGTTTTTAGGTGTGGGATTTCGCGTGGGTGGCAATACTGGCATCACTATCTCGTCCTACAGCTGCACTACGTGCATCCGTTTGGAGGTGAGCTGATCTGATTAGAAATACTTAAAACTCGAGGGAAACAACGCCGGTTATTTGTAATGAGAAATCTCCCTTCCCTCTCTCACCCACTCTTTCTCTTGCACACACACATACACACTCATACAAATGTACAGAGAAAGAAAGAATTTGGTTTACCATTGAACAAAGTTAACATTAATTTAGATGAACATACGATGAAATCTATTAGGTTGTAATTTCAATATAATTACATTCTGGAATGTTAAAGATAGACAAAAAGCAGAAAGATACAGTGAACTGGAGACAGAAACGACAGAGACAGAGGGAAGCAGACAGGATAGACAGATCTTTGAAAGACTATCCTTGGAGGAAAGTATAAAGAAAATTTACGAGCGAAGGCAGTCATAAGCGGGGTACTTTTAATGTTTTAATATCGAGGCGGTGATTAAGAATTCTTACATTTTCTGAAACTCTTCTGTTCTTTAGAAGAACAATCGGATACATCCGGCGTTACACTGCAAATGACGACACTCGGTAAGTAAATTATTACATACAGGTGAGTTCATTAGACTTCCAACAGAAGGTGTGTGTGTGTGTTGTTGTCTGCTGTATATGTTTCTCTAGGCTAGGACAAAGAGCATGAAAGTGTGAACAGTACAAATAACCGAAACAAAACAAAAGTACCAAAAAAATTGTAAAGCTCTGTAAGTCATTACGAAATGTTTATTTTCAGAGCACGTAAATCACAAGGAAAAAAAAAACTGCTCAATAATCAAATCGATCTTGTATTCTTTAGTTATTTTTTTCAAAGAAGAAGTGACAGTACCACCCACCCTAACATTTAACAGTCATATATTTTTACTTATTTATTATTTTCATTGGTTGTTTTTTTTTTATTGTTGCAGTCAGCCTCAGCAGGCCGGCTACTATGTTCTTGGAAATTATGGCAGCATCCCGCCGCAAATGCCAGGTTTTGTTTTCCAGCATACAAATATATCCACGATTACTTGTCGCGAACTTTATTCCCATAAACATTTAATAATTGTACATTTTTTACAGATACAGACACTCACGCATGCACTGATAGCTTGCAGTCATCGTACACACGTGTTTGTGTGTGTGAGAGAGAGAGAGATGGGGGAGTAAGAACGAGATAGAGGAGAGGGTTGTGTTTGCTTTCTTTTCATCCCCACTGAAGTATTCAAGTATTCTTCTTTTCTTGTCTTTGACAGCTTTTAAGATGGAGTCAGCATGTGAGTTCAACTTGAATTACACAATCTACCCTGTTGGTTACAGAACTCACGGACATAACATTGGTATGTATGTGTGGCTTTGTTTGTCTTACCTCCATAAGTAGCACTCTTCAAAAATATTTTTAATTTAGCAGTCTGTATTATTTTGTGGTGTGTGCAGCGGTGGTGAACTCTGGGTACAGAATCAGAGATGGCGAATGGGTTGAACTTGGTCGGATGTCTCCACAACGACCACAGGTATTTTGTTCGTCGTATATTACTTCTATTGTCTGCCTTTCATTTATCTCTTTCCTTATTAACTATTTTTGTCACTTCAGTACCAAATGAAGTATAGCCCTGACAGTACAGTGGACATTTACTCGAAGACAGCGCCACACCTCGCAAACAAGTGTGCACAACAGATCATTCCTTGGCAAAGCTTGTCAAAACCAGTAAATAAGACTCACAAAGTATTTCTATGATAAAAATTTTATGTTAGAACTGAATGCTAGTTTTACTGTGTATCTTCGTTTTAATCATCTAAATATTTACGATAACTACTGCATTCGATAATGTTGAATGGTTGTTAAAAGACATAAGGTATTCCGTTGGTAGGGCGTTTGTCTTATATACTCTGATTTTTTTTTTTTGGTTTGTAACCTGTCAGACTTTCTACGACATAAAGACTCCAGGCCTGGACATACGCGATGGCGATATTCTGGTGAGAAAACTGTGTTGATCATCATCATGGCGTTGTAATATTTGTCTCTTCTTTCTTCCCCTACTTCAACTTTCTCACCCCTTTTGACCTTTCTTTCTTTGCCAAAATTTTTGAAAAAATTCTGCATCTTTCTGACTCTTTCTTGTCATTTGATGTAACCCCTGCTCGCTCTTTCTCTAAACTGTCAACACATTTCGTCTCTTGTTCACAGACATCGCGCTGCACATTCAACAGCATGAGGAGGACTAAGCCGACACAGATCGGGTGAGTACTGCATACAGGAGGATGACTACAGGTGAAATGTCAGCCAGAGTTCAATTTGAAATTTAAGTTTAAAGTTGATGGCTGGTTAACAATAGATTTATATTATTTATCACGAACAAGTTTCTGTGGGGATTTCTTTTAAGTTCTTTTATCTCGTTCTTGCTTCAAGCCCTGAGAGCATGTTCCTTAGTGCGCTTTTCAAATCACATTATTATTATTATTATTATTATTATTATTATTATTATTATTATTATTATTATTATTATTATTATTATTATTATTATTATTATTATTATTATTATTACAACGGAAATGTTAATGAAGCATGTTTTCCTATTTCAAAAGTATGTTTAGAGTGTCATGAAACATAATGAATCCAAGGGAAATATTGCCGTGCTCCATATGATATATATATAGCGTGTCCCTCCGGGCTTTTGATGGCTCTAGTCATAAATTTGATGATGTCTGCTGACAGTCCTACCAACGACGACGAGATGTGCAACTTCTACATCCTTTACTCCACCTACGAACAGAAAGACCTGACCACGGCTACTTGCTTTCGCAACGGCAACACATTTTTGTGGACGGAATATTTTACTCAAACACCGCCCGATGCCAGCTCGCTAAGGGGATCCCTGGTGGCGAAGAGATCCGCCGCAAGTTTAACTTGGATCCCAGATGAGACCCACAACGACTGGCTGTCCGAGGTTTGGTACAACGAGGACAAGATTATGTTCGTTAAGCTGCTCCTGGAAAAAAATTCTAGTCTGGGTCTCGCAGATGTTCAAACGATACTGTCACGCATAGAGACTTCTTCAAAAAGATTAACACAGACTTAATAAAGACATTGAAAAAAAAAACACGAGAGCCAAAGCTAACATCGCAGACAATGTCATGAGTTTCTTTTTTTTTATTGTTATAAAGACCTGTCTTTGTAGTTGCAGAATCATTAATTCACACAAAGCATAAGTTGATCCTACTTGAGCATTAAAATAAATACATAAATTCATATATTTTTCTACATTCAAAAATAAACAAGCGAATATACTCACCTAGGCAGCAAACAACCCTCAGACTGGCAAAAAGCCAGTCAATGAAACCTCAGAATAAAAGGAAAAACAAAACCAAACAAAATCAAGCAGTTGGTTGACCTCTCCTCATCCCTTGGACACTTTATCTGTCCCTTCTTTTTGGTCAAATCATAAAAACGAGTCCAGGCAGTTGCCCCTGCTCAACAGATGTGCCTGTCTGAGATTTTTCAGTTGGCGCGAAGGTAAATATTATGTCCCCATCGAAAACTGTGAGTCGACCGTTACTCCCGGCGTAGGTGTGAGAACCTTTGATGTCCACCGCCAAGGTGTACCACGTGTTTTTGGCTAGCCTGCAGGGTTCATCCAACATGACGTCGTAAATGTCCAGTTTGCTGTCAGTGGCAACGTCGCTTGTGACTTCCGCTATGGCCCTGTCGTTGGCGTCGAGTAATCTGCCCTTTACGTGCAGAACATGGCTGCCTCCTCTGCACGTTCCGTATATGGTAAAACCCTCGACATACAGGTCTTGATTTGTCTGAAGACAAAGTCAGCATTTATTGTCTTAACGTTTGTTGCAATATCAAAATTATGAGAAAATAGAAAATGGTCGACTCTATGTTTTCATTTCCGCTTTCAAAATAAAAATAAAGCTATTGTTTAATGAATGTACAATAAGTGGAAGGAAAGAAAACAAGTTTGCAGACATACATGCACGTTTTCATTACCCAGATACACCCCTGTCGAGTATTGCAAAGAGCTTTAGTACATGTACTTGTAAATCACTTGCCTTCAAGCAGATTGCACTTTCGCCTGACTGGTTGTTGTAGGCCAAAGCAGCTCGGTTCTCAAACCGATTGAACCTTCTGTGTCTCTCTTTCTTGCGGGGCACGCTCGAAAAGTGGGCACAGCGCATGGCAGGAACAGGAAGGACGCATGACGTCGACTTTCTCTTCCTCCGACAGCAGAGCGCGTGAAGCCACCTTCTGCACGAACACCTGCGGGTCCAGCAAAGGGAGGCGAACGAGGAAAAGCGCGGAGCCCAGCATGATGCGGCGGTTGTCGTCCGTGATTTCCAAGCTCCGTCTCTGGCATTCTCTTGCCGCCCACCTGAGATTATGCGTCAGGTGACGACAGGAAGAAATGAAAATACCGTAAGGTCTTCATTTTTTCTTGTTTCATGGTCTTTCTCGTCACTATTAATTTGATATTACATACTTTCCTTCAGATCGTCTCTTCTAGAGTTTAGTAGTGCGCCTGCTCGTTAACCCCCACTTCTCTTTCTCAAAGCTCACCTGTCCATAGCATCCCACACTTGTTCCTCTTGGCATATGAGACTGTCAGAACCGATGATGCTGACCAGACAATCGTGACACAGCTCAGCGATGTCCTCACATGCCAATACCGTTCCCCTTTCCGGAGAATCAGCTCCAGAACACGCGACCGGAAGTCCAGCTCTTCAAACAGATGGGCCTGCTCCATGACAGCGCATGCGTTCTCCACGTCCAGCTTCTCCTCCACGTAGTCTATGCAGGCACGACACAGGCCGGACACTGAGTACTTGCTGGCAGCATACAGCACTGACAGCACGCTGGTGGCATCGAGGTGGGCAACACCCGTATACATGTACCTGGAGAGTTCATAGTTCGTAGGTCATAGGACAAAGGTCGTAAAATCTTTATATGCCGGTCCTTTCATGAGAGCACATGCGCGAGAGTGCACACACACACAAACACGAGTACATATGTATGCAAGATATATGCAGTTAGAGATAAAAATGGTCTGCGAATAAGTCTGTGGATAATTGCCGTAAAAGAAGGGACAAGAGATGAAGAAAAGAGAGATCCACAGGCAGAGGACTTAAGGAAGAGAGAGAGAGGAGAGTAAAGACCCACAGAAAACATTCCCTAGGAAGGAAAAAGAGATGCGTGCAACCTCAGCAGTTGCGAAAGGCTGCAGGCTCCACATCCGGGACCTCGATGTCCTTGTCGCTAGGCTCGTGCCAGGAGCCGTGGAACATGGCGGCGAAGACAGGACTGCGACTGACCAGCATGTAGCGGTGCGCCCCCTGCCGCTCGCGCTCCTCCCCCACCACAAAGTGCACATCACAGGCAAACTGCTGCTCCAGCATCTGACGATTGCATTCTATGATGTCATCTGTCTCGTACCAGTTCTGGCCTGTCCTCGCTAGCCACCGCAGGTGACTACAGGCATCATCATCATGATAAAAATAAAGACACATGCGCAAACACAAATAGGATTTGTATAGAGCATTTCCACACACGGAAGCGAACTCAGTGGGCTTTAAAAGATGTAATTAGCAGAAGGTAGTGATGCCGTGAGACAGAGAAGGGTATCGCAATCAGGCAATTCATCATAGAAACGCACATAGACAATGAACATTACAAGGAAAACACACACACACACGAACGCAGACACATAACACATAAAGAAGCACGCATGCATTCCTGTACACATCTTTTGGTCCCAAACTACACACTGAATACTATTAGAGAATAACTGCAGAAGTCTGATCATTCAGCGCTATATACTGAGAAGGAGAATTGAAACTTTCTGACCTTTGCAGGGGTGGACACGATGCTTGCTGCCATCAAGGACACATAAATATCACACACCTGTGTTGATGTTCCTGCCACACCTGCCCTAAACACACCCTTGACAGGCTGACTAACTAGACATGATCTACCCTTTTATACCCGCATACCCGGCAGTAACCACAACAGACTCCAGAGATCAATGCCTGGTTTAGGTCATCAGCTCGTCTCCTTACACGCGCACCTGTCCGCACTGGGAGCACATGGCCTTATATGTATGTCCTCTCACTGCGCGCCTCATTTATGGTCTGAAGTTTGCGATGATAAAAATAAAGTTCTGAGTCAAGGCGGGGCACTTCTCAAACCTCAGTATAGGCTCTCTACACTTTATTAGAACGTGTGTACTATAAGTTACTCTTTCACCCTCTCATTTCTCCTCTCTCTCTCACAGACAGACTGACAGACCGAGATATGTATTTCGCGGTTAGATAGACGTTTGCCATATATGGCAAGCTCCTAAATAGAATGTAATCGACGATGCAGAGATCGTTAAAAAAAGGAGAGAAACGCCGGCGATAAAGCAAGTTCTATAAATAGCACCTACCCTTAGTCGGACAGTCACCTGATCGATTATGCCCATAAAAGGATGTAACGTGAACATCGCGCCTTCACTCTACATACAAGCTACCAACGTTAGCGCAGGATTCAACTGCCTGAAAAAGCTCATACAGCAATGATTAGTATCATGTCTTCTTTATTAGCTTCAATTGAACTAATGGATGGTTCTTGATATAAAGTCGACTTTAAGTCAGTAGATGAATGCTCTACATCAGGCAGTGTGGCGACGTGTTGGGGTGGGTGGGCAGGTGTTTGGGAGGGACGATGGGTGCTTATCTAGAATAATGTCAATTCAAACCACTTTTCCCAAATTTTGCAGAAACGTTTTCTTCTGCACGAAATTTTTCTTTTAATTAAATTTAATGTCACACGCTATCAAACAAATGGAATGATTCTAAATACCAACATATAAAAATATTGTTTGATTTACTTAATTTTTAAAATATATTAGTTAATTGTTTAGTTCCATGTTAGATGTTATTAAAATGTTTGATGAATGGTTTTTTTAATTTTGATATAAATAATCTTTAAACCACACAACAAACTATTGGGTTACCTTCCTTTTGGTGATGAATTATCCAATTATCAAACATTTGCAGAATCAGTGGAAGGAGAAAAATACACGGTAGCTGAAATAAAAGCACAATCAGTAGAAGGTGGTCACTAGCTGATGTCAAACTCCCAAACTGCCGCCAGATATTCGTCTATGCCCAGAAAAAATCTGGAACGGGCTAAAAGTCATTTTGCTAAACGCAAAAGGTACAAAGTCTGATTTGATTTGATTAAACTCATCTCAAATGCCTTCAGTCAAGGGACGCAATTTGCCACCTTTTCTGGAAGAGTTCAATCCCTTGAAGTCCTTGCCAAGTGTTCGTCGTGATTATTGCTGACATTATCAGCACAGAAACAGAGCGAGAAGTGGTACTGGTACCAGCCCTGTTCCATCTTCATCGTCTTCATTATCACTGTAATATTGTAATCGTCTTGTCTTTTAAAGCTTTGTGGCCTAGGAGTCGCAGGAAATATTTGTTCTACTGTTGAAATATTAATTTTTTTAATTATTTTCTTAAATGTTAGTTTTGATAAAGAAAAAGATGAATAGTAAACACGTGCAAATCTATCTTATTAAGTAGTTTATTTGACTTTCTGTGATTTAAAAAGAGAGAATATCACGTCGACAATGGTAACAATTATCTTAGCTGTTGATAAATCGAAACGAAAACTCTGTATATGTAATTACATACTCAGCGTACTATTGTATAAGAACATATAATACAGAGTTAACAATAGGGGAGCGGCCCGGTGGCGCAACGGTTAGCGCTGTTAGCGCCTGTCACCGCCTGTCACCAATACAGTGAAGGTTGGCTGCCCTGAGTTCAATTCTCGTCTCGGGCACGCTGTTCTTTCTCTGCACGTGGCACCTGTTTACAGGGCTGGCTGCTCTCCGCCAAGGACGGTCCCAAGCCCGGCTGAAAAAGGAGGAGGGTTGGGCGTGGGGCCAGCACCCCCACCCCGTAAAAACAAATCCCTGCTACTAAAACATCGACAACAGTAAACTGTCGTCGATGACCTATGCACCAGGAGGTGCGAAGGGCAATATATATATATAACAATAGGGGAGAGGTGGACATGAAAGGAAAAACCCAAAATGTGATGATCCTTCCAAATCTGTGCCGATCTCTCTTTTCTCTCAATCCAGCAAGTGTTATAGTTAGCTGTATAAACGGTCCCTTTAGTTCACATTCAAGTGCAAACCCAGCTTTGTGGCACATCTTAGTAAAGTCTAACATTCTTACCTTCCCCAACCCTCTAGGGAAGTTTCATGTAATGCTGACGTGTCGGTTTTCACAGGTAGCTATAAGCGATCCAACCCTAAACTTTCCGTTTCCACATGTCGATCTACTATTGTTGGCCGTGTTTCCAGGTCACAGTAACCTAATAACAAAGGGTCACCCTACCCACGCCTGTATCGATTCTTTATTGATGGCCAGAGGTGCGAGTGACCCCTGCAGCTAAATAAAGGTTCTTGGGGCTGAAGTCAAGTCATTACCCTTTTTATGAACTTGGCAGTCAACTAGGCAGTGATTTGAAGCCTGCTGTAGCCTGCTGTCAGGTGTTTGCATTGCTTCCCGCTCAAGCGCCAAGAAAGTAGTCACGGCGCCGGTCTCCTGACATTGTAAGTGAGTAGCCTCGTGTCTCGTGTCTGCATTTCTTACCTCACCTGCCTAGGAAATGGGAAACAAACTGTTGGCGTGAAACACGCTTACCCTAGCAAGGTAAATGTCGCAGTAGGTGCTAACACCTAACAAAAACATTGAAGGAAGTCTGCAAGAACATGGTGACCGTGGAAAGAAAGAAGATCGGCCAGTAACAGCTCTCGACCGGGTGGTGTTGTCCGCTGGAGGTCTCGTGATGGGTAACGAGGTAGCCCGGGTGGAAACAGAAACCGAGGACTGCACTGTCGTCATCTTCGAGGACGAGGATGAAGTGAACAGCACTCCCAAGGACACGTATTTCGTGACGAAACTCAACGCTGTGGAGGTCACCGGAGTGCCGAAAGGTCAGGCCATCAAAGTGGGCGTGGTTTACGACACGGATGAGAGCGGATCCCAGCGCTTCGATCTCTTCAGACTGCGGCACTTGGGCACTTTAACGATCCAGGTAAGAGCTGTCGAGTTCTTTTCTTGAAATTTCATGTAATGCTGACGGTGTCGGTGTCACAGGTAAACTATAAGTAGGTGAGATCAACACGTTAGTTGGGGTTGGGCACGGTGTTCAAAGCATAACTGCGCTAAATATATATTACTACTGTCCTGAGAATAACAGAAATCTCGCCAGGACTAGAAGTACAGGAGAGGGGAAGTAATGGCACACTGAAAGGTCTGATGAACACAAGTGCAGACAGCAGTGGTCTTCACCTTCACACACACACATATAAATTCACTTCCATTCTGTTTGACAATGATAAAGTATATACTCGTAAAACCGCGTTTTGATTTTAGTTAGTAAAGTTCATGTGTGTGGGGTTTTTTTATTTTATTTCTGTTCTCCCACTTTCCGCCTCCACCTTACTTGTGATCGTGGTGTCGTGGGTGTGTAAGCCAGTCATGCGTGACGGCGCAGTGCTTCAGCTTTGTGGCTAATGTGCGTGGACCACTCCACTCAGTCACCAGGGATTATTTAGTTGCGTGCTGGAGGCGATAGCTCATCAATAACCCGCAATATGATAGCTTTAATGAGCTCTCCTGGTGGGGGAAAATGGAGATAATTTGCTATCTGGCGAAAACGTATTAGGGTCGCTATGCCAACTGTTGATTGGTTCAGATGAAAGGGTAACAACTGTTCACAGGTGGTGTTACATGAGGGAAAGCCACACGAAGCGTTCGGTCCGACTGTATTCGACTGCATATTTGCAAGCACAAGTAGAATAAATGTAAGTTCAAAGACAGACAAAATGATGGTTCATGACACAACTGGACACTACTGACACAAATGACAAAGGAAAGAAGCCTGACAGAACTGAGGTCTTCTAGGATTGTTACAATGTTTCTGCTCCTTCTCGATAAACCCCAATACTGAGACAAGAGTGGTTTATATTGGAAAGAGACTTGTGGATGGTAATTGTAATAGTTATTTTGTATTAGCAGTTTCTTAATGTAATGTAAGTTGTACCTGAGTTGATAACTAGTATGAATTGTGAGATTTTAACAGTTGATTAACCAAGAGTAAAAGTATTTGTGCTTTGTATTTGATAATAATTATAATACCATGTGCTTCATATTGGTAGTTAAAATTTTTTTAGAAGAAGCAATTAAGTTATTTTTTAAGTACGTGTTTTTTGCGATGCGGTTGGGTGAAACTCAACCCTATTTGTCTTAGAATAAACAATTAATTACTCATTCTGGAATAGCAGTTAGAGTAGGGTGTCCGTTATCTTGATGACGCCGGGTAATGACTTGGAACACCTTGCACATCTAACACATGTCACTCCATCGCTTCAGCCCCGTGCGGACATCATGTGGTCCACGCTGATTGCTTTGATGAGGTAATGGATGCCTTGCAATCGATACTGGAGGTGTCTGGAGACATCTCACATGTCCTGCATCCTCAATAGTCACCCTTACTAGCATCAACTCCATGTCGTTCACAGATACACACACACATTTCCCTCTACTTCCAGCAGAGTTTAGTGATAGAACTAAATGATGCACAATTTCTTTGAGCTCGTTATCTATTTTTTAACTTTCTTTTTCTAATCTTTTATTTCTCTGTTACTTGTTTTTCAGACTTTAAGCAAGCAGAATGGAGTCACAAGATGGGTAGGGGGACAACTTCTAAACAGAAACATGAAGCTCAGCAAATGAAGCGGAACCAGGAGAAAACATTCAAAAGGAAACACATAGGATGACTATTGAACACAGAGTTTACTGATCTCCATCTCCAACTATGGGCTCTTCACTCTTGGACACGCATGCAGTCCACACGTGCTCGCAGACTCACAATTTCGAAACGTTTCTTCCCTTCTCGAAAGGACACAAATACAAATAAATGTTTTTTAATATTAGTTCCACTTTACATGAAATTTGAGGACTCAAAAGCAAGACACCAACAGCAGTTCGTAGTATCTATAAAAGCAATGGTATACGGACTCGGTGCAGCAATGACAAGCAAAGAAACATTAACTTCTCTTAATGAAAGTAAGCGTTTAGTTGGATATATGTGTTTCTTTTAGGTTTTCAACATCTTCAAGCTGCAGTTAAGATAAATTATGCGAGAATGTGTCCAAGGTGCGCCTTTCTGTAACTCATTTTTTGTCCTCTACTCAGTCACAAACACCTCGTGTTCTCACTGTAAGACAATATGTCTTCCTCTTTTAAATTTTTCTCCATCAATAGATTAGGTTACTGATGATGATGAGGATTGATGATTGATGATGATGATGATGGCCAAACATAGAAAAATGTTATTAAAGGCTGTTGGCGTATGACATTGGTTCTACAATGGACACCACTTTGATATTACTATTAAAAATAAATTATTTGCTATTTATTACCCAGTATTATTGTTGCCATCATCTTCCTCGTCGACATCATTTTTGTAATTTGAGACAGAGGACACTGACATCCGTTTGTAAAGATGAAATACAGCACCACTGTAACCAGATCCAGATGTTATTCACAAATATTTGCGGTAAACATTAACATCGGCATTTATCCAAAGTTGCATGAAAGAAAAGAATGAGAAAGGATGATAATATGACAAACCGGCGAAAGAGTAAGTTACACTAGTGATGTTTGAAAAAGCAGCACTTGAAAGTTTTCAGATGTACTCATGGTTTAAAAAGAACTTAAGGAGCCAGAAATGTCCAAATTTGGGGGCAAAAGAAAGAGAAGGAATGTGTGCCAACATTCACGGGTCTAATTCATGGCACAAAATATTATCCACGTTCAATTGTCGCTGGTAAAGAATACCTCGGAAGAAATACCACTTTATTTGCCATCACAGGTTGTTGGCTATAACGACACCATAGAAGGGGAAAAAACTCCTATAACACTAAAACATCATGCCTAAAAGAGTTGCTTCCCTTTGACATTGTCTAGGAAGGACGACTTGAATACGTTGAGATAAGCATAAAATTTAGAAGAATTTTAATCTTCAAGGCTGTCCGATCGCAAATAACATTCTCAATGATAATAGCAGCAGGACGACAGTGTACAAACAATACTGCGTAACATCAGACCACGGACATGTACAGGTGGATTGCTGTCTGTCTGCCAAGACCAACACTTAGTCTCTTGCGAAGTGATCCGCTGTTAGTCTCGGTGAGCCTAAGCAAAGAATGTGACTAAACTGGAAGCTTTGTAGTATCATGCCTCGTTTTGGTAGTTAACTAGAAACAAAATCATCTGCCAGCAGTCCAGTAATAGAAGTTGACTGCTGCAAAACACACACACACACTAAGATATGGGTCAACGCTACAACCGAATTTAAAGACAGAAGAAATATTTAAAGGAGAGAAATGGAGAGGGGTAGAGTATGAATTACATGCATGTCTATCAGGATTTCGTTTTTGTAATGAATAGCTCAGTCATGTGGACTCGTGCCATTTGCTGCAGCTTTCTTAACTTCCGGTAATTTATTGTTCTCTTTACCAGCTAATCTGTTCTTTTTAATGCTCTTTTCGTGCCACTGTATGCAAGAAGAAGGGTTTTGAGAGAGAAAGGATGCTGTAAGAAAGAGAGAATGATGAACAGTCACACAGACGAGATAGGCGTGCGGACCAGACAAGAATGAAGATAGATGTGCTGATATAGACAAACGCACTGTAATGAGACAAACGTACACTTTACGCAAAGGTGTATTACACACACACACGGGCCCAGCAGACGACGATGAGGATGAAGAGATTTGTAGGTGAATCGAATCGAAGAGGCACAAGCTTAGATGAATGTCACTGAGAGAGTCATAAAGAAGATGGCGGACGAAGACCGTTGTTTTCCCGCTAACCTTTTTTGCCAATTTTTAGAGCAACTGCTTTTCTCTCATATATTATATAGACAAACATGCAAAGCAGACAGAAGAAAAGAAGACAGAAAAATGTGGAAGGAGATAGACAAGCAGATTGATTTCCCGGGAACATTTGGAAGTGTGCGCGCGCCTGCAGGCTGCACTTCTGCGATGCAAGACCTGATCGGTCCCTTGTCTCGCTGGCTTGAGATGCTTTACTGCATTGTGTCGGTGTCGTCTTGTGGGACGGCCTCCAGAGAGTAAACAGGCCTGGTGTAGGGAGGAGTGTAGGGAGGAGTGTATAATGTCCTAATGTCGAATCACGTCCCTCTCTTAATGGACGACCTTTTCATGGTTCTCTAGCCCCGCGCTCGCTGGGGCTCTGTGCAGACGCTCCCGAATAAAACTGTCTGGATAAAGAAAATATTGGAAAGGTCTCTGCCCTGCCATGCCAGACTGGAGTCTCTTTCATGGGCCTTAAACCACTGGTCGCCATAGCGTCGGGCCTGCAGTCTTGCTGCGGATCAGAGACGGTGCGCATTGAGCGCCTTAAAACAAACATGGCGCGCACAGGCGTGAGCGGAAGACGCGACAGCGCATGTGCAGTAGTCAGTCAGGGTGTGAGTTGTGCAAGAATTTTAGTGCCAACCTTTCGTGCCGCAAATAGTTGGGTTGAGAGGCTAAGCACATGAGCCATGCTGGAATTACTGAATGCAATGTTACAGGCTTGCTGATGAGCACTGGCAAGATTTCGCTCAGATGTTGAAGCCCCTTGATAATTATGTTCAGTATTAATTATCCAACAGTATGTGTGCTTGGATTACTTAATGCTTAAGCTCTGTCATACGTTAAGAGCCTTAGTTGCTTAATGATGATCATCAATGGTGAGACTGTGAAACTTTTAAGTTCACCAGACAGACGATATGTGAAAGGAAATATTTGATCATGTGACTTCCGAGAGTATTCAAGCATTTCTCATTTCCCTTCTATGTTTCTTATGCTTTTAGCACTTCTCATTTCGCTTCTCCAGTGCTGGTGCTCGTGCACGTTTGTCTCTCCTCTCCTCTCTAGTTACCTCGGACCACTGTAGACCCACCTTTTCACAGCAGCCTCATAACCGGACAGGAAGTCGATAAATCTGTATTCGTCATGAAAACAGGTTCGGGAGCCTTCGTGTAGTCTCCAAGGCCACGAGTCTCCATTTCATGGGTTCCTTGCCTTGATCTGCACGAGAAGAAGATGGACCAAGATGTTCTTTGGGCCGTATGCACGCCTGAAAAAGGAGAGCACATTAGCACCAGGCACGTAAGTGCCAGGGGAGGTCACCAGTAACAGTACCAGTTGCTTCCCTGGACACACTTTATTTCTGAAGTGCATTTTGCGCACCAAATTCTCAAAGGCCCGGGAGTTCCTCATTGCGCCCAACAAGAATATCAGATGCCGATTCCCCAGGCCTAAACAGACATAAGCTTGCATGTTCTATTACTAATGGCTATCCCTCATTACAGTGTGTAACTAGAGGAGAAAAGACAGCTTAAGCCTGTACGAGTCATAAAATGGCAGGACGTGTCAGGAATAGGATGGTTTATTTTTTAACGAACCTGCAAAAGCTTTTTTCTGAATGCTATCCTACGCACTCCAACCCTTACATGCCTCCAGGACATGGTCTGATGCAAGGAAGAAGTAATGAGCAAAACAGCATAATATAGACTAGACGAGAATTAATGTTCCAAGGGGACACAACATCACTCCTTTTTAAAGGACACGAATTTGCAAGAAGTGTAAATAATGGCTTTCGTCAAGACTAGAAATGCGTTTTAGTTTTCTCTTTACACAGAAATGAGCCAATGCGCAATTCTCCACACCTCATTTCCACAGTATCAAGCCCGAAGGAGCAGCAGGTTCTACCCACACTGCTCACCTGCAGAGGTCGGAGGTCCGTTTATTAACTTTCGAAGCTTCAGTTTACAACACCGCCAGGAAATTTTGCGCCGACTCCTTCCCGACAAATAAAAAATGTTTTGTTTACACAGAACCTTGCATAAGACCCAGGAACTTAATTTTCAGAGTGGAAGGCTGATTGGTCTGGACACATTGTGGTCATTGTAGTCTACATGGAATTCTGCTGGATTTTCTGTTTGTTTCGGTTTGTGCGTGTTAGACCTCAAGCCATGCAATAGATAAAAATGTAAAATTCGTTCGGAAACACGAACTCTCAGCCCTTCGCTTCCTGCTGATTATGGCTGTTACTGAAAGATGTGGTTTGGTAAAGGTTAGAGGGTGCATCTGCAAGCTCTTCTTGATCATTGTCTTTACTGCTTGGAGAAAAATTGACTTTGTCAGCTAATTTCCTTTAATAGCCTCTTCGCTTCTAGAAAACACAGGCTGGCCGGACTCCCCGCGAAGTAGCCAATGGGCGCCAAAAAAATTCTTGCTCAGTGTTGAGTCGCAATACTCAGAGAGTAATTTTCAACAAAGGAATTATTTTGACAAAAAATATGTTTATGAACAGTGCAATGATGCATGTTGGTTTGTTTTCGTTACATTACGTGTGATGTAACCATAGTTATTTTATAATCTATCGCGGAAGGATAGACTGGTGAATAAATGACTGTGATGATCCCACAGGCTGCCACAAGCATCAACGTTGCCTGTCCCCCCAAAAAAGATGCGGGCAAGCATTTCTCATGTAATTCCTCCTGGCAATGAGGCCAGTTTTTGTTTGTCTGCAGCAAGCGGCTTCAGTCCCACACAGGACAGACACGACATGACGTCCAGGTAATTATAATAATTATAATAATCAAACACTGATAGGAGGCGGCAGCCTCGTGTGGTACGTGCCGCCTCCTCATTATTGCAACTTGCTAATAATAGCTGCTCCCCACCCCATCCCATCCAACCCCACCTCACCCCACCTCCCAGGCTGGGAGACTTTGCGTGATGTACAGACTAAATATTAACTTCTCCAGTAATGAAGAAGGCGCGTGACTCTCTCGAGCTGTCATAGCGGATAACAATGTACATTTGTCATCGCCTTCTTTCTCTATTATCTCCTCACCTTCTGTTAGTTCTCTCCCTCTCTTTCGTATTCCCGTGGTTGACAAGAAGCTAACTAAAAAAAGAAGTTGTCTGCAGCTGTTGGGATGTCGCGATGCTGTGTCGTAAAGTGGTCTGAAATACTTATTTCCACGTAGACGATATTTTGCCCAGAATTCTTTTTTCTGTTACCGGGCCAGACACCACATCAACGAGAAAAGCTGTTGATTTGTTCTTTATTATCGCCTAACATTTCGCTGATTGGTCTTCATGAGAAAAAAAAAATACAAATTCTTTGTAGGTTGGGAGGATCAGTGCGTTTGCCGTCGAATCAAGAAGTTGTTCATAATTTTTTTTCTGTAAGATAGACACAAACTGGATACAAATTTCAATCAGCAGATATTGGTTGTTTGAATGGTTGTTGGTGTTTGATGTCGTCAGCAGCTGAGGTACATCACGTGATTTATTACAGATGTCACTTGCACGACACATTTCTAATTTTAAACACGTTTAGGACTTAATTCTAAAAGTTAATACGCTTTTTATAGAATGTTTCTTAATGACGTGCGCAAAGTAATTTTAGAACTTAAAAAATTTAACTTAAATAAAATAAATAATTTTTCAAGCCGAGACTTCTGATCCAATCAGCACGTCAATGTAAAAATGGCGTCTCCCCCCCCTCCCCCAAACAAAAACCCAAAAGGAAACCTTTTTGCAAACAGCAGGAGCACAGTTGCTAACTTTATTGTTTAATAGTAAAATTCAAGACCAGCATAACAAATAAAATGCATGCATGGCCGACTGGGTGAGCACAAGGGTACATGATGAGTAATGGGAACGTGAGAGCACAAGATATCAAAATAATGGCTATACCCACGTGACCTCACAGACCAACCTCACCACTACCAAGAGATGACTACGACGACGAATCAACTACATACATAGTAGAAATTCTTTTAAAAAATACCTAAATACTCAAATACATCATGATTTAAAACACATCTCAATGATTTAGAAAGAATTTTTTTGAGGAAAGAGCTTCTAATTTTTTTTTTCTTTAGAACAGTCTGGAGTAAGTCATAGAAATCTGTTGGTCTAAATATTCTAAACAGACGCCACCCCCACAAAGCAATGGTGTACCGGAAGTGAGACCTGAGCAAACAGCCACAATCATTACTGTCCTGGTATCAAGAGGACAATCAAAGAAAGAACATCTGTGCCTGACTCGTCATCTTTTTTTCCCGCTCGTAGAAGGGAAGATACTTTGTACCTGACAGGGTTCTGCCCGCTCGACAGTATCTCGCCAGGGAAAAGCTGCGATCAAAGCTAAACATCGCGGTTTACCTCTGGCACCAACGGTTCACGGAGTACATGCCCTGTCCAGGAAATGGAACTAAACGGAACAGAGCTTGTGACAGGACGAGCTTGACATCAGCTTGGCATCAGCTTGGCATCAGCTTGGCCAGGGAGTGAGGTTTCTGGAAACAGCCCCCGCGTGACGTGCCGCCATCAGAAGGCGTGGAAAGACTTGGAATGAGGCAGAATCAAGTTTGTATTTTTTATTTGTCGTTAACCTATCGTTAATGTTTCTTTTTACAATTTTTTTTGTTTCTTGCTTTTTTGTTTCTGTGTTTTCTTTTCTTTTTTTCTTCATTTACCTCTCGTTAACCCTTTGAAAGATTTAGGGCTCGTGAGGGATAAACGCGAATAGCACGATGGGGAGATTGGTCAGGTCATTGACTTGTTGCAATGTTCACTGGAAGAGGCGAGTTGACTGCAGTGTACTCACCATTTCGACCATGCGGTGGACTGTTGTCTACCGAGACCAACGCTTAGCCTCTTGTGAAGTCTCCACTGTTAGTCTCGGCGAGCCTAAACAATGGATGTGATTAAACCGGAAGCTTTGTATACATCTGCCTCATTTTAGCAAAAATCGTCTGCAAGCATTCCAGTAACACAAGTCATTTCCTAAACAGATCCCTCGTTCTCCATGTTGCTGACCTCTCTCTGTGGATGATGAAGGTTGTAAGCAGGTATCCCAAGAACATAAAGGGGGGCATTAACCCAAATTTTGAAGAAGAAATATGTTACAATAATCGTTACTCAGTTATTGGTAAACAAAATGCACCCAGCTATTGATATTCCTTTAACTTTACGAAGGTTTCGCTGTTTGCACGCAAGGAACAGACAATTCGTACAGAACAGCTTTACGGCTCTTGAACGGTGTGCCACTCACTGCGAGAGAAGGTGGGGTTAGCTTGCCTATCACAGTGTTTACTGGATGTTGAGGGGAGGTACACAAGGTTGCCAGCACGAGGAGGCGGCCCTGCAAGGCGTGACAGGTGCTTAGCGTAAACACGTGCACAAAACTCACCTGCAATGAGGCCTCGCGCACGTCCGTGCCACGCGCTTATGGATGGCGTGGCAACCCAGCACGTGCCGTTACGTGCAGAAGCGCCATCAGTTCTCAATCACAGACACACATACAAATACAAGGACTGGCGGTATGCGAACACAATAACAGATTGGGGTTCATGAACACTTACAAACACAGGACAACATCCACACGCGCTCACACAAACACACACGATTGGATACACACAAAAGATTGTGAAGCAGCATCCATTCCTTCAGTTGTAATTCCCTCCTTTCATCCCCATCATCACTTCCATCTGACACACCATGTCTGCACACACCTCCGAACTTCACACATCAAAGCACAACCAGACAATACCAACATTTCAATGATCCCTTTAAACGGTTTTTGTCGCCCAAGTTTTGACCTTCTTGCGTTGAGGACGCACTCATGGTAGCTGGATGCTAGATTATAGCCAGTCAGCTGACCTACAGTCAGTTTATGAACATTTTAACCGACTGCTAGACATTGTCATTAAGCCCTAGCGTGACCGTGGGTCTCAAGTTCGTCTGGTATCGATATAACAATAAATGTGATCATGGTGGATGGCACTGTAGTATCGTTGCCGATTGCTAGATATTAACGCCTCATATACTGGCTTCCCACCCACCTCTTTCCTACTTTGCCAGATCTCCCGTTGCCAGTCACATGATGTTAAAGGTCCTACAATAGCCGAGGGCGTATATAGCGACCTGCGGCTACAAAGGAGAGAGAGTTGGAGGGAACAAAAGAGAAAAGGGAGTGGGCAGTTCTATATTGTTCAGACCATCACAACATAAAAAAGTGTCGCTTAAAAAAAAAGAGAGAAATAAAATGAAAGAAAATAGAACTAAATAGCAATGTGGGAAAACTGTATAATTAACAGCAAATTATGAAAAAATTATCCAAGGGGTAAAGAAAATGAGAGATATCTGCCTGCATCCATCACAGAAATAAAAATCAGAACTAACTGAGACACGCAAACAGAAAAATAATGCTTCTTAAACTTTACAACATTCCCCCTTACAGAAGAGAAGTTTTCGGCTCTGATAAAAAAAGACCCACCTCACGTGCGCTAGAGTCATCATTGCCTTCTTCATCTGCGTGCTTGCTAGATGAAACCTTAGATGGCCTGACCTTAACGACCTGATGGCGTGTTGAAGACATGTTGACCCGGCCATAAACAAGGTCACCGAGGATGACGATGACGGCGACGGATGCTGGCAGCTCATCTGCGCGGTGATGTTGTCCTGAAATTGCGACTTGATGGGTGTAAACAAGCCTTGACCTTGCTGCCGTTACTAAGGCGACGGACAGGCAAACATCGATGACGAAACCATCCCGACAACGGGCCGAGCTTTGGTGACCGAGGGACTTCCCGACGTCCTTTGCACGTTCCTTGACGGCAACGACACAGTCTGGCATCAGACTTTAGGTGAATATGTTGCTGGATGGTTAATAGCATGCAGTTATTTCATTTCAGTGACTGTTCATATTTTATTAATTTTTTTTTAGTTCTTTGAATTAATCATCCACCTAGCGGTGAGCTGTGCAACTGTTTCATGACCAATAGGAGCACATGTCAGTTCTTCAGAAAGAGTCTTGGGATACCTGCTAGAAGCAAAATTGTATTGACCATCGTGTTTCAAGTACTATCAAGATTTGTTTTCACACTTACTTTTTTTCAGAGTCCATGGCGAGTGAATGAAGAGTTTACTGTGTTTCACACGGGGAAAGGAGCGCTCTTACAGACAAAATATGTTATGTCAAATATGTTAGAAATAAAAACCAGAATTTATGTGAGAGCCCTGAATGAGTTTGTTTACCACTACGTCTGCTCACAGACGGTGAATCCCATCTAGAAACTTCGCTGATTTTTTATTTTTATCTTAAATCAAGTTGTCCAAGAAATAGTTTAGTGACATCAGTCAAGAACAAAAAATACATAAAATATATATAAACTGACGCTCTACAGTATCAATCCACGAGACGAAAACATTATCTTATTTATACAGACAGTGACAGGAGGTGCAACTTTGGAGAATTTCCAAGGAAAGATGAAGTTTGAGGCTGCAGGACGAAGATGAGTTTATGTCAACTGAAGATAAGTGAGAACTCAAGATGCTGGTGAGTCATCTTCACAAGCTGGGGAAAGTCTCACATTCACAGAGTCGGCTATCATTTGCTTGTCAACACTTACCGTGCACTTTCGATAAGTCTGGCAGTCAAATTTGCACTTCCTCCCTTCGTTTTCTTGTTTTATTGCATATCTGAAGCTAAAGGAAAGAAAACCGACAAAAAGAAATTGGAGAAAAAATTGTGTTTTAAAACATTTATGGAAAAAAATTGAGAACAAAAGTGGATTTTCATTTCAAATTTTCTTCAGAGTTAAGCAGTCAGAATGAAATACAATGAAGCATGAATTAATTCCACAATATGATAATTCACTTCCGGCAACGTCACTTCCTTACATCCTCACAGTAAGTAGTTGAGGGAAGATCAGTATGTGAGAGGAGTGAGAAGTAATATGGAGAGTGAGAAAGACAAGCTGTAACGCTCACACCAAGCAGCTAATTTTTATTTTATTCCATAGCAGTGTTTGACCAGACCTCCCACCCGACACGGCCACCCGAACACCTTGACACCCTGCACGTCACACCAGTCAAACGCACTGTTGCAGACGAGACTGAACGGTTCACAGGTCACCTACACGTCACAGACGAGACTGAACGGTTCACAGGTCACCTACACGTCACATGATGTCACAGACGAGACTAAACGGTTCATTGCACACAAAGCACTGGAAGCAGGCGGCGGGGACACCTTCCATTGTTAAACACTTGGTCGAACCGACAAAGAACAAACGTGAATGAATGACCCGAGGTCACAGCACAGGACAGGTCACCGGCACGTCACATCACGTCACAGTGTGTGCACATCGGGGTACGGGTGTCTGTCCTTATTGTGTGGACAGTCTGTGCACTCATGGGACACTTACACAAATCTCAGGGGTTACAATGTTCGCTGGTGTGTCAGTTGACTAAGTACTGTACATATCTGAGTATATATATACTTTGACTACACATTGTTTTGACAACCATGTGGATCATTCTACAAATAAAGAAGAGGGTAATCATAAACACTAAAGTAGTAACTGCAACGAAAGTAAGAAGAAAAAAAATAAGCTACACTCTGTGTGTGTTTACCGTATTAAACGACATATCACCTAGTTATTAAAGAAGTAAGCGACTAGTGTGTGTTTTGAAATGTTTTTTGGTTGTTGTTGTTGTTGTTGTTGTTGTTGTTGGTATGAGTTATCACAAGTAACTACATGTTCATCATAACTAACGCTAGCAAAATTAACATGAACATGTAGCTATTTCTCATAACTCACACTAACAAAACATAATATGACAACTAGCTAAATGCTCTTTTTTTTGTCAAAAATATTTTCTTTAAAAAGTGCAGGCGACCAAGAAGCGGCTAATGGTGAATTCTGACAATGGCTCTAAAGTTCATAAAGCTACACACACTGGAAACACAGGACTGGAAATACACACACACCCCACCTACCACCTCACACAAATACATATTTAAAATACTTTCATGAAAACAAAAGGTAGAAGTTTTACAGGAAGCCACATTCCTCCAACACAAAGCTTAACAAAGATTATCCAAAGTTTCTTTAATGTTTGTTAACTAATCCAGTTTCATTCTCGTTAAATATTTTCACTCTAGGATAGAACACCTTTACTAAAAACGATTTCCGGTCAGAAGTGATCAGTAAATCGTCTTTTTTTAAATTTTTTTCTATTTTTTGAAGAAAGAATTGGAGGAGGAAACATTTGTTTTTAAGTCCGGAGGTTAGAGTAAACTCTTAACCAATTAAAGGGATTGGGTGCTCTGACGTCAGGCCACGTGACGACCAGTAGAACCACGTCATTTTTCTAGACAGTTGGAGGTGTCAATCTTTTATTACTTTAAATATTTATAGAAATGCGGCTTTATCTCAGATTTCCTTTTTTTATTTCTTGGCCTAATGCACATAAGATGTTTTAGAGAAATTTTAATTTTATTCACTGCTAACAGGCACAGGTAACAGTTAAAGATTTGACAAAATAAAAAAAAAAAGAGTAGGACAAAAACATTTTTAAAGTCATAATATTTTCCTTTAAATTACTTTACCAATATTTCTTTATCAAAAAGCCATGACTTGACTATTAAGTCAAATTTAGCACAAAGAACTCAGTCGAATTAATTACATTTAAAGAAACAAAAGCGATGACCACCCAGATCAATCAAAATATAATAAATAATAAACTTACCACAAACATTAACCTTCTTCTACCTCGTAACCTGACTGTTTCTTGTCGTACTTATCGTCATCATAATCATCACCAACAACAGTAGATCAACAGTTGCGCTATTTACACAAATCTTTTCCACTTCAGACAAAGTACATGGCTTCTTAAGGGGATAAAACTAGTTGTGTCTCACTTTTTAATGAACAATACAGATTGGCATGTTCCTGTAGCTGTGACGATGGACTAAAGGATGAGGACAAGGTTCATTCCTGTCCAGTGATGGATTTCACAATAAAGGTTCAGCGACACTTCGAGTTCACCAGACTCCTTAGGGTCTGAACCAAGACACTGGATCCGTTAATAAAGAAAACCGTTTATACCAAATCAGGAAATGACATCACAAGACGCGTAACTGAAGATAAGCAAAGAATTGTCTGTACAAGGGGAGGACATCAGATTATGTGGCTGCCCAGTGAAGGGCATTCACTCTTCTCCTCCATCACGAAGAGGTATTTACTATGGACGGATATGTATAATCTACCTGTGATAACATCAGCATCAGGGTAAGGGGTGGGGAGAATGGGTGATTTACTCCAAGCCAGCAACGAAGGCTATAGCAGACACAAACAGTCATCCCTGTAAAAGTGTAAAGATATGCTACATGTAAAAAAAAAAAAATTACTATCGTGTCCGAGAGGAGATCTGAACCCAGGACAGCCAATCCTCACCGTAACAGCGAGAGGAGGGTTCTGAACCAGACAAACAGGGGCCAACACGGAACCAAGTTTGGCAAAGTGCTTACATGGTGGAGATACAAATATTTAATCAAATTTTGGAAAACCTTAGTCCATATTTGTCCCGGTAATAAAGAGGTTTAGGATTGAGCATCGACCGAAAACAAACATGCACACACCTGCCAGGTCCAGTGTCCCACCTACCCAGGGTGACAAGCAGCAGGTGCAGACATCACAGTGCTGCTAGTGAACAACATTAGCTCATTCTACTCATCTTTCTATTTCTGTCATCTCGACTACAGACAATTTTCTGACACTAACAAAAGCATTATTTTTATACCTTCATGTACTTTACAACTTTGTCAGACGCTCTCCGCAACAAGACATCCACTTAGTGCAGACAGAGAGGTTCTGCTCGAAATCTCCGACAGCCTGACACAAAACACTTCACACGTGAATAGCAATAACATTTTTTTTACTATTGTCAAACTCACGAACCCGGACTTCTCGAAGTTCTTAATGACCTTTACCTGGGTTTATGTTGTAGCCCTCGGTGAACAAACATTTCTTTGTATAATAAAACCTTCTCACAGTTAGAGAGGCCCGCACAGTACTTCAAACCTAATAAGTTGTGATCATCTGGTTGACCGATGATGTCAACTGCCTCGTACTCTACTCTCCTTCTTTCCTCTCTCTTTCTTTTCTTTTTATTAAGGAAGTAATTTTAGCATACGATACCAGTTTTCCTAGAAAAAAAAATCTAGAAATTAAAATTTTTAAAAACACCAAGGTGCAAGGAAGGAGGTGCACTCGAACTTTAAACCTTCAAAGAACTGTTCAACCTTCCATACTATTTAGCTTATGTTCATCAGACATAACCCAAGCTTGTTTTTTTTTTTTCTTAGCAGTCGAATGTTTCATTAAAGATTACTAACAGATCAACCAGTATCCATATTATCATCTTCTCTATATAAGTAACTGTAGACAAGGCCAGACTTAAAGATGGTTCAGTTCTATTTTCTCACTTTCTTTCATTATAGACAAATTCACAGCAAACACTTCTTTCCCTTTCATTATACAATCTCCAAGAATCTTCTTTTCGCGGTTTAAGTTTACCACACATGTTTAAACTCACAATTAAATTTCCTAGTTAATAATTTAATAGATATTACACACTATCTAACCAATAAATGACTAACTCCAGATGTTAAGAGCAGACCTCTACGGACACCTTTTTCGTCAATCATAGTAAAAATAAGAACTAATAATAATCCATTTTCAGCTCAGTTTGTAAATCATATACCTCCGTGAGGTCAATGAGTACACAAATGACCAGGTTTCACTGGCATCTTTATTCTGTCATCCTCGCCACCTCAACGAGTAAGTCGTGAAACTTTGGTAGGTGATGGCCATTTCACTTCCTTGGTATCAGGACAAGGACTGGCACTGCAACGACTTTTTCTGAACCCAAGCCGACCATTAAATAAATGGTGGTCATTGCATGAGTCTGTGGGCTTAGTTGTTGGGTGGATAGGTTGAGAGTAAGGTTGTACCAAACTCTTGAGTATCTCTAGCTTTCTCTCTGTCCCCCACACTCATACAGACTATGCTCCTCATGTCTCACATAAAGGTTTTGTCGATTCCCTTTCATGAAACAGTTTTGCTCGAGGGGAAAAACCTTATAGTTATTTACAGAATTTTATTGTTTAAGGAGGCAATCATAATTGGTCTCTCTTCAATCTACAGCAATCACACTTTATTCACGGACGCACACACACGAACACATACAAACATTCACTCTCATGCAGGAAACCCATTTTCTTTTATTTGCTAGAATCTACCGTGCTTCAAGGCCTTGTTCTCTCTCCATTGTCAACAAATAATCACAGCCATACAGGGGTCTGCCATCTGGAAGGTGTTGTGCCCCTAGGGAGGCATGTTTGTACACTTGTATCCACACTGCAGGAACAATCTCTGACGACTCGCCATCAAACAAAGCTGACTATATAAGTGATTGGTCTCCCCTGAGTGCAAGTCACTCCACATATCGTCTATTGATGGCGAATTGATTGGCTGCAGGACCTCAACACAATGAGCACAAAGTAGGAACAAGGGTCCAGATGACACACCTTTGCAGCTGCTAATATTGCCTCAAGAAATGAATGAATGGTCAGACAAATTTGCAGACTATCACGGAATATAATGCAAAAACATTGCTCACTTAAGCTCTGTACAATTCACTAGGATATGTAGGGTTAAAAGTACATTTATTAACTGGTTAAGATAGAAACTCATGAAACCTTGTAGTTTTTGTGAAATTTCACATCATACCTGTCCAGTCTCAGTCTCAGTAACTTTCCAACTGGCTCTCTGCTATTTTATGTTTTAGCAATTGTTTTTAGAGAAAGTAGGCAAGGAAATAAAACTGAGAAAAACTTCTTCAAAAAAAATCTCAAGGATACAATGGACTTGGGAACAGGCTCCAGGCTGGTGAGCTTAACACACACACACAGATTTACACTTGTGAGATTCCTTGACATAAAGAAAGAAGTGCATGCAAGTAGAATTTTCTAAACACCTCTAGGCTATTTTTGGCTCAAGTTTTTTTCCCCATTCAAAAAAAGTCCTGACATTATAAACACAGATGGCGGGGTACAACGAAGAGGAGAGCTCGCAGCAAGCAGCACAGATTGAAAATTGAACAGAGAGAGAGAAAAAAAAACATTTCACCTGCGAGGAGTATTTTTTTTGTAACAGGCTAGTAATAACCACGTGACTTTTCTTGTTTAGTTTCCTGTGGGCGGCCCGATGCCCAGTGGCTACCTCCCTGACCCTCCAGTTCTCTCGCGCGGTGATGCACGTGCATGTTCACAAACGCTCACAAAACCTAGTCTCATGTTGTCCACATCATTACTCCCCATCTCGCCCATCCATCACTCTCATGTCCGTGTGTGTGTGTGTGCAGCAGACTCCTCAACGGCTCCAGTTGTTCGTCCTGAACTTTTGCACCTGCCACGTGACCCGACATTGGGACTGCACTTCGTGTCATCTGCCAGTTCGTAAACTTCCGTTGTCCCGACCTTGGCAATATTAAATCTGAACGAAGAAATAAAGGTTGAGAACTGGTTATTTGCGGTGTTTTTTTTTTATACCATTTCGCGACCTATTCAATCATTGATTGTTCATATTACGATCGTCAGCCACATCATCAACGCTTCTTTATAATATTTATAGTTATAGAATTGGTGGCCATCAAATTCTTGCAGAATTCAAATTGCTTTAATCATTGCTGCTATTCACGAACTGCAGCAACCAAAAAAGAAGAAGGAGAAGAAAAAGATGATGATAATGGTGGTGGTGGTGAAAGATGTGAATGAGAACTGCAAGGAGTATTTTAAATAAATGCGTCTAATGTATTAGAAATTCTTCATCATCCTATTATCTGAGAAAAATACATTTACTAAGCAGTGAAATCACCAGTCCATAGAAAAACCGAGTAAATTGTTCTGAAGTGTGTCTGGTGGATGTAATTACACCACAATACTTCCTGACAATGCAGTAACTTTGTTAGAAATGTTTGTGTCTGTAAGATATATTTCTCTCTCATTCACTCACTCATTCACTCCACAACCACACACACCGCTTATGCAAACACATATAGTACATATGGATGTATGTATGGACGGATGGATGACTTCAAGAGATAAAGTATGAATGTATAAGACACACTTGTGTGGAGATGCAAAGCTCACTCTTACTTTCGGTAGATGTCTACCTCATGTTTCCTTCGACCAAACTATACAAAAAGAAACAAAAATGGACAAACGAAGAGCAAATAATATTTCAAGAAAATAAGTATCAGACTGTTAATGATGTATAAATTAAGAATTTACTTTACACAAGAACAAATTTCTGGAGTCGAACCATGCACCCTTTCGTCAAGTCGCCCTGGCAACGATGCTGGGGACAGTACAAGTCAGCAATTCTGTCAGTATTTTACTTCCATACTCTTGTCACAAATGTTAGTATTTCGAGGTTAAATGCACATCATCATAGGCATTGTATCACTGTATGCTATATTCACGGTCACAACAAAGCTGTATATCTCGGGAATCATTCAATCCTTCCCAACGATCTTCGCAACAAGGACAACAGCAACATCAAACAACATGTAGGTATAGATACCAACGGCTAACAATGGCTTCACAGACTCTATCATTAGCATGCTTTAAGTGCTGTACAGTGTACATGGCCGAGGTTATTATGTATAACCCATGAGTACACAACAACATGCCGCAGTGTGGTGTGTCAACACAGGAATAGTTTTGTCAACAAACTCGTCCTGGTGGTGACTTGGAGGACATCAGCAAAGAAGAAACAATGGCAACATAAATAATGGATGCAAGTTGTATTGGAGTTAAAGACCAACCTTCGCGATGGTTTAGCTCCGTGTCCGTTTCAACAGATGATAATAACAACAAAAAAGTCATAATCTCCAACACAGAGACAAATAAATGACAAAATGTTTAGAAGAAGTTCAACAAGGGTGTCACAGTTCAAACATTTTGTAGACAACTTTAACAGCACGCAGTCCCTAGGCACAAAATTACATGTTGAGCCAATAGTTTTCACACTAACATGCTAAACGATGTCGTACTTATCCTCTTCTCTGATGATTTATTTGTTCCTCGTTTTTATTTGTTTTTCACGAGCTTGGGTAGCATCCTAACGACAGCAGTTAAAATATTATTTTCCCTCCAGATGCCTTCGAAAGTGATTACCATCATCACCTCTCTTTGAGCTGCTGGCGCTCTCCTGTCGTAAAGAAAGACGGGTGTTCATCAGGGTACATGTTATTAGTCCTTTGATCTCATCCACAGCGAGGCTGAGTGCACGATGATCCGTTGTACGAGACGTGCATGTTAAAACCATCTAACCTGTCTTCGAGTGTCAGTCACGAGAGCGAGACAAAGATGATGACCCCAGTCTTACACTTAGGTCTCCGTCAGGTTGTTTTGGAACAGGTCTGACAACAAACTTGTTTTGTACATCCACCTTTCTTCCCCAAGCCTGGAACTAAGACGCGACTATCGAGGATGAAAGTCTTCACGAGTTTTAAAAAGTTTTAAGAAGCTGTCGGTCAGAAAGCAGATGAACCTATTTTGGGCCAAAGGAAACTATGAAAATTGTCCTATAAACGAATTTTTAAAATCCACCTTGTATCGCCTTTAAATTTTAGATGTACTAAACAAACACTTGACACTGTGTAGGTAATACTTTTTTAATCAGTTCTTTCATTGTTTGCATGAATACTTCAACCCCCTCGAGTATTCATCGGAAACAAAATCGCGCGCACGTACTGCTCCATTTCATTGCAATTGTGAGGATTAGTCTGAAGCGAAACCATGTTTTTTTCTGGCTGGCTGGCTGGTTGGCTGGCTAGATCAGGGGTAAGCAAGCGTTGCCACGAAGCCTCGAGTATTGTCACACAGTTCAACTACCTTACCCACCAACCCACCAACCCACCAACCCACCAACCCCAAGACTGGCCTTCGTCGATGCTTGAACCTTTACTGGCTTTCAGGGGTCTTCGGGTCTTTGAGTCCTCTTCTGACCTGTAAGACCTTTGACCTTTCTCTCCACCACCTTGTCAAAGTTCACCATGCGAGTAGGAGGGTAGGAAAAGAGGGTGATCCCCACTATCCGCTCCTTATGGTGTCGCAGAGATCCAGACTGATCCCACCTTCTTCCTCGTTAAACGAGCAAAAAGCTAGGCGCATCCTTCAGAAAAGAATTCCTCTTTCAAAACAAAAGCATGTTGGATGTGGATGGCTAGAGGACACTGTTCTGGTCCTGCCCCGTGACATGAGTCACGTGCAAAAGAGATTTAAAAAAAAAAGAAACTCACAGTCCACTGCTCCTGGCTTCCGTCATACGTTCGTCTCCTCGGTGTCCCTGAGTTCATTGTCCCCGTGACCATTCATCGACACCCACACGCTTTTTGTTTTGTTGCTGCCCCGGACGCTGCTCTTGAGGCTGCTGTACTCCTTGGGGATGGACAGAGTGAACTTGGCGCACACAGCTCGCAGGAACAGCTTCTTCAACTCCTTGCGGAAGATCTTGCCCGTGATGACATAGATGAAGATGTTGAAGGCGTACTGCGTCGTGCCGTACTCTTTGATGGAGGTCAGCACGAGCTCGTAAGTCATCACGCGCTGATTCTGAGGGTCTTCCGGGTTTATTAGAGAGCCGTTGGGGTGGATCAAGTTCTCGTAATTGAATTCGAAGAAGAGAGAGTAGACGATGGTCACTGGGAGGGTGGTGAGGATGAGATAGAAGGAGACAGCCAACAGCATCACCGTGGTGGCGGAGGTCCGCTGCGAGTGGCTCTGCAGCGTGTGCGACTCCACCCGCGACATGCGGCGCAGCTCGGCGATGACCAGGATGTTGAGCGACAGCACCGCCAGCGGCACCAGCAGGAACGTCAGGATCTCGATGCTGAGGTTCCAGAGCAGCATCAGGCTGGTGGTTCCGCCGGCGCTGACCTCCGGACGAGGGCCACAGTCCATGGATTGCTGGTGGGTGTCGTTGGAGCTGGTGCTGGTGTCGTTGTTCAGCGATCCGGCGTGCATGGTGTAGAAGTAGCCCTGCACGGCGCTCAGGCATATGGCCAGCACGACCAGGATGGCGATGACGATCTTGGCACGCCGGACCGTGCAGTACTTCTCGCGCCGAAACGGATGGCAGATGGAGATGTACCGCTCGGTGGTGAAGCCCAGCACCAGAAGCGGGCCGAGGTACTGGGAGGCCATGAACACGATCGGGAACACCTGGCACACCATCGTGGTGTTGAGCAAGTGTACCTGCCACGCCATGTGCAACTCGAACACCACGTGCAGCGACAGGAAGACAAAGTCGTCGAGGGCCAATGCCGCCAGGTAACAGCCAGACGAATGCCGCATGCGCTTCTGAATCCAGATGATGAAGGAGAGGATGTTACCCGGGAAACCCACCAGGTAGATGAAAGGAGTAACGTAGCGGTCGATGGCTATGTTCTTGGCGTCGTGCACGGCGTAGTCATGTTTGGCGGTGTTAGAGGGCGCCACTGTCTTAGTCTCGTTGAAGGTGGTTCTTGTTGTTGTGACGTTGGTGTACGTCACGTTCTCGAAGGCCGAGACATTGGAAGCGGTGACGAACAACAGCCACAACACACACAGGACGAAGTACATGATTTTGGTGACTGCAAGCATCTGAAAATTAAAAAAAATATTTAAAAGGATAAATAAAATAGATAAGAATGGAGATTCTTTCGTCTTTCACGTTTTCTGATTGATTTAATCTTTGAAAGTTTTAAGTCTCTACTGAGTTCTGTTTCAAAGACACAAACATCCTTTAGTTGCTTAAAGCCTGTGCCATCAGAGAGCTTCGTTATAAAACCTTTTTTTTTTCCATTTGCACTCCTGTGACCTGAGCATACAGGTCCACCTACAATACAACAACGAGGCTGGTCGTGCGTCAGGTGGTGAAAGTACCTCTGCTCTCCGCCAGATGGCGTCATGCGACACCGTGAGGGGAGGAGAGACAGACCACTCTAACCTTTTCATTGCAGGTCGAGTTGATTAATGAAGTTCGGCCTACGCAAGCATTGTTGTGCTCACACCTGCCAGAGGTTGCAGGTGCCGACATCGCCGTTTTTGTCAGGTACACGTCACAGTCTCACGAACTTTCACTTTCCTCCTCTGATCGCATCACCCCTACACACACTCTCTCCATCGTCATGTTACCAGTTTCAGTCCCTCCTTCTTATGCTTTTCCAATAGAAAAAGACAAAAGAAAAAAAACGAAGGAAAAGGAAGTAGAGAGGAAGAGAAGAGGATAAGTCGTGAATAAGTTATAGAAAAAGAGAAAAAGAGGAAGGAGAGCTAACAGAAAAAAAAGAGAAAGAAATAAAAGAAATTAACAGAAGTATAGAAAAATGAGAGTGCATTAATAAAGGGAAGATAGTACAAGGATGGTAATAGAAAAAAAAGCAGAGGAGAGAGAGAACTATCAAACAAAAATTGGGAGATAATAAAAGAAAAAAAAGGGATACAGCACTTAGGGGAGGTAATAGGAAAGAAAAGAAGCATGGGAATAAGAGAAGATAACTAGTGGGAGGTAACACAAGACGAAAGTGGAGAAGGAAATAAAGAAGAAGACGGGTAGATAAGAGAAGAAAGAAGTTGGAAAGGTATCAGAGCAAACAGAACAAATGAAGTTATACAAAGAAGAAAGGAAAAAAAAATGGGGCAGTAAAAGAGGAAAACAATAATTCATCCAAATAAAAAAAAGGATAGACTAGACGGTTCATGCTCACTTTATCTTGCTCAGGAAAGTAACCGCATGTAGGTGAACAAGCTCACAAAAAGTCGGAAGATTGATGGAGTGAGAAGTTGTGAGGAAGGGAAGAAGGAAGAGAAAGCGAGCGAAGGGAATGAATGCGTGAGACGCGGGATGGAAGGAGAGACTAATGCTAAAAATTCGTTAATAGTAAGTTAGCTCAAAGACCGCTGACCACCACAATTGTGATTTATGAATCATTTTCTTGTCTCTCTATCGAGTCTCGCCGGCGAGTCGTGAATAAACGAAGATCTTGAGGACCTTCTGAGTCCTAATCAGATCGCACGAGCGTGAAATATGGGGAGTGATTAGCTACCTGGTGAATTATTGTACAGGGAGGGAAAGGAAAGGTCCCGCCGACTGTCCCATCAATCAACATCCCAAAGTCTCTGATTTTACGAACTTTCTTAACCAACAAATGTTAAACTTGTCACCAAGTTTGACAACCATTGTCGTTGTCGTCGTCACAGTCATCACTGTTATTGTCATTATCATTAGCAATTATCGCATTAGTGAACACAAAGTGAATTAGTTTTTCACTGTTTAGTTTAAGCTTCAAACTTTGACAACAAAAATAATTTATATTTAAACACTCCAATAACAAACTCATTTGCTTTAACAAACGCTGTCTCCAAGTTTTAACTGACATAAACTCGTTGAAAGTCGTTTCTGATAATAAACATTTCTGCAGGCTCTGAATTTCGAGTGTCGTTCAAAGTATCTGCTTACGAGAATTTGGCGAAGGTAATTCTATCCTTGATCGAGGCTTGCGGGAAATTCAACTGAGAAGCGAGTTGCCGCCCCGGAGAATTCTGTTTCCTGTCTTCATGTCCACAAGACTTTGCGAACGCTTAGCCGAGCGCCTAGAGCCACAAACAGGCCATTACCAACCGAAATCAAATAGTTTCTCCATTTTAATTCGGACCATTGAAAACTTGTGAACTCGTTAAAGATGGGAAAACAAAATCATACATTTTAGCCAAAATTAAACTGTCTCTGCCTCCAGCAAAGGAAATTACATGTGCCGAAGATGGCAACGATTTCAGTAACAGAACCAACGGCACTTTTTTACATTCGTTTACTTGTCTGAGTTATGTTTGAAAATCTCTTTCATTTCATGGACGAAGAAGCAGTTTCTCATATTAAAGATGCTGAAGGAAGCGTCAACAAGTTAAACTACTTACTGAGATAATTGCGAAAATATTTATAACTCTTGCTGCTAGGGTTAAGCCAGCTTTGCTACTTAGCTCATCTTTAATTTAAAAAATTAAAAAGCCGCGAATTACATGAATGAAGGCTAATGGAAAAAATATATTTTATGCTAAAATATTTTCTAATATCTCCTGCCGCATATTGAAAATGTCGGCCTACTGTTACCTTCTTCAAAAAACTTCAGTAATGACCCGGATGATAGTGGTCACTTCATTTGAGTTTAAAAGCAGAAAGATGAAAACTGCAAAAGACAATGACAAACCACTTCCAGAGGCTAAAAACTATAAATTTAATGCTGTGTCTGGTTTAAAAGTACATTCCACCTCTGTCCTCAAGGATTAGTGATGCTAGCATCAACCTGATGAGACCAACTGTTATCCACTGCAAAAAGAAAAAAAAGTAAAGCTAATTTTTTCATTACCTGCAGCAGGCGTGAGAAAAGTGTGGCGGCAGTGTGGAGGGGGGAGTTAAGGGGAAGTAAGTGGGGCTTGCGAAGAATAACACAGGTGAGGTAGAGAGATCGACAGGTAACTAGGTTACTAGTGTTGTGCCCACTACACAGGGTTAACTGATCGTTAAGGGATCGAACCTTCCACGACACTTGACGGCTAACCTACATGTCACACTTACAGCAATCACACTTAAATTACCCCTAAATTATCCCTCGCTATTTTCATTCTAATGTTAACTCTTCCGTTTCTCTCCTCGGGTGCCATTGAGCTTTCAAGCGAGGCTCACAAAGGCCGGGAGTAAGTTATTTCCAACTTCCGGCGACCTGCGCGAAAGTGTTTCATAACTTGGGGCTCTGTACCGGGTGGCCTTTGTTTTCTTTATCTCTCCTTCTCTTTCCACCCCTGGGGGATCTGCTAACAAGGGAACCCATTAAAAAAACATCTGTAGTGACAGCAGCAAGGACATCAAAGGGAGGCAATAAAGCTGCGCGAGTTCTCACGCGCCACGTGCGTTCGTGAGACTGTTCGTCAGATGCCGCCGCCACCTTGCCTGTCTCACAGCTATTCGTTTGAAAATAAAAAAAAAAAATGAAATTACGAGAAGGTCGAAGAAATTCACTGCTTGGAATCTCCTCCAGCAAATTACCTACCTTCGTCTACTCACCTACAAGAGTTAGGTAAACAAATAATTTACAGCTTTAGAAAATCTTTAAGTCTGACAACTTCTCCCCAATATTGCAGTTAGCTGTCGTCGGTGGAATATCAAAGGTTGTGTGGTTTTGATTTTACCTAATCACTTAACAGGTGTCGTGCAGCTTTCTTGTAGTCTGATGTAGTCAATCTAGGATGGATATATTTTTTTTCGTCCGCGCCACTAACACTCTCTGTTCATATCTGAAAAAATAATCTTTCTTGTAAAAGGAGCAGCCTGCTGTTACAGCCGACCGTGTGACTCCAAAATGAAAGACTGAATATTGATGAAAAAAAATGTCCGAGTTGTTGTGCTGCCAACTCACAAACAATAAACATTTATATCAGGAGAAGAATGCGAGGAGTAAGAACGCACAAACCAGCTTTGTGCACGCACAGTTCGTGTAAACTCTGGTTCGGTTCTCAGCACTTTTGCCGCAGTATGTTTCTGCTTCTAACCCAGGGTTAAATATCAACACCTGGCACAACTGTTCCTTTAAAGCACCTTAAGGTTTGATCTTTAATACTCGGAACGAAGCATGCAGAAATATTCTCTGTTTTAAAGACCAGTTGCACCACACATTTCTAATTTTATACCTTTACAGGACTTAATGATATTTAAATAATCAGTTTTTTAGGAACACAGTACACACTATGCTAGAACTTTAAAACTTTTAAATAAATAAATTTATTCAAGGCAGACTTTCGTTCTCGAAATGTTTCGTATTCACTTGCTCAGCGTGTCTAGATGACATTGGAAATATATCTGAAAACCGTAATTTACTTCTTTAGACAAGTTTTAAGTTGTATTAACATCTTCTGCAAATAGACCCAGGTCCTCAGCCGCAGGCTAAAAAGCTGGAAATAGTAAAAGCTTGTGTGGACAGTTTTATGACAGGCAACAAGACAAGGATAAAACCCACGTCAACATTTTTTTGTCCAAGAGTTTAAGAAAAAAATTGTTCTTTTTTGAGATTGAATTTTAAAAAATGAGTTGTGTAGGATGGGAGGTCAAGCTAAGCATGCTGACGTAGATGTTTAAGAAGACAGGCGAGAATGGAGAGAAAGAGAGAGAGAAAGAGAGAGAAAGTGTCTTTTTGTTCGTCGTCTTACCTTTCTTTGCACTAAAGCTTCTTTCCCAGAAGAGGAAGGTTTCGTCAAGGTAACAACTTCCACCAGTTCTCCGGGCAAGCAACCAGTCTGGGTTTAAATCCACTTCTGTTTACCACTCTAGATTAGGACAATCAGAAAAAAACACAAAAATAGATAAACTCTTCCTCTTCGTCTGTAGAGAATCCCGGATATGAACCCATCCCTGCGAGATTAGAACCAGGAGAGATAACATTTAGTTATATGTAAATAAAAATACGCAAACCCTTTGATCAAAAGTATCACCGTGTTAATACCTATATATACTCGAATGATCTTATATGTTTGTATGGTGATCTATGTTTGTGATGTTCCTTAACTCCTCAAAAAAGCCTTTGCAGCTCAGCGATGACACAAGGAAGTCTTCATGTCACTGAGAACATTTTTCAGGCCATCGTCTGGAAATCGCCATTAATGCTGGCCTTTGTCCACAGAATGAACTGGAGTATACAGACTCACTTAAAGGGGCGGTAATCGGGGCTTTACGTCAAGGGAGGTAAGAGGTTGATTCATTGCCAGCTGTTGAAAATCTGCGATCGCGATTGGTGCGCCGTGTGCGCGCGGGCTTTGATTATCGGACTTGTTGCAAGAGTGATGCAAGGTGGGGAGCTGAGGTGGCCTCCCGCTCCCATTATACTTACCCACCCACCCTCACACATCCGGGTAGCTGCATACACAGAACTCTGCCACTATTGGCAAGTAATGCAGTGAAAGGGTTTGACTGTTTACCTCCCCCAAGACTTCTTGGCTGTAAGTAGCTGACGATGACGACGATACTGATGACAGTAGTGACGACGAACACAACGATACCATGCCAGACGATGCACTGTCTTTATTTATTGTGGTTTGCTTATTTTTCTGTCTTGAAGTTTTCATTTACTCTAAAAAATTTGCGCAAGAAGACTAAGACACAAAGATCAGCTAAAAACAAAAACAAAAATGTCTTGGCATTTTGCTGTGAATAAAGTAAATACAGTTTATGTGCGTGCATGCGCGACCAAGCTTTTTACTTGTTATTTATGTAAATCCACATGGACTGTCAGATCCTAACCAGATTTTACACAAGCAGTCTTCGTCCACAGGAAGGGCGTGTATTATGTCTGATTTGTGTATTTTGCTTTGAAGTATCTTTATTTTAATGTTTATTGGGCTGGCTAGAAGATGTTACTGTTGGCACCAAAGTAAAAGAATGTACCCGGCAGTTGCTAATGTTGACAGGGAGGTAAATTTAGAGGAAGTCCAGAGAGAGAGAGGAGCTAATAAGAAGCAGACTGAAAGAGTGCAGCAACTGGCGCCATCACAGTTTATCTTCCCTTCATTGGAAATGGTGTGTGATGTCATGGGGACCACGGTGTTCCAGCGCTCCATCTGGACCAGACTGCGCTTCCAGACTGGGACACAAAGGCTCCTGATGGACTACTTCACCTCTAGTATCATTTCTTCTTCTTGACAGTTCTTGATAATGATGATGACGACCATGACAATGGGGCGATAGCCTAATGATTCACTCTAATGTATCTCTCTCTTTCTTTCTCTCTCTCATACAGACACGTATTTTTTCTTACTCGTCGAGAAACACGCACGTGCACAATTGTAGATTATAGACCCTTGAACCACTTTCTCTATCTTCAAAAGGTGACAAGCCCAAGACTAGTTCCTATCGTTGCCGGTCGTCAGCGGACGATCCTGTGGAACGTAACGGTTTCTCAAACGTCACGTCACGTCACGCGAGGAGTGTTTTAGAACGAACAACAACGGTATGTGTAAAAAAAAAATACAGTCGCACCTAACATTAAAAAGAAAACCTTCTCGAAACAATCAAATATTTCTGTGCAACCGGAATTATAATTTTTGGTGTTTATTTCCTGTGATAAGTCTAAGTGGCACTCAGACATGACAGTTCTGGGACTTTGTTTTGTCATTCGGATATCGCGATAAATTACAATATGTGTAGTAAGCGAGAAGTGTATCGTCTTTCAGTTAAAGCCTCATACATTTACACCCTAAACAATATTTTTCACTATATTAGACAAAGAAGTGAACGATATATACTCTACATTAGTCATGTCAAACTGAGGGTCTACGAGGGCCGCATGAGATCACATTTGAGTTGTCGTGAGGGCCGCACGCATGTACAGTGTGTTTTGTGCGGGCCGCAGATGTCCTCGCAAAGGGCCGCGTGTTTGACATATCTGCTCTACAGTTTAATCTCTAACGAAGCTAAAATATTTTACAACAAAGATCAGTTACTTCTGTTGTAGGTACGTAGTCCATGACTCAATTATTTACCTCAAATATTTCTCCCCTTCCAGTGCAGTTTTGGGTCGAAATTTTCGTCAGGCCTACGAGTGATAGAAAAGATATTTTGAAACATGAACCAAACAGTTGAACGTCAGATGGCGAGCCAGCATTTCTGGAAAGTTCGACTGTTTGGTAATACTGCTAAAGAATGACAGACAGACCATAAACTTCCATCGTGAACTTTAGTCTGGTGCGAGACAGTCAAGTCCCAGGTTCTTCTGTTTCTTAGCCTCTCAAACCTCGAATAACAACACAATTCGACATCTGTATGGGCTGGTGAGCAAACTGTTTCTTTTTGTAACACTTGGCAGAGGATTTCTTTTCATGTGCTGGGACTGATCTCAAAAAAAAAAAAAAAAAAAAAAGGCTGAGGAAATGTTAAAAAAGACTAAATCTTTGCCATTGACGTTTTTGTTCTGTCTTTCAAGTTTCCGCGGCTAGCCAAATAATTTACTCGTTTTTTTGGAATGTTTGTTTTGAAAGTCAGTTGTTGACAAGGAATCGAATATCCAGTGGAATGTCGAGACAGTTGTGATCGAGAAGACAAACTCCATGTTTGCTGCATGGTTATCTTTGAGCGTGGGGAGGGCAAGGAGGGTGAATACGTGCGACTGAACCTCCTGAGCCACCCATTTTTTTTTTTTTTTTTCATTTTCCTTCCTTCTTCCTTTCGTCAACCATTTTTATAATCTCCGCCTTCGTCTTAATTTTGCGATTACTTATTTTTTGTTGCTCGTCATAAAGTTGTGTGACTCGAGGTCTTATCAACAACCGTGGAGGTAAGACCAGACCGGAAGTAGACACGACAAAGACCGGAAACACTCAGGGATAAGACCACGGACAGTGTGAAGACAGGTTTCGATCGCATGCCGTCAGTGCGAGCCAAAGGATATGAAGGATTGTTTTCGGTTTTCTTATTTGTTTTGAACGGGATGCGACTGTTTCCTGGCGCAACAAAAACTACATCAGGGTGCAGGGCCCATCACCAGCGTTAGCCTGTGATGTGTTTTAGAGTGCTCTCCCCTGGCTTCTCCCAAGGGGATCGGACAGAAGGGGCTGGCAGATATTGCAGGGAGTAGGAAGATAGAAAGAGAGAGAATCATTCGGCGACAAGTTTGTTTTCTTAATCATTCCATGCTGCTTCACACCAAGTTCTCTGATAACTTCTTTTTTCCCCCTTGAGAACGGGGTCATGACCCTGTGAGCTGGTCTCCTCCATCTGTCGAGATTTTCTTGGGTGTGGACGACAACACCCACAGGTAAAGAAATATGGCAAAGTGAACATTTTTATTCTAGAGCTTATGAGTTCATTCCCTTGTCTATGGGTAGGCGAGTCTGATTCACCGGTTCACTTTTCGTGATTGTATCACATTTTTTTTTTTCAAACAGGCGCTCGCGCTCACACACACACAGACAAGGATGATCGTTATCATTACTGTCTATATCCTCACTGCTGAGCAAATAACATTCTCCTTCAAAGTATACCCTATGTTGATAAGGACGATTATCATCAGCAACAACAGCTGGGAGTGAGTGAGGGAAGGAAGGAGAGAGATTGTTCGTCTAAAGCACAGACCGCCAAGGAGTAACGAGGACAAAATATGTTTATAAACCAGCCTGGGTGCAGAATTCTTCCTGTAAACCACCACAGATTCTTTACAGGTGCTTTCGCCAGTCATATCAAGAAGAGGCCAGACTAGTGCAGCAATCAAGTTTTTAAAACTGTCGCGTAAAAAAAAAATAACCTCCAAGTATGTAGTTCTCGGTCATCAACGACACAGATAATTTATTCAGCATTATGTCCTCTTCAGTTCACTATGAACCCATCATCATACCTTATCTCCTTATTTCATTCAGTCCTTTATTAAATTTTTCACTCATTCTGTCACTCTCACTAACTCGATGAATAATTTGTTAGCTCAATTAACTCTTTAATTCAGTGGCTCAATAGCTAAATGACTAAATGACTAACTGAACGACTCACCAAGTAATTCGCTCACTACTTTACCGACTCACCAACTCGCTCGTCCTTTCCTTCACTGAATTGCTCACTGGCTGAATCATTAACTCACTGACTCAGACTTGCTCACTAACTTACTGTGACCAAACCCTCCCGACCTCACACAGACCGTCGGCTATATCTCCTTCCTGTTAATGCCTTCGCCTTCGCCAGTCAGAGGACAATTTTAACACCTTCACCCGCTCCGACTGAAGGCAGGAAGGGCAGAAAACAAATAAAACATGACTCCGAGAATGTTTTTAGCGGTTGCTAGGGTTTCAAGCAGACAACATCAGTTCGGCCTTTCTACCCCGAGTATGTATGGGAACTGATGGGCGTTGGGAGAGCTTCGGGGGTCGGTAGCCGGCTCCGTGGCCCCAAATGTACAAACATTGTCTATTCTCGAGTACTCCAGCAGGCCGAGCTTCACCCTGCCTCCCGATATTTTGAGCTTTGCCGGGTGCTTTCACCCGACGTGTGGCGGCTATTTCTGGCGCAGCGCTCGAGCGTCTGAGAGTAAGCCAGATCTGACAAAGCTCATGCTTTAAATGTCATTGCCCCCTTCATCCCCTTCATCCCCATCTCACCCCTCCACACCCACTGCAAGCACAGAGGTGGGTAGGTGAGCTGTCTGAAGCAGTTCGCATCTACCGCGGGTAGTCTTTGTTTGTCAGAAGCGGATGGGTGAGCTGAATTTTATTTCCACCCCTCAGTCTGCCAGGGGTGTTCTATGGAGCTGGGTTTACATGTTATTAATGGCTTTGGCGTGAGAAGCCCTTTAACAGAAATATGGGAGAATGTGGAGTTTGTGAGAGACGAAGCATGGAAGAAATGACAGGCAGGTCATACAATAATCATAAACATATCAAGAAGGACGTATGCAAAATGTCAAAAAAGCGAATCTTTCAGAAAAAATAACAAGAAAAATTAGTAGGTTAAGGCAAAGAAAGGAGGAAAGTAATACTTTTATCAAGACAAATGATCAGCTGAGAAGATCAATTAAAAAAAAAAGTGAAAGAAAAGGAGACAGGAGGAAGATAAATGAAGATAGAAAAAGAAGCAACTAAATGAGGGGAGATAAGGAAGAGATTAAACAAGAAGAATAGGAGAGCGCAAAACATTCACATACAGAGAATAAACAATCCAGGAACTCATTCAAATCGTGTGCACATAGACATAAATTGGCAGATACTCTCCAGGAAAACAAAAAAAAATTCTCAAAAAAAGTTCCCTTAGATCGAAACATGAAATGTCAGGAGGTTACACATAAATAAGTTGACAAGTGATTTTCTATTTTAGTTCAGAGTGCGTGTGCAGACAAGGAAATGTTTCTTCTTTCCTGAATGTCATTGTCGGTAAAGTACATTTGTATTGCAGGTTTATTTTTCTTTCTCTCTCTCTCAAACACACATAAATACTCTCTTCAGTTTATTGTCCATGATTCAATACTGTGCACAATAACAATTCCTTTAGTAACAGAGGTGAGACTGTTACTTAGTGCTTGAATCGGCGAAATGGTGTAAATGCAGTCTGATCATGTCTCCACTTGCATTGTACAGCCCTATGATCTGTTGTTTTTATTTTTAAAAGTGCACCCATGGATATTCCGAAATTCGAACTTTTGAGCTAGAAAGATTCCTGCGCTAATCGGGAATGGAACCAGCGCGCTCTCAGTTCAGACGCCAGCGCTCTAACCACTCGGCTCTCCACTTCCCCATTCTGACTGATCCCGGACTGGAAGCATGGAATTCTAGGAAAGTAATGCTATACCTTTCTGGAGTAAATTAGAGATAGTGGACCACACACTGTGAAGAAATGCTGCCAGAGCCACCCGGCGATGTATTCTCAAAGGTGCACGTCTCACGCCGACTCTACTGCAGCCAGTATATCTTCCTCTGCTCCCCGGGTAGTGGTCGCAGTAAAACAACCGAAATATTGCTGAAGATTAGCGGCGAGGGTGTATTCGACCGCTTTGATGTGGCAATGAATGTCAACGAGGCAAACTATAGATGGCAGCAAACAGGAGAGTAAAATATGGCGGCAGTTTCCCTGTCCAGCTGATATAATGTAATCAGTGCTCTCTCTTTTTCTTCTCTCTCACAGACACACACAGATACACATGGAGAGCAAAGTATTGTCGAGTGATTAAAGCATTAGTGTTCAAACATGGAGGCGTGATAGTTCGATACCCGGTTGGCGCAGCACACTGCCTCGGTTGTCTGAACTGTCAGGACAGGGTGTCTGATTTCACAGAGGGTTGGAGAAGGGAGGAAACGAGGAAGAGGAGGTGAGCACCGCACTCACGAAAATCTAGGTCCCTCTACCTACTTCCCCCTAGGAACGAATGGCTACAGTACGACCTTTACTTTTACACACACACACAGACATACTCTTTTTTTTCGCTCAAACATACAAACAACTCTCATTTCTCTTAAACAGAAGGAAGAGAGACACAGGGGGAGGGAAAGGGGGGATTTGATTTGATTTTTTATCTGTCTTTAATAGGGCCTTAGCCTACATTTTGAATGGATGTTGTTTATAGGATAAAACCAGTAGATTGTATACAACATGTAAAGTGTAAACACGGGATTTAACATCCAAACAGCGAACCTACTGATAAGAGTCTCTTTGTTTATAACATATTTTTCTTCCTGCATGTAGTTTTATTGTTGGACGACAAAACCAACCAAAGTCTTTAGATATCCGGCATCTACAATGTTAGATACCAATAAGAGGAAGAGAGAGGGAAAGTGTGGAAAGAGGAAAGAATATGCATGAATGCATGCGCGCGTGTGCGTGTGTGTGTGTGCGCGCGTGTGAACATACGTGGAGGTGTGACGGGCACGACCACAGAGCGACCTGTCTACAAATGGAATTGATCCTCAAACCTCACCAAACGCTTCGGGAATATCTTTTCCCTTTGATCTCCATCAATGTGTGTGTGTGCGTGTGTGTGTGATTGCTATCCGTGTTCTGTGTGTCCAGAAATGGAGATGCGTGAAAATGACTCATGTATTCCTGCTAGGGCTTATCCTTAACATATATTAACCCTTTCACTTGATAGGATGGAACCACACACGAATGCATAATAAACAAAATCCCCTAAAGCCACTCACCAACTTAATGAACGAGAATAAAAACTTCCCTTTGAACATGGCGTAGATAAGTCCGTGTTTCTGTACATCTACCAGTCACCTAACTGCGCATATTATTTGAATGTTTCCCAGCACCAAAGCCGGGTTTAAAGTGCTTTGACGAGAACACACCATCAAAGGGTTGGTATCAAGTGCATCTTCATAAATAACACGCACACACACAAACACAAGGTACAGTTCACACAGAGTGAAGGAACCGGGAATAACCGAGAAAACCACCCAGAATAATCCAAACAATAACAGAAAACATCATCATATCAGTTTCATTTTAACCTTTCTTTGCCCCGGAGACGACCCAGTATTTTTGGGAAAAAACTAAACACAACACCAGACAGGTCTGTGTTTATCTTCATCTCTGGAATTCTTTTTATATTTCAAATAATTGCCAGGGAAATTCTTCTCTGACCCTCTCTGTTGGTTTCGAGGTTTTTCTCCCCATCCACTAACCCTAAAATTCAGGTTTTCTCTTGTCTTTTTACTTTTTTTTTTTTTTCTTCACTTTTCTATCTATCATCATCATTTGTCTCCCTTCATACCTGATTCTTTCCCCTTCCCCATCCCAATTCTTTCCTCTTTCTTCCGTCTCCTCCTCTCGTCTTCCGTTACTGTATTGTCTGGTGCATGCACCTATGCGTGGTGTGCTCGTCTGATAACACTCTCAAGGTGTAGTAAATCACTCGTCTTCAGGGAACAAAAAAGGTCAAGACACCGGAAAGTAGGGGTCAAGTACAGGTCAACCTACGAGTCATCAGACGAGCTTCGCGCTTTCTCTTGCAGTTTACATTATTTACAGACGACTAAATATAACCGCCATATAATGCTGCACCACAACCACACCTGCAAGGTACATACTGTGTTTACAAACAACAGAACAGCACAAAACATCTGAGGTGAGTTTACAAAACCTCTTATGTATGTATTAGTCGTGTGGTTTAGTATTACAGGTAACATTCCATGTAAATGTTTCACCTCAGTGATCTGTTTAACTGGCAGGAGGAAATTCATTTGATATTTTTTTTTTTTAGCAATATTGAGTGGAACTTTAAAAACTCGTTATCTAACGTTGCTCTCTAAGCAGAAAGGTAATTGGAAAATGCAAATGTATATCAGTTGTGTTGCCTTGGTCTCTATTCTTGCCACCTCCTTTGTTCAATACAGAAAGCACCCACGTGTTTTATTTTTAATCACAAACATAAAAAAAACAAACGAAACGTTTGTCCATAATTTTAAAAAGAAAACAATTGTGACAATGGATTAAAGCTGTAAACAAAGCAAACATCCAACTGAAACGGAAGCGTGATTACTGCTCGTTGTTGGAGGCGGTGATGGAGGTGTAAGTGAGAAGGGGGATGAGTAAAGGGTGGGGAGGAAGTGTGAGTGAGCGTTCACAGATTAAAGCCGACTGCTGGAGTGCAACGGCGCCAGCCTGTCATGCACGCGCACTGCACCATGTGCACTCGCTGCATAAAGACGTTTAGTGTCTTTCACCCTTCATGTCTACCCCACTACCCCGCCACCCCGCTATCCCACTATCCCCGCCCGAGGTTCAAACAGACAGCGCGGCGCGAGCCACCCACGGGGAGGTAACTGTGTCTGCACGTTCCCTGGCACCGTTACACCCGTCCACTCGTCCCCGGACACGATACCCGCACCCTCTTCACGATGGAGGCAACTTGAGGGCTCAAGACCGAAGTCTAGCACCATGACATGCAAGCGACATCTGTCGGCGTGATGCTGGACCTAAGGAAAGTCAAGAAACAGAAGCTTCTAGAAGCGAGTCACTTGATTTTTGGGATTCTTTTGTTGGGATTCTGGTCAAGGAAAGCCGAACTCTACAACTCTACATGGCGATGGTGTTTAAGTGAGAGCAGAGGCTCTAGTGTCCTTTGTTGTGATCATACTTCAGAGAATATCTATTGACAGGTTTGGAAGTAAGGCACGTAACTCTGTACTAATTATACGGAAATAATGAGCAGAGAGTGTGGAAGGGACTGCCATGTACAGTATCAAGTTAAAAAAACGAAAAAATTAAAGAGGGGAGGGAATGGGTGTTTCACACGGAGCCAGCAGGCAAGGATACATGGCGGCAAAACAGTCAGCCCTATAAACAGCAGTCTTCACGGAGTTAGTACATTTTTGTTAAGTTTTTAAAGAAATTTTTCGAGAGTCATAAATAATCGTGCGAAGACTCACATTATCAGACTAAGAACCTAAATCTTTTTCGGAAGCAAGCTTTGTGTTTGTGTGTCGGGGTGGTCGTGGTCTGTTTTTTATGTGCACGTTGTTTTGCATCAGACTTTTCCAGGTGAGCACACAGTCTGTGTCTTTGATGTTCGCAAAGTTAACTGCAATATCTTAAACAGATTTCAAAGCCGCGCTTTTGTCCACCAACGTCCAGGAACCAATGTTGATCCAGAGAGAGATAAGAAAGTTTGAGTGACGGAGTCTTTAGTGCGATAGCTTGTCTCCGGACTGACCACAGTTTCTTTTCCTCCCACAGGTCACATGACCATACAAGCACTGCTACACCACAATATTCCATATTATTACAAATCTTGGCTCCCAAATCCCGTGTCTACTCCACCACCACATCAAATTTCCCAGCATAGGTCACACATTTGCAGTGTATCCGGTTCAGAAGCTTTTATTGACATCCTTGTTGACATTTTCTTTTTTTAAAAAAACTAATCTCGCCTTTAAAAAAGCAATTGGTGGTTCTTTACTAATTCAGTTCTCAATACTTGCTGCCGACTTACTGAATGGCTCCACTTCTTACCGAGTTTACTCCCAAACCCAGAGCAGACATGTGGCAGCTGGTCCTTGTATACGAGGGTTAGATGGGTCGGGATGAACATTGACAAGGCTTTTGTCCGAGGCAGACAGGAACGATTTCTTCTCTAGGAAATTTAGAGGATGGATGTGTCTCCCTTATCTTACTGTACCTAAAACTCTTCATAGAAATGTGGTGGCGAGACTTACAAGAGTAGAAATCCCAGAAGGTTCTCAAGAAATGTCAATGAGTTCATGAGTTTACAAATTATTCTAGTTTACTTAGCTCTGCACTCCAGTAGCATTTCTGTACTGCTTTACCATTCCTAAATATTTTTTTTTCCTATTGATAAGAGTCGGTGTGTCTGGGGGATTCTGGGTGAGAAGTACAAATATATGGTGAACACAATGTGCTGCTTTCCTAGCGCAAAATAATACTCGTGATATTTTGATAGTTTGGTTTTGGTAATTTAAAGCACAAATATCAATAAAGCAAGACAACATAAGACATACACTCCTTGTTGTTCGTAAGTTTATCGTCTAAGTTTGAACTTTTTCAATTTGAATTTTTCTAAAATACCTAATTAGTTCATTGTTGTTCCTATGTTCGCTAGCAGTCTAAGCAGTTCATCAACAGGAGTAACAAAATGAATTTAAAATTTGGGGGAGATTCTCACATTCCCACACCCACAGCCACCAAAAACCGAAAAAAACCGGTTGTCTATGGCTAGAGTTAATGAGATATCATCCCGTAGAGAGGTAGATAGTAAAGATTTTCTACATCCAACTCTGTTTGTCCCCAAACTTAGCTCTGCTTTCTGCACACAACACTGCTCTGTACTCAGCAAACCAATCTTCAAAGACCACCTGACACACAACAATGTACACATACCCCTCAAACTTCCCACCCAGCAAAGTGCAGACATCTTCATGTCTGCCCTCTCCTCAAGATGAAACTCTGACTGAGCTTCCGGCCTCCATGCTGCGGATGGATTGGAACTTCCTATGCCCTTGATGCAGAATATTTGAACATTTATTTTTGTAAGCAAATGTTTAATCTCCAGAGAATCTCGCCAAACAGAACCTTTGCGAAAATTTTTTTAAATGTAATATTTAATGCTGCAGATAAAGTTTATCTTCCGGCCCGTTGCCCACCGCCCAGAACTATTTACCCTCCAGAACCGCGTGACATCTTCAATAATAACAGCAAATCTACTAAACAACAGCAGCTAATAATAATAATAATAATTATTGATATAGCACTGTGCTGAGCCCAAGCAAGGTGCACATCGCTTTACAAAGATCAGATGGCATACAAAAAAAGAGAAACCTCCGGTGCCTCAACCCCCTTTTTTTCAGCAAAGATGATGATGGTGGTGGTAGTGGTGATGATGGTGATGTTGATAAGTCCACTGCAGGAGGAAGTTGAGACTCCTTGTCAGGACGAAGACGATAGACTAACGGACTATTTGCGGAGGAGGAACACATTTTGTGAGCGCGCTGTGAGACGGACAGCAAGTCATATCACACCAAGGAACTATTTTACAAAACACAAGCAGGTTCAGGTGAAGTTTTTCAACCCTTCAGGATGTTGATTTTGTAGCTTCAAAGGCAAAAATGGTTGATTCCTTGCGTCCCTCCCAAGTCAGAGATTGATGAAAGTGGACTGATGGCTTCCCACTCTTTCACTAACGCAGGTGTAACGTCCCTGCCTCACCTGCCTTTCTGTTCCTCCCATAAACTCTCTTTCTCTCTCTCTTCCTTTTATGTTCTTTTTTACGTTCTTCTGTGTTTGTTGTCCTGCTCTGTTTTATCTTCTATTTTTTATGATTCACCTCTCCTTCAACTTTCTATTATCGTCTTCCGCTCATCCCCTTCTTTTGTCCCCTGTTCTCTTTATACTTCTCTTCTATTCGCTCTATGAAAAAAATGACAATTTTCTTTCCTCTGAATTTCTCAGCCTCATCGTTTTGTGCTTCATTTCATTGCTCCATATTGCTTCTTTTGTTCTCAGTTTTATCGCATTTTTATGTTTGTATACTGGTTAATGGCATTTCATTGCGGACTTTATGGGTTTATGTATTTCGTCTCTCTCCTTTGAAAACATGATAAGCTCCTTTGTCATCTTCACTGCGCCAGGGTGGAGTTATTTTTGTTCCTTGTCTCATTTGCCTTCTTTCCCGCATGGCTATTTTTAGCTGACCCCATCTTCCTTCTATTCCTTTACCTGAAGACCTTTTAACAAACGCAGATTGATGAATGTTCATTTTCTTGTTAATGGTTATTACCAAGGTAATGAATTAAGGTATGCACGGATACGCACAGAAACACACTCGTACGGAGACAAACACACGTGTGTATCTATTAATAGCTTCTTGCTCATCCTCCGTGCTGTTAACAATTGTCGTATCGCCCTCCCCTCCAGCAAGTGTTGCCCAAAGCTACTCAACTCAAGGAAAAAAATGTACGGAATGTGGAAAGGAGAGATGAAAAGACGAGAGAGAAACTAAGATTTTCCAACTCATTGCAAAAACGAGGGCTTGACGGGACCCCTGCTACCCGGACACTTAGCCCGATACCTAATGAATGAATGTCTTCTGACGACAGCCGGGTGATTAGCCACCCACCTGGACCCGACGCTGTTGAAAAACATCAGTATCGCCACCCAGCACCCGGGGATTGAGATGGTGGGAGGACTGGGGAGGAGGAGAGGGAGGAACACTCTCTTGCTGTTGTCGGGTGTCCCAGGGTTGAGTCAAGGATCGCAGAGGGCGCGCACTTCACACCGAGCGGAAATGAAAGGGTTAAAGTTCAACGTTTACCCATGATGCACTAGAACATGTTCACAGGAGGTGATCAGTGATCAACAGATGTATCTGGTCAGCTATGAACCTGGTAAATGTGCGAACCTAGACAATCTAAGATTTAATAGCTGTACAAAGATAGGTCAACGAATAATACTGGTCAGGAACAAATCAAGTGAACGATAGAACCTGTGTTTATTATAATTTCAATCATGTAAACTTCATCATTCCTAAACAAACTCTCAAAATATGTTGAAATAAATCTTTCTTATTCACAAAGATCACTATCATCACTGTTGGTATTTCGGTTCTGTTCAAAGATTTATGTGTTTCGGATATGTTTACATAATTTTTATTCTAGGTCTAATGTTTACTCACCTTCAGATTTATGCATTTCGGTTATGTTCAACTTTACAAATATTTATGTATTTCTTTGCAGCCAGGTTATTTATGCTTTATGCGATCAACTCGAGGCAAACAATCCTGTTTGCATAATATTTGTCTTTAAAAACATGAAATTACATAAGTTGCCTTTTTCAAGGAGAAAATCATTAAGTAAATCGTTTTATTCACCCATCTCCTGTTCCGCATTTGTTTATTATCCATCTTAATTATGGTGTTGCAGAAAATAGTTTTCCCAAATGCTTTCAATGCATCTGTCAAATTTTTTTCATGTAGAAAAGAGTCGACTGGGGAATGATGTGATCAAAATAGTGAACACTTCGTGAGCGGGGTTCAGTATACTTGTTTTCCTTCAACTTCTTCCAATTGGCGAGAGCTTTAAATCATTCTGTAGTTTTTAACATCAAGTATGCTGTAAATATTTTTAACTCGATACATTTCTGTCACTAATCATTTTTATTTGAAACTAAAAATAGTCCAGTAAATGTTGTCAACAATATTCTCTGTCAATTCGGCAGTAAAACCACAAATATATTAGTTTTAACAACATTATTGACCAGAAAATTGCTGTAATGGAGGTTTTGCCAGACATTATACGTCCTTCTAACTTCAACAAGTGAGCTATCATAATTTAATTATTTAATTACACATTGTTAAAAATGTGTGCAATTAACCAGAGTCTAAATTAGGCTAGTATCGAGTATGACTAGTACCAGAGGTTATTGCAAGGGGAGAAATTACATATTTCAGGCTTGGTGAGATGTACCCGCATATTAAAAATAATAACATGGACAAGTCAGTGAGCTGATGGCAGGATTCCATCATAAATCTTTCTTTCTTTCTCTGATACAGGAGTAAAGAGCTTGTCCATAGGACATCGAGAATCGAGGGTAATCAGTTCGGATCTCGACTCTCAAATAAGTTTTTCTTGTGACGTAGGTCTGACAGTCCTTCACGTGCTGTAACCATAGTTACTGACAATGTCAGCCCTCCCACCTTTCCTCTTGTGACTGTCGTGTGTGTGAGAGAGAGAAAGAAAGAGTGAAAGAGAGAACTAGAGCCAGGCACCGTGAAACTGCTGAGCTCCGCTCACGCTCTCCACACACGTCACGTGGACTAAGCTCGAGACCCGGATGAACGTGCTGAGATCTTCACGGCCGAGGGCTCGCGCACGCGCGGAACAAAGCTGTGGGTAATCCTGTGCCAGTGAACCACTCTCATTCAACCAATCAGACGTGTGTGCCTGCACGGTGCTCCTCCTTTTAAGTGGGGGAACCTCGACTCTTTATTTTGGACGAGATAACAAAATTCTTCAAACACAATTGATGCATCCCTAGAATTAAAATCTCACCCAACCGACATGTCGGAATCCGCTCAGACTTTGTTTTTGTTTGTTTTGGGTTTTATTTTCCTGATGTAGGTCGCACGAGAGTACCAACATACAGACATAGGGTGGATGTCAGCTGACTTAAAGGTCATCACTGGAGTAGATTTTATCTTCTGAACGGCGAGAGTTTGACTACCGGCCCTGGAGAGGTGAGATTCGTACCTCAGCAAATATTTTGTCTGAATTTAATTTCTCTGAAGTCCTTGAGCACAGCCACGTGCTGTACCTGTGTCAGGTGAGGCCATGAAGATGGCTGCTAGCAGCAGCAACACCACGTGATCCAGTTTACAGCACAGACAGAAAAAAAAGTCGAAATAGTTTTTAAAGCGAGGTAGTGTCGATCTCCGAGGCGTACTCGTTAAGACTATCATCCATAGAGGAAAGATGTGGTCGATAATCACCTTGTCGATGCCTCATACAGTCGCTACAGCCTTGTGTATGTCGCTCTATGCACGGTCCTTGTGTATGTTGCTCTATGCTCGGTCCTTGTGTTTGTCGCTCTATGCTCGGTCCTTGTGTATGTCGCTCTATGGACGGTCCTTGTGTTTGTCGCTCTATGCTCGGTCCTTGTGTATGTCGCTCTATGCTCGGTCCTTGTGTTTGTCGCTCTATGCTCGGTCCTGTACTTCGGGGGGCCATCATTCTCACTGTTCGTTTGACATTTGTCTTCTCTCCTTTTCTATCTTTCGAAATAATTTCAGTTCGTCTAGTGATACAAGAGATTAGAGGAATGTGCATTCGACACCAGCGAGAGAAAAATGAAATCCTGAAATAGAATACACTGACCTTGAATGAATTCATTTCCTTGCTCGCCATTGTCTTGATCAGTTGTTATTTTCCCAGCATTTACCAGTCGCAATTGTACGCCTTCTATTTTTGACTGGTTATTAATAGTAGCATTGTTTACAAGGAAATAATGTGTGTTATCTATCTCTGATCCTGCGGTGGCTTTGTGTGCATGTCTGTGTGTGTGAGAGAGAGAAGTACACAGAGAAATAAAGATATCGCAAAAAGAGAAGGAGAGGAAGTATTTCTACACCCGCACATTTTTGTAGCAGAAAAAGGACTTGCCGGGATTGGAACAGAGAGAGAACTAACTTTGGCAAAGTTCAGAATGGCAACACTAACCCTAACCACAAACCCTCTCCCCTAACCCTGCACACGGTTGGCTGATTTTCATGCCCCGTTACTGTGGTCTTCAGAGGCCGCCAATCACTGGCTTGTCATTTCAAGTGGACCACTTGCTGGTCTGTGTGAGATTACTAGCATGGCTGGCTTCATCGAACCACTCACATTCGCCCACATACACCCTTTCCCCCAAAAACTCACAATGTCTAAATGCGCGGATTTCGTCGTTTCGCCTCGTTGCCTGCCTGTCGTTTATGTTTGATGCCATGAATAGTGAGCCAGCTTATTTCTCTAAAGCTGTTACAGTCAGACAGGCGTAGTGGTCTGCGAAGAAAATTAGTGAAAAGGTAAATCACAGTTAAGTTCGTAGATTATGATCTGCAAAACTTCGGTCATCGGAAGGTCTCCTCTATAGTTAGTTCAGTGTGTACTGCACACGCACATGACTAAATTAGCACACACACACACACACACACACACACACACACAATTAATTTCAGTCTGATTGAAAAGTTGGTTTGTGTTTGTCCATTAAGAAGATAATTCTGAATATGCTTATTTCAGTGTTTTAAATATGTTTCTTCGTACTCTGACTTTTGTGAATCATCCCTGTTTGAGATTTGAAGTGTGGAGAGTTGGCCGTGTGAGGTTATTTTACTCGATGACCTAAGAAAGCTTTGGACGTTATGATGACGTAATAAGAAAAGCTTTCTCGACTGACTGTATCGGAGGGCAAAGTGGCGACAAGCAGTGAGAGGTGTAAGCCCATCCAACCTCGATCATAGGTAATAAAATAATTAAAAGTCTATGTTATCTAGTGAATTAGTAAGGCTCAATGAAAGAAACCTATTTCTCCAAATCTGAATAAATACTACTCTTCTGTTTCTGAGCTACACTTCTGCAAAGATCCCCATACACAGAACGCGGTCAACCTTATGTCACAGGTCACCTGTCAACATAATTATGGCCCCACTCCTCCCATTGGCTGCAGCTTTGTCAACGTAAGCATTTCGATGTACAGTCCTGACGTCTGTGTGTTGACCTATTTTTGTGAAAAATAAACAGTACAAGATAACTTTAAATCAAATTATAACTTCGATAATTAGAATAACCTAAAACGGTTTTTTTTAAAGATTGAAGTGGACCTTTTAAGACATGTATCTCGAGAACAGAATGGAGTATTTATTCCGATTTGGAGAAAAACTTTCTTGCACTCAGCTCTCTAGATCTTTCAGTGCAACTTGTTTACACAATGACACCCGCCGGCAGCCAACCACAGGTGGGAGGTAGTGCGCGGGCACTGATGATGTCTGTCAAAGCCAGTTGCCCTGCTACAGATGCCTCCAGGGTCTCTCCCCTAACCCCCGCCTTGGCCAATATCTTGAATTATTTTGCCAAAGTTGCGAACAATTGTTTCAACAATTTTGCAAACAGGACTTAATCGTTTTCGACACAGGACGAGGATGCTTGGTGTGGCAGAACCAGAGAGCTTGGCAGGTCTGCTGCACCTGTTGTGAAGGCAGTAATGGAGATCTCAACGTCGTGCAGTGAGAGTGACGATGACAACGACCACTAAGTGCGACACTCGTTATCCCTCCATTTTGTTACCTCAGCGTTCACAACCACAATTTTTTAATTAAGAAAGAAAATACATGGGAAAGAAACAAAGATAAATAAACGAAAAACAAAGATGGAAATGGAAGGAAGAAAAAAATGAAAACAATAATGAAATAAAGCAGGAAAATAGAAAAAAAAAACAAACGAAAAGAAAAAAAATATAAAGATAGAAAAGGATGATGAATTGTGTGTGTGCCTGCATGCGTGCACCTCAGTGTGTGAGTGATGTGCCAGGCTGCATGCACGTTAACAGGGTGGCCTGCTCTCAGTGCACGCACTGGCCACCCGGGGTGTGCGCGAGGTTACAAAACAGATGTGGAGGCAACGTCCTTCGTAATTCACGAGGATCCAGAAACCACTGGAAGCAAATAGATTCCCAGCAACCTCCATCTTAGTGGCAACACACCTGGGCCTGTGTTTTGTCCATCTTCGGTTACCAAGTGCGTTTCTCTCCAAACATCTCGTGCGCGCGTGTTCGCGTGCGTCTGTGTATGAGTAAGAGAGAGAGAAGACAGAGCATTTCTTGATACCCGGGGTGGATTCTTATCTACCGTAGTCGTGAAATAAGCCTACCAACATCACCAAGAACAGAAAGAGATCAACAATATGACAACAATATGTTTACATCGTCAAAGCTACACAGAGAGCTGGGACCATGTTTACTAGCTGTGTACATAAGTGACGTCATCGGTAAATAAAAACAATATTGCACTGTAGTGTTAATACTTAAAAAAAAAAAGGATGTTACTGCTTCACCTAAAAACACCTTTTCCAATAATATCAAAATCCTCTACCACCCTCCATCAACAAAAGTTACAAAGGGAGATGTTTTCTCGGAGGGACATGGGGAAACCCAGGGACCTGCTACCTGAGTTGTAAAGTTATGTTCAGACCCAGCATATGTTGCTTTATTCTCGGGGGCAAAGTTATGAACCAGTGGCAAAGATATTCTGGGTAAATCAACAGAAGGCAACATCTGCCGGGTCTGGACAGCGCTTCCTAACTACACCACGCTCGCCCTCGATGTTCCCATGTTGCCTTGGGGCAACGACTTACTATTAGGAGTGATCATGCCACCCCGGGTCTGTAAAATACTAGACATAGCGGGTTTTCCGATATTGGAGGAGGGAGAAAATATGAGATCAGACCAGCAGATGTGTTGTCGCACAGGTTAACTGCGTCCATGCAAAGCCCGAGCACCCAGTCGCTTTCATTTAAGAGGATTGTTCTTGCGAAGGTGTGATTTGCCATGTGGTCTGCAAACATATCACGTGGTGTAAGGGGCTTGAGTGGGGTGTAGGGCAGTTTGGATCAACAACCCGTTGCCATGATACGCAGCGGTGACTGAGACACTTCAACGAGTAAGTGTTATGCTAGGTACACACTCACACAAACACATGCATGCACGAAGAAAGCAATGAAAAAAAATCCTCCAGGTAGTCGCAGGGTCAACAGGAAGGAGAGTGAATGAGTGTCACAACTTACGAAGCTGGAAATGTTAAAAGACTGGGTGGGTTTGAATGAGGGCAGGGGATATGTCACGACACCCTGGGTGGATTGCGACCGTGCGAGAGCTTTATGCTGGGGATTGAACAGCCTGTGTGTTGTCCTCTGACCTTTTCTCACCGCACGCCGGCGGCTGCTGCAGGTTCACGACGGGGAGGAAGCAGCGGTGAGGTGGGTGGCTGGGGTGGGGGGTTGATGGGGTAGGTGGGTGGGGAGGTTGCTGAATAAAATATAACGCATACAGCACACAAAGAACCTCTTTGATCACTTGCCGTGCTCAGCTTTTTTTTTCTTCTTCTTTCGTCTGTGGTGTTGCAGACGATCGGGTGGCGGTTATTTGAATTATATGACGAGGACAAAAATAGGCTTTTCTGATTTTTCTGTATGGAATATAGGGTTAGGATGCTTTCAGTGGTTCTTTGTTGTTGGTATAGCATTCTCGCAAGCAAACATCAGCTCCACCCAATCTTAGCAGACTCACTCTTGATCAACTGCTCAATTTCTCTCTCTTAAAGGAAAGAAAGAAAAAGAAGTGCTTTTAAAATGTCGGGTGATGCTATTGACTGGATGTCTTTACATTTTCTTTTTAGTTATTCCTATCATCGAATTTATAACTTTATTTACAGTAATCTTGAACTGTTTATATTGCATTTTCTTGTTTGACAGAACAATTTTCTCTTTTCATCCACCTTGCATTTTTCGTGGTAACTGAGCGAAAAAGAAAGGAAAAATCACAAACGGTAGCAAAAAAAAAAAAAAAGAGAGAGAGAAATGTTAAAGAGGAAGAGGGGAGGTTCGTAACCAGGAAAACAAACAAGAAGATTTTAGGTCAGCTGTGAAGTATAATACTTTCAAGCCACTTAGCGCAAAAGCAAAGTGCACAGGTCGTCTGTGAGGCTCAGAAACGCCCTCAGGCAAAGTCCTCGTCTACTTTAAAATACACGGCGGGGAGTGAACTCTGTGTGTCTGTGACAGAGAGAGAGAAGGATGTGTGTGTCTGTGGATGTGTATATGAGTATGGGCGTGTGATCACTAATGTATCAGTAATTCGTCGTTGACTGTTGCCGGTCGTTGGGGGAGTCACACCACACCCGACACTCACACCTGTCTTGGATCACCACTGTTGGTGAGCAGGTCCTCCAGTAGTTCTTTCTCTGGCCACAACAGTCTCGACCACCCTTCAAACTACCTTCAATAAAATATGGTCTTCGATAAAGTGTCGTGTGGGATCACATGGCCATGCCACACTAATGTAACCCGCTTGACTGCTGCAAGTTAAGGTTACTGGTGTCCTACGACTGTGGCCACCAAACACAGCAATAGGTTTTATGTTTTCTGTAACGAGATCCGGAGCAGCCTCCTCAGGCACTTGTTCTCGAATGTCTGGATTCCTGTCTCCGTATTGTCAATGAAGTCGACGTTTAACATCCGGTAAAGCAGGATGAGTTCTATTAGGGACGATTGTAGGAAACCTAATGGTCATGGCCAGACCAGACCCTGTCCACCCTGGTCATCACCGTTGTTACTGTTGTAATCCTGATTTTGATATCTGCTGGTCACTGTCCATGGAGAAGATGGCTCTCAAGGACTTACATCTGCTTACTTCTTTGAGCAGTATTCCCTTCATGAACTTTGCCAAACACCATGACATGACAGTGATGGTCTCCACTCTATGTCTGTCAGTCTGTTGGCAATGTCCTACGGTTCTCTGTAAGCGCGTGCTGTGAGGTCAGTATCACCTGCAACCCGTATGTTCCTAATCGCCCCCTGCCAATGAAAATGGAAGTGTGATGGTCTTGGGGGATGGGGGGGGTCTCAAGCATGATGTTCTAAATATTTACGGATAACAAACAATAAGGAGAAAATAGTTCACTTAGCAGAAAGAAAAGGCGTTGGATCATTGTCGTGAACACAGCTCATTACACTAAGTGGGTATGGGGGAAAGAGGGGGCACAGCGCGCACACACATGCAGAGTAAGAGAGGAAGGAAAAGGAGAAAGGAAGGGAGAGAACTCCCGGCTTTATAAAAACGTTTCGACATCATATTAGTTAGGTCATTCGACAAGTAAAGTTCATTTCCTGACTTAATGAGCAGGAGATGGAGAAGGGTGAGTGGGTGGCTGCACACCAGATCAAACGTTCGGTGGCTGATGCGCATGCGCGAAGAGAACTCGAGGCGGAAACACTTTACTTTCAACACCCGCCTGCCGCTCGCCCTCGCGAAAATAATTCTTGACTCGCGCTCCGATAGCTGATGAAAGTGGAGGCTCCATCCACGATCCCTCCCTCCATGAGCCTGGGTTAGCAGCCAAACGGTCGTCCTTAACTCAAAGCCTAGCAACCACCAACCGTCCTTTTGCTTGCGTTTGCGCATGCGCAATGGATTATCTCCCCACAGTCCATTGAATTCCACTTGTCTATACACGCATTTATTCTCCTTCTCAGCAAAAATTATTTTGATTAAAGATATTTAGAGTTTGAGATTATGGGAGGCAAACTCTCCAAACTCACCTGACAGTTTTTTCTGTAACGAACTCTAGTCAAGCGTTCCATGAGAAGGGAGGAAGCAGTCAGGCATCCATTTTTTTCTCGATCCGTGCTAATATTAAATACAACATAGAGAGAGAAATTATACAGAATAAACTTTCTAAAAATACATTTTAAGGGGTACGGAGGTCGATCATCTAGCTGAATAGTATAAACATGGAACCCCCGTTGTCCAGTAATCATCGTCCAGTAATTGTATCTAATTATCGAGACCTAATCTCTCCCTGTACTGCAGTGCCGTTGTGTAAGTGTTTTTGGCGGTAAATAGGAAAGAAAAACGATTCATTTGAGAGAAGCAAGGTATGGGGTAAGTGGAAGGTATGCTGTGAATCCTACTTGGCGCCAGGAGGCTGAGAAGAAAAACTAATAATTGTGTTATGTGGCGGTTCACCGCCTGGTCACAGCTCCCCGCCTTTTACTGGACTTGATGCACGTGCTGTCTGTTAGATACATGGCAGGTAGGCTGGTGTTGGCTCTGTTTTTAATGTAGCTTTGTAGTTGATCTTTAATATACATTGACAGTGATATCTTTGACATGCTCTTTCACAGAGTGGCTCTGTATCTGGTACATGCATGTCCTCACGAACAGCAGCAACTTTCTTTCCATCACTCCTGATGACTCGGGATGAATGCCTCGCGACTTTATAAACCTTAAATGCAACATTTCGCTTCAGGAGGTCAAGTGTTTGTTCAGCTTCCACCCAACATCCACCTTTCAGCATCATCTCTTAGTTCATTACAGTCCATTCATCTCTCTGTCCATTGCTTTTTCGCAACTCTTTTGATCATAATTCATACAGACGGCCGCAGAGAAAAGTTTCTAATGATCTGCCATAAGAGAACAGAACACTAGTCCTCGTGGCATGCCATCAGGTCACGTGACGAAGATGACTGTACTATTAGATAATTAAGCAGTTTCTCTACATTTGAAAAGCAACTTTTTTGTTGTTGTTTCAGTTTGGGGGTTCAAATTGTATATCTAGGCTTCCTCATTAGAGATGGGGATGAGGTTAGAGTTCGGGGTTGAGACTAATCACAAGAGGTAAAGATGAAATAAAGGACAGTGTGCAGACACGCAAAAATCTTTACCTTAAATATGTTTACCTTCACCTCTTTCTTTTTATTCAGACAGAATACTTCCTGAATATATTTGACACCTTTGTATAAACAAAAACCAAGCAGGAAGACATTTGTCAACGTGTGGCTTAGAAAGAAAATCCTTTCTTCAGTGGGTCACTTCCGCAACATTGTCAGCACAGAATCGCATGCATTGATAACAACAATTTTGAAATAATATTATTCGTACGTTTGTACCCCACACACAGTCTAAAAACATTGGATATTCAAATTCACTTCCTGGTGTCCAACCTTCGCAACATCACTTCAGAGAGTTTGTTTAACCCTTCAGGCAAACCCGGGAGGTGTCCTCCTTAGCAAGGACAGACTAAGGAAGAATGAATCGCCTACAAGATCCACTTCATGAAACACCATAAAACCTTGTATAAAAACCCTTCTATAAAATTCTATGACAATTTCTGCGAGGATGTACTAAACTGGACAGATGAGGAATGCCTGAAGAGACATTAAAAAAACCTACCAGCTACAGACCTCGAACAAAACTGAACAACCTAAGACTTTAGTCAAAGTACAACATCTCACAGAAAACATTGTTGTACTAAACCGATGGCATGAATATTGTTTATGTAACTGTGAAGAGGCACAAGTCGGTCTGGTTCTACAATGGGACTCGACCCCATGTATAGAGAACCTTGGAAGGGTCAAAGGTGAGGTGGACAGAAAGGAAAGTGTCTTATAAATCTGAAGAAATGGAGTAGTCATTCAATACAGTGGCGAGCCATATGCTCTCCCTATGATCAGTCACGGCGGTCCATCACAACCAGCCACAGGATAAAAGTCAATGGATGAATGAATGAATGCTGGCAGAAGAATCGTTTAAAAGCCATAAGTCACATTACTTACCTTGTGCTTTACAGCTCCTTCGTCTTCTTCTGGTCACAGCTTCTGTCGACACACAAAAACGAGTCTCTCAGACACCTAAGACAATAAAGATATGCTAAATGAAACAACGCGCATGCCCGCTGTGTGTGTGTGCGCGCGCGCGTGCACCCCAGTGTACCCGTGCGTGTGTGCCAAACCAAAGCGAGGCAATCATTTTGGGGAGAAACACAGACACTGCTGAATGGCGTCAATGGAGACGAGTGTATAGCTTGGCAACCATTTTGAAATGGCAAGACCATTAAATGCTGGAATCTCTCTCGCCAGCATCCGGTCTTCTGTAACATGAAGCTCAGTGTTTGGAACCAGCTTGTGGAAAATGAAGACAAAAATAGGGACAGTTGCAATAACCGACCACAAGGTACTGGACTATCCTTGGTCATTCAGTCTAACAGTTATTTCATTATCTTTTTATTGCCCTTATTTGAAGTCCTTCTTAATTGTAGTCTTTTAAGAAATAATCATCTTAATTCATGACTTCAGTGCTTACTATTTATAAAAAGCTATTCGGATACTAAAGAGGATGAAATTAAGCTACCTACAGGAATATTTTTAGCCAGTAATTACTGGTTATTAGTTGGACTAGACACTTCCCATCCTGTAGACGACTTAGAACATTATTTGCAGAACATGTCTCTTTAGTTACTTAAAAATTTGTTTCCATTAATGTCATGATCTCTACAACTAACATGAAGTTCGGACAGGACACTGACTTAAACAGAAGCGTTGCCTGGTTTGGAGACTACCAAGTCTTTATAATGTTTGCACGTGGGATGAGCTTGTCAAATAACATTACAATGGGTGATGATAAATTTGAAGTTACGGAGGGAAAAAAAAGCATGGAACGAAAGGTCGTCTAAGTGTGAAAGGCAGAAAGGAAAGTGGTAGGCAATACAGCAATCATTTATTCATCCATCTCGCTGCCTGTACTCCCTTTGATAACGAATGTTTCCTGCAATGATCTGTGTACACGTGATCAGATGCTCAGTGCAAGTACATGAGTCAACCCGCCCTCATCCATCCTCTCAACAAAGCGAAAAACCTATCACGTGACCTGACGAACAGGAAAAACGCATTGTGCATCGTGTGAGTGGTACAAGCGGAGGCAGAAAAGCTTCATTTTTTTTCCAAAGTGGAACCCATTAATTCGATTCAGACCCACCTTCTGTCAGTTTTCTGCAGGTTGCAGTGCGAAGGTTTCCAGAATAAACGGGGGCTAAAAGCAAACCGATGCGACCCCGAGGGCTGGACACGATGCTTTTAGTACACGCGGAGCCATCCCACGCCCATCAGCCCCTGGGTATGTGATTATCACCGGTTTCACGACACTGACTTGCAGGAATGTTGAGGAGAGATGGAGTGTGAGCTAACCAGGTGAGTTCACAGGTAGGCGGGTATGTGGAGGTCTTACCCACGCGCGTCGCGGCACAGGGATTTAAAAATAGAATCGAAACGTGCTGTCAGGAGGAACAAACACCACGTAGAGGAAATCTTTTTTTTTTTCTATGTACATCATCATCATCATCATCATCAAAATCATCGTTGAACTGATGGGTGTGTTGCGGAATTTCTACAAGCAAACCACATGGCTGTTTTCTGTTTCTCTCCTCCTGTTGCCCAAAAGGTAATCCCCAATGCTGTCCCTTGTCGCAAACCAAGCGTGTCTAATGTTGATGTTCACCTGCAGTCTACAGGTGAGGCCTGTCTGCCGCAATGTGGTTTCATTACAAGATTCACATTCCCACATGCGATCGGCTTGGTGTCCCGACATGCTCGTGTGATAGTGTACACCTGTACACCTGTACTCTGTTAGTGCCGAGTGCTGGCCTCTGATGTTCCCATCGCCAGTCGGGTCCTGTTAGTCCTCGCATCCTTCTCAGCAGAAGCGAGAACGATGTGCAAAACGACCGACACGTACCTTGATAAGCCAGGCAAACGCCCAGATGGGGAACTTTGTTGTCTGCTGCTAGAAGTGAAACTTAGTTTTCTGTTTTTCGGTTTAAATTTGTTTCTATTAGTCATTAGCCTCTACTTTAGCATGGATGTCAGTGACCGCTAGGTAAAAGGTTAGAACGACAAACACAAAAACAAACAAACAAACAAACACAACAGGAGAGACAGAAAGACAGGAATTGTAGGTGGCACAATCATCATTATCAGATCCTCTTTTTATCTGTAATTCAGACTACATAAAAAATAATCAGTGAATTAGCTTTTCGTAAACAGCGTTGCAACAATATCCTGTTGAGGCTAGTTGAAAAAAGAAGAAATTGTGCAATTAACCTTTTGCATTCCATCTGAGTAGCTTAATTCCATTTACAAACAGTTTACATTGTAAAACAATCCGGAGAAAGTGAATGTCCAAAGACATAAAGTTGCTCTTGTTACCTCCAGCAAGGCTGTTGCTAAGGAGAGTGTTTGGTCTCTAGGGCCTGAAGACAAAGGAATCCTTGACGGACAGACAGTTGTTTGTCTAGGAATGTTTGCTTTGTTTCTGGATACAGTGATGCCATTAAAAAAAAACCCTCCTAGCCCTAAATCCAAGCCTAGCATCAACAACACAAGGCCTGCAGCTTGCCCTTCACAGAATGAACCAAAGGTCCTGGAACTGCAGACGATTGCTGGCAAGAACACAACAGAACCACAGGGTGGAGGCGTGGAACTCAAATGTCGCCGCCTTCCAGAATCAACCACGATGTTTTTTTTTTTGTTTTTATTATTAACTTCACCATTTTATTATCGGTAATCTCGTAATTTCTCGCGAGAAGCAGTTGTCCCTGTTTATGATTGTCAATCAGGGATAATGTCAAGTCGTCAAGATTTCCCTCTGTGCCTGGAGAATTATTCCCCCTGTGACCGGGAGTTTAGGCCAATTTTGGATCTCAATTGGGATTTTCTCTCTTTTCTATTTCCCTAGGCGTTCACTCTGTCTCTTCCTCCTTGATATTCATGCATGTGGTAATTGTGCTTCATATATCATTTCATTTTATGGTCCTGCAAAAAGCCTACAATGCTCTCGATGCACTTTTGCCGGCCTCGGAGATAATTAACTCGTTTGCTGTTGGATGTTGCAGCGCGGTCTCCTCCTTGTAAACCAGATGCCATCAGGGAAAAAAGTATTGTTTAGTTTCTAGAGAGTTCCATGGCTCAGTCGCTGCTGCAGTAATTGTTTTAGCACACGAGTTGTGAGAGCGCATGCTGACATAAATACATACACACAAAATTCATCATTGGTTCTGTGCTACCATGGAAGAGAGAGAGAGGGGTTACATTATTCATGTACCCCTTCCGAAAAGTATCTACCTACCTTTGGCAAAGTCTTGTATGTTAAATGCACAATATTGAGGAAAGCATTTATAAAGAAGCTTGAGCTCCAAAGTAGCAATATTTACCAGAAATCGTGGCATCAGCAGCCATCTTAACAAGGGAGGCGATGTACAGTCATCTGCCTGATAGCATTTTATGGCATTCTCTGTTTTGCTTAGTAAATGCATGAAATCTCAAGGCTCCAAAGAAAATAAAGGAAGAATAAACCCGAGCAGCCTCCAGCATCACATGTACATCATGTCTGTGAGAAGGATGGCAGCACCGAGACTGGAACATTGGGAGGTGTGTGAGGAGGGTTGTGGGTGAGAACTGGGTGTTTGTGTGGGCCATCAGCCAGTGAGACAGGTGGGGTGGGATGTGGGGTGGGATGTGTGTTTAGACTGTATATAACAGCTTTAGAGTGCAAAGTTTGAGGAACACACTAAGATTATCCCAGGGTGTCCATAATACACACCAGAGACCAGTGCTGCGACCACAGGTAAAACGACAAAACGATGAGATTGTGAGATAGGACAGGTGTGCTTATTGTATGTTACAGTTATATCTCAGTATATATCACTGGTATGTCTATTGTATATATTAGGTATCTCCCGGTATGTTCCCGATACGTTTGAGGTATAATAAAGATATGTTTATTGCAGGTATGCTAACAGTATATTACATCTTTGTGTATTGCAGGTGTGTTTACAGTACATTACAGGTATGTTTGCAGTACATTAAAGGTATTTTACAAACAGGAGTAACGGTTGTCGGTCCATGGTTTTTTGAAGAGACATTTGTATATACTGGATGGGATAAACAAAAGAACAGGTGGGGGGGTACAGGTGTTTAGACTACACCTTGCAACACAAAGAGACTTGTTCAAGCCCTGGCGTCCTACCTGAGGGACATGGGACGACCTTTACCTACCTTTTACCTCAGTACACAAACGGAAAGGATGGTGGTAAACATTGCAAAACAAATGCACATCTCCCTCCATTCCTCAAACAGTTCCCCTGAAGTCACAAATAGCTGGGAGGACAAGCGCACGACACTGACTACGAGGTTGAAGCCAGGCAGCATCCTTAAACAGTCATAAAGTCAAAAAGCAATTAGCTGACCGCCCTCCACAGACACGGGGTGCACCTGACCCCTGGTCATTTATCTGCAGGGTTTACGACCAGGAGTAAAAACACCAACGGTCACGATTCAACGTTTTACCATTCTAGAAACGTTGGCGGAGCAGACGACATGGGAAGGTGAAGAGCTCTACTGCGCAACCGCCACACGCATGCGTCCTCCTCAACCCTCGGCTCCTCGTGGCGAGCACGCTGATGATTTACAGTTGGGGGATGACGGCGGAGGGACCGAGCACCCGATTAGGGTCGTCGATGACTGTGCTAATGGCTGCGAGCTCGGCGGATGGCGTGTTGGAGGACCTGTTGCTATGATTTGCCAAATCGGACGTCAGGTGTGCTGGCTCCGGAAATGCTGCTAAAGTGGCAGCGGAAAGTTAATCACCATCCCTCGATGGCCAGCACAGGCTGCTCGGGATTCATCTCCCTTCTCTCTCTCTCTCTGACACACACTTTCTGTCCATCCGTCAGGTGTAGGTAACCTCTCTCAGCACCGAGAGCACGTCACGTGACGTGTTGAGCATGATGCACATCCTTTCAGCAAACTTTTGAATTTAACGTTTACTTTCTTTAAGGAATGATATTTATCTTTATATTTGTATGACAAAATATTAAAAAATAAAAAAAAAATTATTTAATGATTTACTCCAACATGAAAACCAAAATATCAACCCCTCCCCCTTCCACATACACACAACTTCTTTGACACCTAAATGGTTGAATGAAAACCCAGCAAAATATTGCAACACACAGAGTTTTGTCTCAGTTCTGTTAGTAGTACGAGCAAAGGATGGACATGAGTTACAGCTCTGGTGTAGTCCAACTCTTTCATCATCTTCCTTTTGCTCGGCTACCCACACTACCTGTCAGCAGGACATCAATCACAATCCAGCTTCATCTATGCATAGCTCGGTATAAAACGTCTCTATCTGCGGAGTTATCAATCAAAATATAACTTCACTGGGGAAGAGAATGAAAGAGAAAAAGAGAAAGGTGGAGAAAGAAAATCAAACAACCATTCCGGCGCTTGAAGGATTTAATCTTCGAGTTTTGCTGGCAGGTTCTTAAAAGTCTGAGACGACATCGCGAATCGTTGGTGTGTGCCAAGACGACGAAAAGGAGGAAACCCATTCATTTTAATATTTCAACTGTTTGAAACATCGATTATCATCAGTTTCAATTCCTTCACAGGTGTCATCACGGAGAAAACATCCGTGTGTGAGAGAGAGAGAGAGACGGAGGTGGACGTGTGTACAACAAGTAGAGATTCTGTTGTCTTCTTCCAATGATGATCGTAATGATGATCACGACGAGGACGAAGATATACTTAACAACATTTTTGTCCATTACCAATGAAGCATGCTTGTTGACATAAATCCGACACTCACGCACTCTGTTAAATGACAATGTTTGGGAAACAGTCACGTGCTTGGACAGCCAAGACTGAGTGTGACAAATCGTGATTGTGAAGGGGTAGAGGTGAAATGTATCACCCAATATGTGTAAGTGTGGGCACAAAAGTAGAACGAATGAGATAGCAAAAGAAAGAGGAAGAACAAGAATAAAAAGAGTGACAGCGTGGAGAAAGAAAGAGTGAAAGTAACAGAGAGAAAGATTTATTCAGTGGTGGTGGACGATCTGTGACCTAAGGTCTCCTTTAAAAAGTAAAAAGCCCGGATGTGAATATATGTTTATATTTTAGATGATAAAATCGACCATGTATGTCACAAATTTATTCAAAAGTTACAGAAAGAAAGCACTGACCATATCTGTATATCTCGATACAGGTGAGTCGCAAGCACTGAGTCATGTCGAGGGTCGCGTTCACTGACCCATGTCTACCTGTCAAGGTACAGGTGAGAGGATGGCACTGATCTACATGTATATAGGTCAGTGGTGAAAGGTGCAGTGCCCACAAGCGTGAAGAGAGGTGGACATAAATAGTTCATCGTATCTAGGGCAGGCAATGCGGAAACGAGGCTCAAGTTACACCCTGTCTTCCTGCCGCCGTCTGTTCTTTCTTCCTTCCTGTCAAACTCTCTCTCTCTCGCTCTGTCTCGCTCGTGATTAGAGTTTTTGTCCCGTGGCATTTCTCGTGACAGGATGCTACATCCTGGTCTGTGTTAGTAGCAGCAGGAGGTGGGGCCGCGTTTTCTTCCTGTCAAAAGCCTCTTCATCCCTTTCTTCATGTCACATTCCTTCCCATAATGTTTCCTCATGTCACATGCTCTTTCACATCTTTTCTTTAAAGCACACACCTCCTTGAACCTTTTTCTTGTTACACTCCTCCCACGACCTCTTCTTCTTCTTTCTCTCTGCCCCTCCCTGCATCTGTTTCTGTTTTCATTTAACACCTTCTCCCCACCTTTCACTACAAGGATTTGCATCTTCTGACCTTCGTGTTCCACCACCCACTCTCGAAGTCTCCTCATCTTGTATTCTAATTTATGTCTTACTTTTTAACAATGTTAATTATATTTTTAATTCTGCTGAATAAATGTTGCCCTTTCACTGTTCACTTCTTTGAGAAATTCAGTTTTCATGATAAGTTATACATAATACACTCGCAAGTCAAGTGTTTGTAAATATAACCCTCGTCAGAAGAAACTCATTACAGATCTTAGAACATATATAAATATATAAAATTACTCAAGGTGAAAATGGTTAGCGAGAGTCAGCAGGGTAAAAATTACAAGGGGGAATTCTACAGCAGCTTTCTAAAGGACATTTAAGTGTTATATATTTTTACAACCATGACCGAGAACTATGGCCCACACTTTATTCCCCTTCTGTCCGCCTTCATGGCCGCCAAATACCTGTAACAGGTGCGAAGCGATGAGTCAGACAGAGATCTACCTGGCACATAAATTCACAGAATAAAGAAAGAGTTGCCTTGCTTGCAGGCTGCGCCTTCGGCAAACTGTCACAATACAAGCAAGCTTGGTTTTTTGTTGGTTTCTTTTTTTTTCTTTTTTTTCTGTCTTTTCTGGCCGCTGACCGCAGACGACCGCCGCACCTTGCAGGAAAAGCCTCGACACTGTTCTTCACACCTGTTGCGTCATGCATCACTTGTCTCTCGCCTTTCATCCTGGTGTTCTGCTTCTAGCAAACTTCTTTCAAAGCTGTTTCCACTTTCATTATTGCTGATTTTTTTCGAAGACATGTTTACACCCTGACGCTAATTTGTGAGATGAAAAGTTTGTGTACACTGTGAACGAGCGGGTGGCAGATGGATTTGATTTTTAACACCGAAAGAAGATTTTAAAAAGATTAAAGAGGAGAACTGGGTATCGATGTCTACTTTCGCAGTCACGCCTCACGGCAATAATTGTGGAACGTGCTTCAAAGCGGAAGGAACCTGTATATACTTACAATGTTTCTATCGGAAGGTAAGGGCAGACAACCTGCGGTTAGCCGAACCTTAGAGAAATGTAAGTAAAATACAGATTTAAAGGACAACCCGAGCGCTCAGCGAAAACAGCTAAAAATAGAACATAAGTATCGCAAAAACATATTCCGGTGGTAGTTTACGATGAAGAGGAACGATAAATATTATATTAATGCTTTTCTGTCAATTGCACCTTGTCGAGAAAACAGGAAGTGACAGAAGGAATGTATTTCTAAGAATATCGTCGTCTGCATTAGCTGAAGTGAAAAGATGCAATCCTCGGTAAAAGAAAACAGACCAGGACACAATTGTTGTTGCCGAATATTCTCTTGGACACGCAGATAGAGTTAGTTTGTTGCATATTGTTATACATTATTCTATCACATGACATCTTTGTAGATGATTAGAACTATGGTCCCAGGGGTCAAGCAAGAGCCGAAGTGTCTGTATACCCAGGACATCGACTTATCTTCGCTTCGTAATACTGCCAAAGAAGTTAGGTAATCTCTGACATACTCCTTCGATCAATCAGAGATAACATTTTATCATAAAGTTCACACGCACATACACACAAACACTCTTTATATACACACATACACACAAACGTACATAAACACCCACATTCCTATTGACTTATTTCTCAGGCATATCTGTCAAATCAAAGCATGAGAAAGGAAAGAAATAATCAATGAACGAATGAGAGAAAAAAAAACCTCAAGAAAAGTAGAGAATAGTTGAGAAATCTGGAATTTTGTTTCAAGTGGGAGCTGCGTCCAGATGTTGTACCTTTGTTGGTCGATGATGTTCAATGTGTTTGCGCAACGTGGGTAACATCACTCATTTGTTTTTGCAATTAAAACTTGCCTGAGAGGCGTGGTCGATACCCGTGTTTACACTGCCATCTAGACAGAGATATGGAGGTCAGTTGGGTGTTTGAAGTTGAGCAAATCAAGTCACTTCTTGGGCGAGTTTTTATGAGTCCAGTCGATAGGGTGCGAGACACGACCAAGCAGACACGATCCACAAAGCTCCAGCGCCATCTACATGCACAAAACACTTCATAAGACAAAACAAGGGAGTATATCAGGGTTTGTGTGTGGGGGTGTGGGTGTTCCTGGACTTTGAAATCGAAGTCTCTGACAGAGATATATCTTACAAGATGTATTGATGTTTCGTCAACTTTCAGGTCACGGAGGGATTTTTTTTTATTCCAAGTGATACATGACGTGATATGATGGATGTCTTTTGAAACTGGAGGAGCTTGAATGATGTTGTTTACCAACAATAGCGCATCTTGACCAGTGTTTATGATGCCAGGCACCCTGAAACTGTTGATCAGTCCCAAACAGTACCAGGTCTTCATTTTGTAACTTCAAACGCAATGTTCCATTCACCGTGAAGGGAACCTGTCTCCATCACGTGTTTTCACTCGACTGCACTCATCACCTCTTAATTTGGGTGGAGATACCTGAAGCACACGGGACAGGTGTTGCTTATCGGGTGTGACTGGAATAAAATCCTGTACACACAAGTTGTTCCACTACCAGCAAGAAAAGTCTCTCCGTCTACAAATGTCGGGGAAATCCATAAAGAAAATACTAGTGATTTTACTTCTTCTTTTACTGCCCTCAGGGTGTGCTCGGCAAATTTGTTTGCCTAAGCTGCTTCGTCACAAGTCGGGGCTGGTCTAGCTTACCTGAGTTTTCTCACCTTTAAAAAAAGTGGCTGGGTTAAGTCATGCTTGTTCTGGAATAATGCCTCCAGGCTCGTCCCGACCTGACCGACAGGCCAAGGGCCGGGTGGGATTTTATTCCCTGTTAGATACACAACACCCGGAGTTTATCACGCCGCTCAAATATCGATCTCCTCTGTGTTTTACCACTTCACTTATCTTCGTCCTGCCATAAATAAACGGGACTCGGGGTGAGGCGGGTGGAGGGAGGGTGAGGAGAGGTTTCGGGTACATGCTTCGACATGGCTTGCTCACAGTGCTCTCGAGGGTTCGATCCTCTTTGTTCATGAAGTAAGTATGATAAAGGCTTGTCAATAAGTAAATGCTTTAGTTTATTTATTTTTAATCCCTACTGCGTTTACTCCGCTTCAAAATTGTACCTCCAAGTTATTTGTCACATACACAGATATATTTATAAACACGCGTGCACACATCGGTGCAGAAGTGCCAAAAGCAATTATTAAGAAACCACTCCACCCATGACACTAACGAATACACTGATGTATTTTCTTGCCATCTAATCACGCGCTTCACGGGAGGTGAATCAAGGGGGCGGGCAAGAGTGTCTTCCACTCGAGTACACCTACCCTGGGATGCATTCAATCCTGAACATACAGACCCACTGACAGGTCCTTGTCGACGACTGAAGTGCAATGACACGACGAATCGAAATGGTTTCCTGGCACAATGCCAACACCCGGGGTAACACGTGTTTTCCGCGCACATCGGGTGCACGTGCTGCACCGAGACTCCATCACCAATCTGGTTCTCCAGTCCATTATTCTGACAAAGACATACTGTGGATTTCTATGACGGGGACATTTTTTTGCGTCTGAGAATTCGTCTTCTCACTTTTTTTCCATCACGTGACTAGGCCGCCATCTTTTTTGCGCGCTGCACGCGCAACGCGTGGCTGCTCTTCACCCGTAGCTGCCTCCTGGAACGCAGCGCCACGGGACGTCCCGGCGGCCTGATGCATGCTAGGAATGTTTGCATGGCGATGGTTCCATTCTCAAACTGAGTGAAGCAAGAACTATCTGACGCCATCTGACAGAAAAGTCGTGAACTAGAAGGGGGAGGTAATTGGGCAAGCCTGTGTCTGGGCTGCTGTTCCAGGGAGAGGCTAGGAGCGGCCAACTCTTATCTGCCCTTACACTGAAAACCGACGGATTCCACGATACAAAAATATGTTTAAAATGTAAATAACTATTCTAATTTAATTCATTTTATGCGGGAAAAGTTAACCCTTTATGTTCAAAATGCTATCACCTCTCTTATTATCAAGTTTTGATCTTCTAGTTTCTCCTTTTTAAGTTTTTTTTTCTTCTTTCTTTAATTCGATATTTTTGCAATATTCAGCACTCCCGGAATTCGGTGGAGGGAGAGGTCACAAGGAATGTCACCCATTCCCGGGTAATGTCACCTAGAACTAATTTTATTGTCATGTATGAAACCTCCAACAGACACACTGTCCATCTAAGGAAGCTATCGAAAGGAAGATAATAGCGCCGATGAGCGAGCAAATACGCTGCACCCAGTCGCCATTTGCATACATCGCAGACAGAAACAACAGTCTCTGTAGACGCTGTCGACCGTTGTAAATGAGTTGGTGTAGAGAGATTTACATCTTTGCACGATGCTTCCCCTTGTGACCTTATGGCGACCTTTTCCCTTGCCAGACATTTGTCCTTGCTGTGGACAGGAAGACATAGCTGTCGTCGGAAGACAGAGCTTGTCACTTTTCAAACTGAGAGCAGATGAATGTCACTCCACCGTCTATACTGTGTCTACCATGTCCTCAGCTCACCCAGTAAACACAGGCATACATCTGTCACTCATTGCCTGTCACGTGATTTCAGATCCTCTTCACCAAGCCACTGGCTTAGAGCGAGGGACTGGGAATCGAAAGATTCCACGAGATTAAGTGGGATTCGATGCCACTTTGGAGGCGATTTCTGATTTTTGTTTTCAACCGAGATGGAGGACAATGGTGGTTGTGAAACACTTTTAACACAGCAACAGCAAAAGCAACAAAATTCTTTCTCAAGTAAAAGTTTTCATGCAGTTGGTTCTATTCTCATTAAAGTCATGTTTGAAATAGTCTAATTTTTTATGGTTTTTTTAAAGTGTGTGTTACATACTTGTTGCATACAGTATGCATCATCTTATATCATGGTTTGTGTAATGAGGGTTACAGACAAGGTTTTGAGGGTGATCACAGTATGTAAGACGAACCAAACGACGGGTATCATATCCTCCTTTGCTGGGGGTAAAAGTCGCGGGCAGACATAAGACAAGTCGTGTACACGTGGTTTTGACAAGCCGTCTGCCATCCCAGGGACAGCCGACCTGACTGGTGAGGAAAGGTGAAAGGTCAGTCACACAACACCTGAGGCCAATTGCGTCTGGTTGCTTTCCAGCAGATGACAGCAGCAGCAGTCGACAGGTGCGAAGGTCTTAACGGGGATTCACACTTCACCCCTAATCACTCATTTTCACCTCTCAGAATCCCTAGCACACAGTCTGGGAGAAGTTCCCTAGGATGATGAGTGATGCTTTACAGTCTATTGATAGTCACCCTGACCCCATACCCTGACTTCAATCTACTGCTGGCACGTGTGTCCCGGCGGGTAGACTATTCCAGAGCTGGGTGTGGCCGCCACAACACTTACTGCGTCTTCTGCTATCTGCCAAACACTGATATATTTGTTTCGTGTCTGTGTGATGTCTGGCCTGTAAGAATAAGTTTAAAACAAAAGCTGCATTGCTTACTGGCACTTTCAGCTTCAGAACAAACGAGACCTACGGTTTTTTTTTTCCATCTTGTAATACAAGCACTTGTTCACATCACCATTGGACTTAACATCATCGTCCTCTTCATGACTCCGCTGCTCTCTGCGTATACATGGCTAAGAACAGAGTAAGTAAACTTGGGAGACAAGCAGAACATCCATAGAACATCTGTAGACTGAATAAAATGGAATTTAATTCTACCTTCGCCTTCGAAACAACTACTTATTCGTGAAGAGGTTAAACTGTGGTAAATTAAAGTGCGCAGTAGAGCTTATCTAAATTATTTTTATCCGTTTGTTTCCTACCCGCCTATGTTTCCAAAAAAAAAAAAAAATGTGTTTCTCGGGGATCTTCGCATATGCAGCATCACAATGAAACGCGAAGCGGATGTCTAAACAAAGTTGTTTGTCGAAGTCTCTGAGGACACCCCGAGAACACTGGGATAATGATCGACAATTCACACTGCGCATCCAGAAAGTGTTGTCTTCAACTTGTGTTCGATGTGTCCTCCTCCCAGACCAGACGGTCACGAGGCAGACAGGTCACGACTTCTTTAAACACAAAGTTCTGCGCGGGTTCACGACAAAAGTTTTCAACATCGAAATCATTTTTTCTCTCTCTCTCTCTCTCCGTCCTTAAGATGAATGCGACGTTCGAGCTCATAAATTCGGCTGAGAAGACCACGTGGTGACAAGAACTATCACAGAAGCACATCTGTCAAAGTTCAGGGACTCCACCAGGCGGGTGTGGTGCGTCTGCGAGTGACGTCACGGGTTACGTGGCTGCAGGCGACACTCGTCACCTGAGAAGCATGACACTCGGATCCATCACGTGACATGCACTTTTTGGGGGAAATTTTGATCGCTGCACATTAATATTATTGCACATGTCCAAATATACACCAGACAGGGTTTCCGTGACGTGTGCTAAGTGTAAGTAGCTTTGCTCCTCAACGGGAGTCTGCTGGGTGTAGCAAGGTCTTCCTTCTGTGTGTGATGGTTGAGGGAGGGGGAGATAATACAAGTTATCTCTATTATCATTTCTTTCGTTTTGCCTGACTCTTTTTGGTTTCTCTCTATCTTTTGTTTTTCTCGTTTTGTTTTGTTTTGGATTTTTGTTGTTGTTGTTGTTGTTTTTTGTTTTGTTTTGTTGTTGTTGTTGTTGTTGTGGTTTTTTTTTGTTTGTTTGTTTGTTTTTTTTACAAAATACCGGCAGAATATATAGACTTATTTCTTCAAGAGAATGACTACTACTTAAAGATGATAATCAACATGACAAGCAACCATTCTTACAACCATGGCAATCCACTTACTCATGATGAATCCCAAGATTGTAAGAAAGTAGAAATCACAATCTACTTTGACGGTTAAAGACTGCAACTATTCTCTATGGACAATCGTACTCTGCCCTCTTCTGTTTCCCTCGTTGCTACCTCCGGCTCTCGTTTCCTCTCTGAAGTCCGTTGCTGTTGCAGATGCTCTACATTTCCGAAAACGACGAGAGACGTGTGGGGCAGATAATTGACTGCTACAGTCACGGAAGTTACACTCCGCTTTGGTTATTATCTGCCCTTCCTCCTGCTGCAGCCGGCACTTAATGATGAAGCTTTGCTTCCATGAGGCGGAATCTGATCACCGCATTTACAGAAAATGTATGTGATGTATCGGGCAAGATTTATGCGAAGTTCGCGTGGAACGGCAAATATTCTCTAAGAGGGACTCGTGTTTGTTCCGGTAAACTCGGGTATTAACTGTCATCATAATTAGTTCGAAGGATATTTTTCATTCGCTCAAAACTTTTATTTAATGGAGGTTTGGTCGGTTTACGTGTCTGTAAAGGAGGATAGGGCTTTTTATTGTTTATGAGAAAAAAGGAGAAAAAGTCAGCTTTTTTAAAACATAAATTCAGAAAAGAATTGTTTGTTTGTAGAAAGATACAGAACCACCAAAGTTCAATGACTGGAACCTATCACAGCCTCTTTATCATCACAAGTATGTGTGAGGCATGTTTACTGACACTACATAGACTGGAAGGCAATACGGGTATCGGTATTCTTTCTTTATTGGTGCCAATGGACAAAAAAAAGGAGCACCACAACTTCGTTAGTAAAAATACATACCAGGGTGATAAAAAGTAATTCAAAGCGAAGAAAATGAGAATGTAGCACTGACTTCTGCCAAGTGGCATCCATACCGCATCAGTTGCCGACACAAAAACTGTTTTTAAACAAACCTTGAGGTATAAATTGACAAGGGAAAAATAAACAAAAACAAATGGGAAAAAAAGTCCCGTAAATTGTCCATTTTTGTTTTATGCTTGTTTGTTAAACAGTTTTTTAAGCAGCTACTGTTTCTCGGTTTGGTCCCATGCCGAGCCGGCTTAAAAACACCTTTCACCTGGTGGTCCTGTCAATCTACGCATGCGTGGATGTTTGTGTGTTTGTTTGTCGCTCACCTGCATTCTGCGCATAGTTGCTTTCACCATAGTGCGCACATGGTGTGCTAGGAGAGTGTGCCCACACCTACACCACCACCACCACCACCACCACCGCCACCAGCAACACCATTAGTGCAAGAGGATTGGTGTTTTTGTGAAGGGTAAAACAAATATCTGAGATTTTCGCTACCTCATCCCCGTCCCTCTACCACCATGCAACCTCCTTACATTTCTAGTCATGCCTGCTACAGGACCTCCTCAGGCAGGTCAATGGAGTTTTGTGATGGTTCGCGTGAGCAAACAATGGTGTTTGTCTGCAAGTTGTAAATAAAATATATTTTATATGACTTTAAAATTCATCCCACGCTCTCCTGTGCAGGTAATTAAAGTCTGATGAAATCTCGCCATATTTGGATGAACTTTGAAGGGGAAAGGTCGGACATGATCTGCAGTTAAAATCAGTTTGCCAGGCACATGTCGCTCTTATCACGTGATGACACGTGTGGAAGTCCTCATACCTGGCAGATGTGAGCGAACGTTTGACCAGACTGGGTAGGTGTTGTATCCCTGTCGTGTGAAAACTGTAGTCAAAACGTTCGTCCATATTTGCCCAATGAAGAGCCAAGATCGTACACACACTGGTTGGTGATCGGAGGTGTATTGACAAGAGGTGTTGTGACACGGTCATGTCCTCTTTAGATGCCTTCCTGGTAAACAAGCTTAACATCACATGATAACTGTCCTCATATTTTTACAGTTGTTAGTTTAGCAATCACTAAACCAGTCTTGCACCACTAGGAATCAAAGCAGGGAGTATACACTGTCATATAACAAACAATATTAACTCTAGACTGGAACTGCTCCCTCGGTATCATCATCTACTAAGATGGCGCCTCGCATGATACCTCAGCCCCGACACTCCCCACAAACTGAATCCTCTCTCGGACATTCATCTACTGTGCACTTTTAAAGAGAAAAAAATAACTACTAATTTTTTTCAACATTAATGCGAAAATGTCTCACAGGTGCTCCTATTCTATACACCTCAATAATATTCTTTTGTTTACCGCGGGTTTCATTCACTTCCGGCGCCTCGTTATCAAGTCTCCGCAGGATCCAATGATTCAATCGTTGATAAGACTGATTGAGGAACCTACTTCACAGGTCAGTGAGGGGCCCAACACGAGCCACCCTAATCGTGAGAGGACGGGTGGTTGTTTGGTGAGGTGAGGTGGAGACGACCAGAGATAAGACTGAGACCTGCTGTCATCAACACCTCGGTGGCAAACGTGCATATTGTCGCTAGTTTCTGTGTTTGTGTGTGTGTGTTTGTTATATCTGTGAGCACCTACTTTTTCAATAAACTTCTATGACAGTCTCTATGACTGTCTGTCTATCCAGAAATAAAAAAATACAAAAAATATGCAAATACAAGCATACCTCATGAATACACAAGAAATGTGCTTTAAATGATTCTATTGACCGCCGAGAGCCTGTGATGACAGGGCTTGTGCACGACGTGAGATGATGAGTAATGACAGGTCTGTGAGCTACAGCCGATAATAGATAACGACCCCCAGTCCCCCCAACTACACACAGCCGCACCTCCACCCTGACTACCACCGGAGTGTTCACATCGAGTCATCATAAACTCTTGATGATGAAAGATTTTCTACCACAAGTAAGTAGCCAGGCAATAGTCTGTTGGCAAGTTAGTGCAGCACGGTGATGGCTGTTAGTACAGGTTAGTGCAGCAAAACATAATAATATGTTAGTGCAGCACGTGTACGGAAAATTAACCTAAAAACTAATATTTATCAATTCACTTGCCTGTCTCTTACTTTCTACTCTGAAAGATTCACTCACAGTACTCGTGTTCTCGGAGAAAGACTCGCGGAAGAAAAAGTTTGTTTACAGGAAATGAAGGATGAGGTGTTGAGGTGTTGAGGTGTCGTCAGGTGTAGCTACAGACACACCCTTTACCGGTGAGGGGAACGAAGGAATAGGTCATTTTTCTCATACAATTATCATCTGACAGTAGAATTGCCTGAAGGTCTGATGGTTAAAGATGTCGATTTTAGACAGTCAACAGTTTGAGGCAAAGCCGACGATTGGAAAATATTCTGACTCCACACAGCAGTGGAAGAACTGAGAATTGTATTTATCCGGGAAGGTGAAGAGTGATAGAAGGATAGTTCACAGACTCTCTCTCACATTCAGTCGTTTGCATACATTGGATTAAAACTTGTGACTGGACATGAAAATTCAGATTTTGAGTAAATACTGTTTGCAATCACGACTTACAGGAATATGAGTATTAGTAAATAATGTTGCTTTATAAACATCTGGTTCCTCTCAGCACAACACACGCACTGGAGGAATACTTCTGTGGTCAAGGTGTTCTCTCTCCACAAGAGGGCTTCTACACACACAGGTCACACACACAAAAAGCACACACACACACTCACACAATCTCTCACACACAAACACTTCTGTGCAAGCAGTTGCATTACAACTAATAATGACAGGTCAAGGGGCATGTTCTCGGGGGGCAGGCAGCTTCTATTCTGGTGAACAACTGTCGCCGGTCAGGCGAAATGAACGAACGAAAATGGAAAGAGGGAGGATGGGTGGTAGGGGAGTGATGGGCGGGGGAGAGATGACTATAAAATGCATATTCTTTTTTTTTTTTTTTTCTTTTTCTTTCTATTTCTTCCCCGAGGACTTAAACTGTTCAAACGAACCTCGATTTATATGTACGCTTTATTCGCCCTTACGGCGAAACGGTCGGGCTTGTGAGATGGAGGGAGAGAGATAGGTGTTGGGGGGAGGAGGATGGGAGGGGTGTGTGTGTACCTGTAGGGGCGTTTGCTTTTGTAGATGCAGGGGGGTGAGTTAATGTGAATGAGGTTGTTGTGACACACTCAACGTTTGGCAGTAAGGGCGCAGCTGGGGAAACACTGCAATGAGAGTGAGCGTGTGAGGGAGAAAAGATTCCGACTCCCTCCACAGGGCAATAGGGAGGACAGGTGAAAGAGGACAGAACGAAAGAGTTCGGTGGAGGTATATGCATGTATGCAGATGAATCGACGAAGGACTGTGTGTAACTACCTGCACTCAAGAGGTTTTTTAGTATAATTTTTAACTTTTCCATTAATTCCTCATTTCTGTGGATATAAACGATGTCCACACTTGAAGTGCTCCCAGCACGCGCGCTTGAGTTCGACATGGTGAAGGATGTTGGCGAGGGTTGAGGGGGAGATAGATTATGAACCTGCATTAAACTACAGTGGGTTGCTGGGAGGGAGATGGTACAGCCCACATTAAACTGTTTGAAAGATCTCTTGCCTAGTGAAGCAGACCCTCGCCTCTGACATCGTCCTTCTCTCGAACCCGGTGATGACTCAGTAAGCGGGACACGCGCCCTGCAGCGCTCACAGTTCGCACGTGCGCGTGTAAAGCTCTCGGTGAGCCACTTGGTGGTAGTAATGACTGCGACTCCGTCAAGGAGTGCTAACAACCACTGGAGTTAGAGTTCCTCCTCACTTTGATCGTCTTGCTCTTAAGTGGGCCGAGCCTGCTAAACGGGGAGACATTCAGGTCTTCAAAGGGACCTGGTAGGGCTCGTCAGACCCCTACTCATACATAGACACGTACACACTCACAAACACACTTACAGGCACTAAAACATGCACCATGGTGTGCACCCACACCCACTACAATTTCTTTTTCGAGCCACCACCGAGTTTTTGAGATCCTTGTGTGGATGGGAGGCAACTCTCGCGAGATATACAAAAAGATGTGATATTTTTTTCTTCCTTCCGTCACATACCTTTCCTGCCATTTAACTAGGTATGAACAAGTTCGTGTCTCTATGATCACTGAAGAGAAAGGGTTAATGTTGTTTTAATGTGTTGTGTGTTATAGGAGGATGCTTTGTACATATTTCTGGAGCATGGATCTTAACTCTTTACAGGAAGCTTCTTACTAATTCCACAAGTGCACGTGGTCTTTAGACTACCCTGACCTATGCTTACATTTGCATTATGTTTTGGACTGTACAGACCAAACAACCGTTGGTTAACAAGATGGAGGCCATTTATAAGCCATTATCAACCAGTTTCAGTCCCTTTGGAGTTACAATCACTAGATAGGGTCATGTCCGGATAATAAAGTAGTTCAAAGTTTGTGTTTGTTTTCTTTCTAACGAAGTGCGGAAATCTCAACAGTTTATCTCCACTTCCTCCAACGGAACGGAAGTTGGCGGGACACGTAATTTATCGTCTTCACACACCTCACTGATGTTCGGGAACCGATGATGGATTCATGGTCATCATGTAAAATGATTTTCCTATTTTCCACATCAGTTCTCACGCATGTAGGAGAGAGGACCCAACTCTGTAGGTGTCTTTAAGTACGATTTATCATCAGAAGAGCTGGTGTCTGCAAACGTCAGTGTACATTTTACCCTCTCCTTCCATTATTTTTCTTTTTCCTTCTTCATTTCCTCCATTTTTTGTGTAATGCAAGTCGTCTTTCCAGTATCGAGCTTTGCACTTACTGTATGTGATAGAGCAATGCTCATTCTTCAGTGGCGAATAATTCGTGTGTATATATATATCGTGACCTCATGATTTTGACCTCTTTCTGGGCTGGATGTCTGTAGGCATCTACCCTGAGAACAGATGAGTGAGGGAAGGGAGAAAGATTTGAAGGAATAATACCCTCCACGAAGCATTACCAAGTCATTAAAACAGTTCCACCCACTAGACATTTACATTTACGAGTAGTAGAAAAACAATAGGCAAGAGACTAATTTACATAATCAAAAGGTCGTTGTAGACGGTTAATTTGTGACATTCTTGTACCAGACAGCAACTGAACACGAAAACATAATTACAACGACATCGACTTGAGTAGTCTGTTGGTTGGTTGGCGATGGGCAGAGGAAGGAGGAGACATTTATATCAAACGTTTAATCTGATTGTTAAACGATCTTCAAACTGACAGCACCTGACACACTCTGGAATCTTCTCCCAAAAAAAAAAGTCTGACGTGGCTTTCTCGCCGTCTGCCCCTGATCAGGCGGTTGTCTTCCCATCATCCTGACGCCGGAGCCGCGGTGCGTCAGGTCGTGCGCTGCACATGCATCATACGCGCGGACAAACTGTTTTTGATTTACAGCGTGCAGCAGAGATGTCTGACAGAGCAGCTCCTCCCCCGGCCTCCTCCTCCTCCCGCCATTCCTCGTGTGCAGGGGAGAGAACTGTGCGTGTTTGCTTAAGCGCCTGGAACGTGAGGGGAGAGAACTGGTTTGTGTGGAGGTCGTGGTGGGACGAGATGTAATCACACAGGCACTGGAGATGTGCTCGGGTACCACCTCTCAGAGGGTTTTTTTTTTTCTGAGCAATGCCTGCTTAAGAATAGCAAGGTGTGCTACTGCCAAAAAAAAAATAAAAAAAATGAGTGCGTGCACACGTGGAAAAAGAGGGCTCGACCCATCATGCATTGCGGCGTGTACAGACAGCGGCAACGAGGTTACATGTATATCTTGTCTAAAAATAGCATGGCCTTTGTTCTTCCATTCACTCTTATTTGTTTAGACTTGTTTTAGTTTGTTGTTTGATTGATCAATAGTCTATCAACAGACATTGATGGAAAGGTGTTAAAATGCTCTTGCCACTCCTGCTCAAAATTACTACGACGAGGACGATGGCGACGACGACGACGATGATGACTTCTAAACAGCGACAAAGAAGTTCATCCCTTTCTATATGAAGGTTTCACCTGTTAGGGTTTCAAAGAGAAAACTTATGACGGGAAGTAGTTGTTTAACAGCTTTACCTTTCAAAGCCCTGCCCTCGTCTCTCTATCATGAAGAAGCACGAAGGGAACCCACTCGCTTTCACTTCCACTTCAAGTGACCAAGCTTTTAATCTTCTGGCTGCGCTGGTACACGAATACCCACCCGCTTTTACAGGAGTTTTCCCTCTCTTGAATTACCGTGGCTTTTAGCTCAGAAGTCCTTGATGCTCGGATGGCTAAACACAATTAGCAACCGAGTCCCGGGGCAAGAAACACCAATAATTCGCCATCAAAGTACTCCAAGGACAGGAAGTGGATAGGACACGTGCCCTGGTACCTATAGTTCTTACACAACTGTGTTTGGCAGTCGCCAAGGGGTGGTAGAAAGATGTTGGAAAACACCAAGGTGTGCACCCATGAGGCAAGACATCTAGGTTTAAAAAAGCAGACCTTACATCCAACAGGGAAGGTGGAGAACTTCTCACCCTGCCTCCAGAGTAAGAAGACAAGATTTTAAAGGGCAACAAGATCACGACCTTATCATCCATGGTAAATGTGCCAATGTTTCCCCTTCATGGACACACCGACGGTTGCCGCCTATTTCCCGACATGCAAGAAAAAGCGATTTTTAAGAATAATGATCACAATTATTTTTCTTCTTAATGTGTAGAGCGGAGCAGGCACTAATCAATCTGGAATCACAAACCAGAGAGTAGATGTAGTCACAAAGGACGGGACGAGACAGGTAAGAAGGAGTTGGCATACGAAAGATGAGTGTGAGAATGCGTTCCATGCGCATGCGCGAGTGGCATGGGTGGGGTGCGGCCGTTATTGTACTTACAAGGGAGGGCGACATTTTCTGCCGTCAGCGAAGGGGGGAAGCTAGTTAGCATCAGACCTCGCATGAAAAAAACCTTTCTCTGTGAACAATGAGCGGCTGTGTCGCCTCCCAGGCTGCGGTTCGAACGCCCACTCCAGCAAAGCGACGACGAGGCCGCGTGGGAAGACGCGACACAACAGACTTTCACTCGGTGTAAAGGACTTAAGCTGCGACAGCCGCAACCTGCACACCGACAACAGAACATACGAGATCGGAAATGACACAGGTATGAACAGGAAATTGTCTCCCCGGGGTGCTTGTCCCTCCTTATTGTCAACGGTTAGCAACTTGACGTCAGGGAGGACGTGAGGCTATTGAGAGACCGTAATGAGAGCGTAGTGATGGTCCTGGCGGTGGTACAGAGGGGGGGGGGGATTGGTGGTTGGATGTGCGGCGGGTACAGGAAAAAAAAAAAAAACGAAGAGGAAAAGGGAAGAATATGAAAAATAAAGACGACAGGCCACTTTACATTCGTAGTTTACCTGGGAGGGGGATAATAAAATACATTACTATACGCGGCATGGCTGAGATAGAAAGTGATGGACGTTATGTACGTGCTGTCCGTAAACCATCATAAAATTACTGGAATTTTTAATAAGGGTCACCCCTGTATAATGAGTTAGAAGTGTGTTTTCTTTTTATGTTTCAAGAGGTTGAGTTCACCTTAGTAAGTCACGGAATAAAAAACAAGAACTCGACTTGTCTGAAAGGTCAAGAAATGTCAACTTACTGAAAGAACGTGAAAAAAAATATTCTTCTCGACTGATGAATAGCGGAGTCGAGTGAGATCGTGTTCTTAGCTTGGGAGCTGATGAAACATATCGAGCGGGCGAACGTAGAAACGTACTACGTTCGTACAACGTGAAGACATTTAGCACTACTAGATAACGACATACGTCACGACGATACGAGAACGACCTACGTCACTACGTCATGAAGGTGTCAACACGTGATGACAGCGTACGTCTTCGAGCGAGAATAATCTCCATGTATTAACACGTGTACGCTGTATGGCATGGCTACCTGTTCACTTACTTAGAGTACGTCATCACGTAATTAAAGGGTGGTATTCACGTAGTAGAAAATAAAGACATAAAGTATAACTATATAATTCGTGGTGACATGACAACGTTGTAATGTTATGACTGTCGGACAGTTTCGTGTACAGAGCATAGAGTTCGCATCCGAACAGAAAAAAAAATGCGCGTGCAAACCGAATGATTATTATTTACAGGTGTTGCTTACATCAACACACGGGGCGGGTTTCTTCCTCCATCCTTCCGCCGCCAACTGCTCGCGTGTCCGACTGGATGCGCCGTGAGGGAAGACATTGAGCATGCGCAGCCCGCATCACGTGCCGTCAACGCGATCTTTCCCACGTGGTCACCACCACCACTACCACGCATCACTCCGCCACGAGAAAGAGTTCGCTCCCCAACACCGATTATTACTGTTTTCTGGAGCAGCTGAGGGCGGGAAGAGGAAATGCAGCAGCCGTTGTGAAGCTCTGCCTGAGGGAAAAGCACTTTAGTTTTCTATACGACATTTTGTGAAACAGTTGCGTGATAAATAAACTCGCTGTAGCCTCCAACCCCTTTCCCTCCACAAAAAAAAAAAAAAGAAAGAAAGGCCAGAGCATGCAGACGGTAACGGTCTGTGTTACCATCGCCCCCAGGCATCCCACAGCTTGCTTTGTCCTCCACACCAGCAGAATTTTAAACACCGTGTATGTCGAGTAATGCATGCTTTGGAGGGCAAGGGGGGAAACTTTTCAGCTCTTTTAAAATGCGGTTGTTAAAAAAAATTTTCCCAGGTTCTAAATGTATGACATGAATATTTTCTGCTTGTGAGTACCGAGACAGCTTTCTCTGTGATTAATTCTTATGTCAAAAGTATTATCAATGGTAGTTGTTTGTAAACACACTTTAGTTTGTGTTCACGCAAATATTGCTGGCACTAATACTCATGTTGGGTTGTGGACATTCATTCAATCTCAAGTGTTTTCTAAATCTCTTCCTTATTCACGTTTTCCCCGCTCCCACCTTCTCTCTAGTTTCACATTCGCTTTAACAACAACTCTCAACTTATTGTTACACCCAGAAAAAATAAACCCGGAGACTGCTGTACCTGACATTCACGGAACAAAGTAACACTGTTACTTGACATGAATAGGCCAAGTCAACGCTGCTAATTTTTGCAGTACACGGGGTGGATCAATCAAGGTATGATGATGATGAGAGAGAGAAAAGAGAGTAGGAATGTCTCAAGAACATCCTGGTTTTGGTTATGGTTGAATTGTCACGGTCACGTGTAAGCCTCCAAATATTTACTTAACTAAATTCGGGTAAAATTGTCGGACATGTTTATCACCTGTTATTTTGACACACAGACATATGTTTATGAGTTAAATACATTAAAAGTAATTCCGCCTCTCCTTATCCACTCCTCACTTTATACATTTAATTTATCTCTCTGTATACTATACTTATTTATATATTCAACTTCTGTTTTCACCCGAAATGATTAACATCTCTCTGTGATTATGACTGAGCCCATATCACCAAGGTGACTGTATATACATACTGTACATACATGGGTACCTACCCCCCTGAGCTCCCCTCGTCGTGTGTTTGAACCTCTCGTGCGAGTCTTCGTCGTCTGCGACACAAGCTCTCGGCAAATACTCCACACCGCCCCGGGACCCTCACAGTTTGAACTTCATTTCTAAGGTCAGCCCTCCAGGCATTCAATAACTGTAAGTGCTGGCCCTTCGATCATTTTTATTCTTACCTACAGGTGAATTACTGCTCCACCCCTTATCTCTCTCTCCACCGAGCCCGGTGATTCATTAGCCGCTGTAAATAGGATCCGCCTGTCCTGACACCTTGTGTGTGTGTTCGCGAGTCTGAACTCACATGCACGTGCATTTAGAATCAGAAAATGTCGAGGAAATCGAGGGGAAGCAGCTTGTTGACATGTATTTATCGAGAGAGAGAGACAAGAAGTAAAGCTGGCAGACAGGACGGACGGAGGGAGGGTGATTTATGTAATGTCACTAATTAAAGATCGCCGTACTCACTGTTTGAAACTGTGGTTCGAATCCAGACCAGACCGTACTAATCCTCAATCGTCGCACAACTACAACACAAACAAAACTCAAAAGTTTCGGAGATGTTCATCTGCAGGTCGATGTCGGCGGCTAAGCTGATGGCGTTATCACAGCAGATGCACACAACACAATCCAACAGGTCTACCGGGGTTCAAATCCATGGCACGGGGGAGCTCCGAGAGAAGACGAAGTGAGCCGAGCTGTCTCCAACGACGTCACCGAAGACAAGATCAGTCGTCGCCGTTGGCGTCCTCTTCGTCGTCGTGGTAGTTACGAGCGACAGCGACAACAATTTCATCGGCGCCGTCGACATCTTCGAACGGCAACAAGCAACTGATTATCTGTCATCTGAAACGTTTGTCGTCAGAAGCGCGAAGGAAGTTTAGGTACACAAGCAGCGGAGAGAAAGAATGAGGACAGAGCGAAGGGAAGAGTTTTGCGCCTCTCACCGCAGGTCCCTAAGTTTTCACTCCACTAACCCACTCCTTCCTCTTTTTTTTTTTTTTCTGTTTTGAACTCGCGCTCACACAATACCGCGCGATGTGTCGCGATCTGACGCCGCCTGCAGCCGCCAACCACCGGGTCTTGCTGAACGACTGACTGACTGAGGGCGTGGAGGAGGAGAAACTGCGGCCGACGGCGGAAGGGAACAGCCCTGCACTTCACTAAAAGGGAGAGAAGCAGAAATGATCCGTTCGGAGCGTCGAAGGAGTGAGAGAAGGGGGAGGAGGGTGAGAGAGGAGGAGGAGTGGGTGCTCTATCAAACTTTTTCGAGAATCGTCGGGGAGGGGGGGGACTGGAAACCTCAACCCCCCGACCCCCTTCTCCAAAAGGTTTATCTCAACCTCGCGACCAAGTGTGGTACGGGCGTTTCTGTCTGGCTCGCTGGCTGGTGTGCTATATAGAAAAAAATGTGGGAGTTGCAGCGATTTGTTTGTAATCCACCCTCCCCCTCGACTCCTCCCCGTTTTACCCTTATCCAAATAACTCTACGGGCATAAATTTACCCACTTCTGCGTCCGTGCGCGTGTTTGGGATGCGGTTGCCGCGCTTGTGTCGGGTGCAGCCAGGCTCCCGACTGCTGATGGCGGAGGTTTCGCGAGGGTTTTATCTCGGAGCCACACGGTAAATGCCGCACGGCACAATTGTCGCGCAGCAAAAGGTCGTAGGAGCATCCTTTGCAGCACCCGTGCCATCCGGTGAAGCTCACCTTGCTTTCATTACATGCTCTTCGCGGCACAGTTACACAGACAGCCAACTACACACGAGTAGCGCACGCACGCCACGTGTGTCGATAATAAAAGGAACGTACAAATAATTATTATTTTTATGATATGAAGAAAAGTATGCTGCCATAAAATAATTGATCCTCTTTACTGGATAATAACCTAAAACCTTTTTTTTTTTAATGATTCGACATCTGCTTTGTAGTCATCAGGGGGGTGAAGACGAGAATTTCCGTGGGACTATAAGTATGTCAGCGAAGTGGTGCAATCAGAAAGTCGATCTTCTCGTGCGGCTTGTCGGATGCAGTTTACTTTGACGTTACGTGCGAGTGCCCAGGTACACCACGTGACCAGGTGCGTGGAAATGCCATCCTCAGCTCGCGCCTCAGTCGACGACGAACAGTGTGGCGAGCGTAAGGAGCTGCAGACGATAGTTGACGATGTAGCGAGGTCGATGTCGCGAGGCTGGGAGGTGACGTGACGAGGCTGGGAAGTGACGTATCGTGGATGGCTAGTGACGTGGGAAGTGACGTGTGTAGGAGAGTCGAGCTCATTAGCGAACGTTGGCCACAGACGATGCTGCCCTGATGACCCTGGTGGTGGTTACTAGGACATCGTAGGTAAGGGCTGGTCGAGGTTTCGGTAGAACAACGAATCCTGCTTCCTGTAGGTCAAGATTATTTCCGACTCCTAGTTTCATGTCTACGAATTTTACTGAATGCTTTGTTTGGAGAGCGTGATATTAATGAATTAAGTCCCTTTAATTTTTTTATAATTACTTTTGACTCGCTTGTGTAGAATTAGTGAACCTCAGATTCATTCATTTTGTATGTGAAGGCTGTTTCATACCTCCTCTCTCTGTACATTTAATAAATTTCTTCGGAATCTTTCTTTCCGTACATCTAAGATATTGTGATTCAAGATTTAATAAGAGTTATCTGTTTTGTGAGTGTCGTACTGCTTCACATTTCTTCCTTCTGTACTTGCTTATAAGACGTGCACATATATATATCTACACTTTCCCTGCTCTTTCTTGAAATCTTTTTTTCAGTCTGTCCACGAGGTGAGGTACTCCCATTTACCCCCAGAACCAAAGTATACATTGTGCCTCATACCACTCACCTATTAGCCTTATCATAAGATGAAGGGTCAGCTTCTCATCGCCTCAAACAAAGTTTTCAAGGTTGCGGCAACTTCCTTCCTTGACAAAAAGGCGAGAAGCACATCTCCTCCTCACAAACAGCTTTATGTGTGTTTTATGGACCATCATCCCTAGCGGTAGTAACAATAGGGCGGAGAACACTTTGTGTCTCTCTGTACATACATAAACTAGCTCACAAAGCCATGTCGCCCTCTCAAAGTTATGAATACTTTTATGTGAAGGGGGAGGGGAATGGAGGTTCCACACGACTTTGCAATGGAACGTTGCCTAACCGGTCACGTGACACTGAGTCTGGGCTTAGATGTGTCAGTGCTTCTCCCATGTTTCATCCAGTCAGTGCTCGAGAAAGTTTTCATGATCTTGGAAAATTTGAAAGTTTGAGGATAGAAGATGGACAAGGTACAGGAAGACATGTTTATTTGAGCTAGCGCCACCTATGTCAAGCATCTCTCGTATTTTGTGAAAGCGAGGATGTCTTTGTACAGAAAGCCTGTAATGTACGCCTGTGTTATCTAGACAGGTAGCGCCTATTCCTTCCCAAACAAGCTCCAAAGCTGATGGCATTTTAACTTCGTTACATGTTGCAGAGAAGAAGCCTCTGGAAACATTCTGCGGAAAGGATCTTCGTGCGACCCTCTGCTGGACGAATAACTTTGACCCCTACCGGCGAAAACCCGCATGCTTATTTGGGAAGACTACCCAAGCACTCTTCAAATCAGGACCTGGACCTTTTGAAGAACCCCTTTCCAACATGCTTTTCTATTTTGGAAATACAAGATGCGCCCAAGGGAGTGGTGCCTCTGTCTGGTCGAAGAAATCTTGTTAAGTTGGTGCACTCGGTGTCTTCAGGCTCTGGGAGGAGGAAGAATGTGTGAACTTCGTTTAGAACCGACCTAAGGGCGTTCATTGCACATGGCGCCCATCGTACTTTCTGGAAGCTCGGGGAGCCGATGAGAATTCAATCAAAGGCCTCTTTGCTGTCCAGACGGTGCGATTAACCACCATCCTTTAGTTAACTTTAGGGGATGGAATGAACAGAGGGAGTATTACACTTTAAGCGCTCACACTGCAAGATGGCGACAGGTTTTGACAGACTGATCAGTTTATCAGCCTCTGTCTTACGGTTGATGTTAGGGGACCAAATGGAGGAGAGGATAGCACTCCCAACTATAACCAAAAATGTCTTAAATTCAAGTACCTGCTCCTGCCTGTGGATGTCATTAGTCAACTCGTTCTCTCCAGCGGAGTCTGCTGTGGAGGAGGATAGGTCTTGGCAGACAGAGGTCAGTCTACAAACGCCAATACTAGACCATTATTCTCCCAAGCAGGAGTAAATGATGGCAAAAAATTGCCAGTTTGTGACAAAAGGGTTTAATGAAATAAAGAGACATTTCAGACGAATGTGTGTTGGATCCGACCAGCGGCTTGCACCCTGTCGCCTCCTGGGGGCCTTTGACGCACTACAATAACAATGTGTGTGTTTTGTTTATTTATTTTTTTTTTTTTATCAGCACAAATCCACAGATCTTCAGGCAATGACATTCTAAGCTGGCCGCAAGCAACGGATGGTTTTCTTGACCCTACGGCCGCGCCCCGAGGACGTGTCAACTGATGTCAAAGGTCAATGTGGCAACGATTCTTGCCGGCACTTCGCTGAATGGTATCCAGGACCACGTGAGCAATCTTCCTTAACGTTCTCCCATCACGTGGTCAAATCTTGGCAGGGTATGGCTTATTGAGTGGGTCTCTGGCAACTTGTCTTTGTAATATATCGAGAGACGGGAGACAAGGTGGCTGCTTGGTCTGAAGAACAAGTCTTTGTGCAAACATCCCGTCAGGTCCTGGAAACGCACTGAGCACTGCTCATTCTCCTCAGTTTCCCTTTATTGCAAGCCCCTCACTCGCCTGCCAGCCGCGCATTGGATGCTTCTACGACTTTGTGTGCTGCATTCGTTTTCTTTTGAGGTAGGAAGGAGTGCTCAATAAAAGAACTGCTGATAAGAGAGAGTGGGAAGTGTTTGTTCTGGTGTCTGTTTCCAGACTGAAATCCAGGAAAACAGAGAGATGGGAGAACGAATAGCAGAGTGGGGAGACAAACACGAAAGGTTGGTAGGGGTTGTACAGCTCTGTAGACAGTATTTCTCATTTGCTGCCTACACCCTAGAGTGACAAGAGAAGAATAGCAAAGGTATTGGACTGAAGCCACAACAGCCATGTTGATCAGATTCCTCAAAATTACCAAATCACAACCTGTTTCACATCCATACACAAAAAAAGGCAAAGATTTGTTAAGATGAGTTGACTGACTGGAGTCTGCAGAATTACTAATAATTCTGACCGATATTGTCATGGAATATTTACTTTTAAACATGGTTACAGGCAGGTCACTCACAAGACGGATTCCTGTTTACCTGTACTAATACTCGTGCATCAAAACAAAAAGATATTTTCCTTCGTCTGGTCTTTCCAGCGGATGTTCCATTAAAGTTTGTCTGCATCCTTAGTGCATTGGTGATTAGCTGGCGGGCAAACCTTGGCGCCAGTTTCCGTACATGTAAAATGAGATTTTAATTCTTTGACACATAACCTTAACTGAAAACAAACAAATAAAAACGAAACAGAGATGAGGTGGAAAGAGAAAGATATATCCAGACCTTACTGATGCTCCGTACTGCTGAGGCAAGAGAAGGGGGACAAGGAAGAAAATTGCATGAGCACTAAGATTCTAATGTCCAAGATTTATCTCACTCAAACTTTCCCATTCAACACTGCATGTGGTATTCGTCTGAAAGAGTCAAATGACAGACTAACAGTGGAATTAGCAGACGACAGGACTGTTTGTTTGCACGACACGACTCAATCACTCATCTATTATCCGCAAATGACAGATACACCTTCAGCAGGATGCATAACACCACCGTTCACTGGCCTATTTTTTCTTCCTTCCTTTCTTTTTCTTTCTTAGTTTCTATGCTGTAAAAGAAGTCACCCACATACTTTTAACATTTTACTAGGTATTCAGGATTGTTACTAGCCATCCTGAAAGCTCTCGCCAAAGCTTCACCGTGTCATCTCGGTCTCCCGGAGTCCTGCAAGCTGACCTCGCGTGAACTTCTGATCTGTCGGCGAGGTGGTGGCGTCGGGTGTAAAGCACCCTGTAATCATTTCTGGGGTAAACAATGGCTAGCATCAAAATATCCATTAGTTTGAAAGAGCAGATAACAGGTTTCGCTCGCGCACAAGTTGCCGGCGGATGAGGGGTGGGGTTGAGGGAAGGGGTGGCACCATCAGCAAGTAAACTGTGTACAACAAATATCGCGTGTGTGTGTTACTGTCTAGTGATATCTGTTAACTCTCACTGTAAGGTGGCTGGTGATTTACAGGTAAAACACAAGAAAACCACGCTTGTTTACCAGGTGCCGTGTAACAAATAGGTGTACACACTTACATCGCTCATTGCAGTTTTATTTTATTTATTTATACCTCACAAAGTCTATCAATCACAGGTTCTCTCTATATCTTTTTTTCTGTCAGCCTCCATTTGTATTGAGATCACATCACATAATATATCTCTAGCTGCCAGGTCTCCTCTTTTTATTTTTTTGCTGTTCTTTCTTGCGTTCACTCTTTCTGTTGTTCGTTCTTTGATGCAGAAAATAGTTTTTCTAAATCTGTTTGGTTTAAGTTTACTCCAACTTACTCCTTATGTATATATGTTAGTACTTACAGATTTTGACAGCGTGTGAACAATTATCGACACTTGTATTCATTGCTGTTGTCGTCCATTAACGTCAAGTTTTGTTTCTCCTACTTTTGTTGCTGCAGTTCTGGTATTCTTTCTCTTATTGTTGTTATTTCTTCTCTCTTTCTTTCTTCTTTTTTGTTCCTTCTTTATTCTTTCTTTCCTTCTTTCTTCTTTCTTGTTGGAATCTTTAAAAAAATGGAATCTTTCTGTCTCATCATCATCATGATCATCATCATGATCATCATCATTACTCGCTTTGCGTACAACTAGCAATTAGAATAATCTCTGCTGTTATCTTACAGATTTCAGTGTTTGTCTATTGCCATCAAGCCCAATTTTTCTCTTTATCATTTTTGGCATGTGCAGAGTTTCCACACTGCTGCTGATGTAAAAGCTGACGATAATGATTGTTTTTCATATCAGAGGACCCCCCTGTGTTTATTTACTGTGGCACTAAGGCAGGACTAGTGGCCTGCAGCCGTAAATACACAAAATGTGTTTCAAAGCTGTCACAGCATCAAGAGGCTGGACAGGCAGGCTGCGAGCTATCCAAGTATCTCATTCCCTTGTTGACGATTCACAACCATGTAACTCACTTTGTATTCTGCATCAGACAACATGGCAGTCTGCTCCTGTCGGTGTTTGTGATCAGGGTGCAGGTCGCAGGCAGTGTAGACAACACAGACATTCATCTACATCCATCAATATCCAATGAATGACAAACACAGCAAGGCGCACAACTAATTAAGCAACACCACTTCAAAGGCTAAACGGAACAACCAAGCAAAAATACCCTCGAGAATCTGAGATTAATGGGACCATTTCGCCAGCAAAGTAGAGAAAAAAAAACATACAGTTTGTGGAAATCAGATACCATCAAATCGGTAATAAGTAGCTGCAATTGAAAAAAAATATACACAACACTTCATCTTCCTTTTTTGTCGATGGTACAGCTGCTGTTGACTAAAATAGACAGAATACGATATATTCAAACATTTTATCACCGGGATGCATAGAAGGATAAAGTTTATTGCATCTGTCATCACCGCCGCTCCGACAATGAAGATACACTAAACACACAAAAGAGGGGAGAATTAAAATGTTAGATGTCCCCAGCGATGATGATAACATCACTGTGGCGCCGTGAGGAGAATTGACCTAACTACAGGACATCAGAATTTTAAAAAAAAAAATTATAAATTATTAATGACAATAAAACGATGCAAACGAAGTCATTGAAGTCGGAATACATAAAAAAATATTTTTTTTAAACTCAAATTATTCATTCAAAGAAGAGGGTAAAGGACGTACCCTAACCTGATGTCGTTACCCACGAAAACACCCGTGTACCTTCAGCAGCGATGGTTTAACCCAGTGCACCCTGACTTCAGCATGCAAATGAACGGGTAGATGTTGACTTGGGGTGAATTAAGAGATTACAGTATGCCATTGAAATCCGTGGTGAGTCAGACTGCGGGAAATTCTACACCAGACGAGCTAGAATAGGCATTCAGAGCATGAACAGTTTCTGTTGGACTGACACCTTCAGAAACATAATGACAAATCGTGGAGTGTACCTGCCCGAGGTGTTTATTTGATGAAAATAATTCTCAGGGATCTTGTTCTGGAGGACAAAGCATTATGGCCGTTGAGCGAGAGGGATGTGAGTGATGAATGAGTAGGTGAGTGAGTGAATGCCATGGGTGGGTCTTGAAGGTGTGCATAACTAGGTGAATGAATGGACGAACGAATGAATGAGCTAAAACTGTCTTCTTCCACTTCTTTAAATTGATTTAGGGAATACAGCAAAGAAAAATGGAATGCAGCTTTACAAGTCGAGGTGAGAAAATGGGCAAGAAAGGTCTTGTTGATCAAACAACGAGGTCCTCTCCAAGACTGTCAGAGGGCATAGAAAACTTGTTAGGTTGAAAAATGTTATTAGAATATTTGTCTTTTAGAACTTATGCAAGTTTTGTCATGAAAGTTTGCTCAAAACGCTGCAACGTCTTCATCATCGTCATCCATCCACCATCCACCATTATCCATCCATCATCATCTAACAGGTGAGCCAATATGTGTCCTCGGGTTTTCTGGATGGTCTACAACGTGTCATATCTAAGCTCTGTTAAATTAGCACCATATTCTTATCATTAAGCTGTATTACCACGATGTTACCTTACCAATACAAGCCAATCTTCACACGTGACCAAGACATTTTCCACCTGAGACCAATACATTCTTGCACTCAACCAACACACCTTGCACAGGTCACAAGTGATGATTCACTCAACTAACAACAACCACCAAGACGTGGGAGGAACGAACATGGATCACAATCATCTTCTACTGGAGCAAATTTTCTTCACTTCACGCTCGGTCTGCTACTCACTGAAGCTCGGACTCAATCGTTCCTGGATGATGACATCACCCGCAACAGAGCTCATCGTCAGCCACCCAGAATCATCACAGATGCGAGACTTACTTTATCACGACTGGGAGGACCACGACTCCCGCCCACATCCGCTGTCAGCTGCTTGGACTTGAAGAGGATTCAGCAATATCTTGAGGAGATAAGGTAATAGGCGTTGAAAACCACCCGCGTAAACATCGGCTTTCTAACGAGCTAATCACCGGCAATTCGCGATGCACTCAAGTCTCTCGTCAAACCAGTTAAAATTCTTGACCTTTGAAAATTTAGCGAGCGTTGGTTATCGAGATCACTTATAACCAGGGTCAGTCCTGAAGTCCCCGGCTTTCTTCAGCTCCTGGAGGTTGGTAACCAAATGATCTGTGGATCGTGTCCCTTTGTTCGAACGATGAGCAACGGTTCGAAGCGGTAAGTAATCAGGTGTGTGGTCACCAAGGCTGACAGGTGCAAAGTGAAACATGGTAGTCTGGACACAGTGTGGGAACTCTTGGCACATCAGGTGAGTCTAGTAGTTTGTGTTCAAGAAACCTCTGTACATCGGCAAACACGTATCTGAATATAACATGAAGACGGAAATAGCATAAATATTTTAGTAAAAAAACATTTCGTATTCTGCCGAGGGCATCAGATGTCGTAAAATAATGAAATGGGGGACACAAGCAGGTCTTAAAATAGGTATAACCCACAACAGTTGTTTTGTTTTTGTTTGTTGAGAAGCAAGATTGTAAGTACAGTGATACCTCGGTTCTCGAACATAATTCGTTCCGGGAGGACGGTCGAGAACCAAATTGTTCGAGAACCGAAGCAATAAATAATATGGTATTATTAAAACAAAAACAAAAACAAAAAAAACAAAAATGTACTGTACAGTACAGTAAATTGTGTTTCATTTACTGTAATGTACCAAACTTTATGGCAGGAGGGAATGAATGTGGAGGGAGGAGGGAAGGGGATGGTTATTGTCACTGATGACGCAAGCAAGGCGCGCGGGCCCGCCAACTCGGCTCATCTCGGACGTTCGGATGTTCGAGTTCCAAATATTTGTTCGGATTCCAAGACAAAATTTTCTCGAATTTCCTGGTCGAATACCGATTTGGTCGAAAGTCAAGGCGTTCGAGAACCGAGGTATCACTGTATTGCTTTTGTCCACCAGCTGCGTCAAAGGCTTTTACAATGTCTAATGCTGTAGGAATGTTGACATCTATCAACAGTCTTTCTCTGTCTTACTTTAACGTGGTCCTCTCTCACCATTTCCTCTTTGCATGATTTCTTGCGAGACATATAAAGCTTTGCCCCCGTCCACTCCCCCAACACACACACACCAGCGCCTTTGTTTCAATCACCATAAACCAATGCCTCATTGTCCAAACAGTTAACGGTCCAAGTTCTTGAAGGACAATGGCTGAGCACTCTAGTGTTTGTCACTGACTTGTCGAGGTGTTGGGTGTGGGTGACCCCAGTACCTCGGGGGTCGTGTGCAAGAGACGTTACATCACGTGCCACGTAACCTTCTCTACAGCCTCTGCTTTGCACTTTGCTGTAGTCAATGCTCTTTGTTTGAGAACAACTAAGCCTTTATCCACTTTTTCTTTCACGATAATTTTTTTCCTCGCGTCTTCTTGTCAGATAAGTGCGCTTTACAGATAGCTGCGCCGGGGTTAATAATTTATAGGTGTTGTACAAGTACCTTTTTCACAGGTATTTGTAAACAAACACTTCTGAAGTTAATTCACACTTTTGTCGCGGCTGTATCTCAGGAAAGTTATTTTTTGATCGTCTGCTTAAAACTGTCTGTTTAGGAGATATTTAGACAGCTACACCTGCTTGCACCTGGCCACGGACACTGGCCTCTTCATGACTGTCCATAAACAACAAATTGTTTGCAGGAGTTCAGAGTGAGCTTCCTTTTTTTTCACAACTCCCTGAAGGGAAAGATATCTGAACAAACGATGTCTTAGCTATCACTGGTTCCATCCTTCGTTCTCTCAGAGAAGACATGGTTTGAAGATTTACTGTTTTATTGCAAAGGCGAGAAAAAGTCAAATATTGCTGTTTTTCAGTGCCGCAAACAAGGAGATTGTGAGAAGGGGGAAATCGCTCAAAAAAAATGAAAAACAACTTTCAGAATGGAAATAAATATTTCTTGTATAACCCCTTGCTGTATTCGATCTCTGTGTGTGTATACAAGCAAGCATTTCTACAGAAACATGACCAGCAGATTAGTATATGACAAACCACAATTTATGTATCTACCATCTATTTATTTATTCCTCTATTTTCTATGTATTTATCTATGTATTTATGTATCTGTTCCACATTATTATATGATAGAAGGAGTAGACATTTAACAGACAAACGATGTACAATCATTTAAGTTATTGAGACCAACCTTATTGGATGGTAGTGCAAACACACAAACATACACACAGCTGTTGGCTCATCCACACCTTCCACTCTCTCACTCACACACACTCACACACTCTCACTCACACACACACATGGAAGGGAAGAGAAGCAATCCTAACGAGGTTTAAAACATCTTTAATAACAATGAGAACTTCGCATGTGCATCATTGAAACTTTTTCTCGATGGCGTGACCGAGGCTCCCAGTGCCTGGACGAGTGCGTCACATGAGATTGTTTCTGACAATCGGAACTTCTTCCTTCTCCAGGGATGCGCTCGTGTTCGGTGCCGAGGGCAAAAACGCGGGGTGTTGAGGAAAACGATCTCGGCGAGCGCTCGCCATCGGGATCAGTCCCGTACATCACGTGCAACCGACGGAGAAGGTCATTTCGACCACCTGCCCTCACACTTGCTCCTTCACATCCTTCTGGCGAGCGAGTCTGAAACGTTTAAAAGATTTAGGATCGATCTCCTCCTCTCCTTGCCGTCACCATCTGTTCTGCATGTTCGATAACGAGGAGAGGCTGATTATCGGGAGGAGATATCAAGAGCGGATCTTCACTCCTGCGCCCAGTTCGGGGACAAAGTGGACTGAAGGGTGTGTCAGAGAGTTTCTCGTCATTAGCCTGAGGGCTGTCACGTGATGGCTTGGGGCTAAGTACAGACATTCGTGGGCTGGTGTAAGTAGTTTAAGCGTCTACGTTTGTCATTACCTTTTTTCTAATGCTTCCTACGTAAAAATACTCGTCTATGCTATTAGTCAGGATTTCGTCGTTCGTAAAACATTGCATTAACAGTGTTCTACTGTTCCTTAACTTCATAATTTGAGAGGATATTCTTTGAGAGAAACCGAGAAACGGAGGTGGAGGGAGGAAGAGGAAGGGAGTCGGGTGGCGGCTAGCACCATGGCAGGTTTATCTCCCTCTTCACTATAAGCGGTCAGCAGCGCCACTCGCCTCCCCCTTTGATCTTCGCCTCGCGAATGTATCCTGTGCCGATAATGTTTCAGGAGACGAGATATCCCCAGAAAATTTAATCAAACATTAATTAGAAAGTCAGTATAATCATTTCAGCCAAGTTTGGTATTTGACTTGCTTTTTCCTTTAACTGGTTTTAGTGATTTCTTTTATCTTCAAAAGTTTCTCCCTGTTCTTAACTGTTCAGGGTCAAGGACGGAGGAACACGAAACGTTTACATTGTGAGAAATGGAAGAGACAATGAAAGGGAGGATGAGGGGAGGGGAAAGCAGAAGTTAGTGGGAAAGGGACAGAAGTGAGCGGAGGGAAGAAGCAGGGGGAGGGTAAGACTGTAAGCACGACTGGAGGCAGAGTTCAACCACGGAATGTTTGGCAGAAAAAATACTTTTCCCTGGTAATGGTTCTCTAAAACTTCTAAATTTTCTTTAAGAAGAAAAAGAAAACCAGAAGCAGTTGCAAGAAAAGAAGAACGCAGATTAGAGAGAATAGGAGGAAACAAAAAGATGAAAAATGCGAGGAGAATTATTGTGATCTCTTTCACCCCGTTAATCTTTAAGAGATGTTTAATGGTTCCGCTGCAGCTTGAAACTTGGGTCTCAAAATCCGTTTTTAAATAATCTTTTCTCCAGTGAAATGAGAAAACGAGTGCAATTAGCAAAAAGAAAAATTCTCTTCGTAAATTTTAATTGTAGCACATGGACTTGCGCATACTGGGTCTCTAGTTCTTTTTTTTTTTCAATCTTTTACACATACACACTCCATTCACTCAAATTTTTTATCTCCACCTGCCTGTGTCTCTCATTCACACCTACACACATACATTTGATGTTTTTTGATGTTTACATGGCATAACCTTTCACACGGACTTTTACTTTTTTGCATAACAATATGTACATGCAAGCTTTCTCTCTTTTTTTTTTTAAATTTTTCTATCGTGTTCTACTTCCCCTCACAAACATTAATGATCGTCTTCGCTTTTATTTTGTCTTCAAACGTTCAGCTCAACCACGCATCTGAAGTCCTGACATCATTGTTTGAAGATATCTTGATATTCACAACGAGATCAACTTTTTCTTCTTCAGTGTTCAAAATACCACATCCTGAAAGTTTCCAGTAAAAATAAAGGTTACAACAGTTTAGGCGATAATAATTGAAAATCACTATGTAACACAAATTTCTTGTAATCCAAATGTTCAAAGCGGACGTTACGACGGTTACTACGTTAACGTTACGTGATGGTAGACGTGACAGCTACGTCATACCGACGTTCAGCTTAGTTGAGTACACGGAGCGATTGTTGGTTTTTCCTAGCAACACGGTCCCTAAACAGCCGCGTTTACATGATAATCTTCTGAAAGCCTTTTGCATTCGTGCAGGGATGAGAAAGCAGTCTGAGAAATCTATCACGGAAGTGACCCAGTGACCCACGTTGGGCCAAAGCAGACGAGCTTTACAATGAGTAAAGAATGATCCGAGCTCGGCGGGACGCTCCATCTCAGATAATGGATGCTGTGGTGCGACACCAATTTTCTGATCGCCTCACCACAAATTCGTTGTCTGAAAACTTTCCCGCAGAGCTTGGAAACTGCGGTGAAGGGGCGAATTGTCCGACTTCACTATAGGGTAGAAACAAAGTGGGTGGCGGCAGGCGGGGTACACAAGTCTGTGAATGGGTACATCATGGCAGGAACCACGTGACAGCCCAGTCAGCGTGTTTGTGATGCTAATTCGGCAAAAGCTTTGGTGAGATCTGTCTCGCTGCTCTTGTTAAGTCCACGTAACTGCTTAAATGACCAGTTGCGAGAGGGGGACTTCATTTCCCTTGTCCTCTACTACTTTTTCTGTCCTCCTTTTCTTTTTCTTCTCTCTATCCTTTTTTTAAAATCTCTTTCTGTGTTTGCCTCTTTCATGTTTTTTGTTCTTTCTGGCTTTCTTCGCTTCCTTCTTCTCTTTCTCTCATTCTTTCTTCATCCTCTCGTTCTCTTGTCTATGTTTTCATCGCCGTCGGTTTATCCCAGCTTCTCTTTCTTTATTTACCCTTGGTAAATACTTTTTCATGGGTCTTTCATTTCTAAAAGAATTTTCTAATCTAACGGTGTGATACTGCTCATTACATCGGTGCACCAAAGTATCAACTTCAGAGCCCTACATGTTCTGAGCATGCAATTTATACTAGCCAGCAAAAACTTCTCAAAACTGTGCTGTTATGCACATTTGCGAGTAAACAAAAACAAATGTTGTTAGATGATACTTTTAAAAGCCTACAGAGCAAGCGCGCTGACGGCAAAACAATCAATGCATGCACAGAGAGAAAAAAGTGACCTTTGACCCTCTATGGATTTTGCTGGGTTGAGGAAAGGTCAGTAATATCGTGTAAAATTTTGTTTTAATGAAGTAGGGAGATGAACCACGGAAAGCCCCGCGATCGAAGCTAAACACAGGATCCTCCTCCTCCTCCTTTCTCCGAGAACTAAACTCGGATGCCAATTACTTTATGGCGTCTATGCGTCCACAGTAGTGTATCCGAAATTAAAACTCCATGTATCGCTAATTAAGTTTAATTCTTTCCCTTGCCTGTAAATCCATCGCCCAGAAAGTTCGTTAGTGGCAGGCGAAGCAGACGATAAATATCGTGGGTAGCCGCGTACCTTGGTGTAAAATGTGGGTGAAAAGGCGGGTGTAATGCTTTCTGATTCTCGCTGACGGGTTTGCACCAGAGGAGCTGACAATGAAATACAGACCTGCGTAATACACCAACAGTATAAACATCAACATCAACATCAACATCAACCTTCTCCGAAACTTCTTTCTCAAGTGCTCCGCGAAGCGCTGCGATCGGTCTGTTCGATCACTCCGCGAAGCATTGTTTACATTTACGGTGCGAGTGACAAACGCAAGTAGAGACTGTAAAGTAAACAGATCGTGACCTGCGCGCGCCTGGGGTACTTAGCACGTTCCACGAGGCGTGTTCCTGGCAACCACTGGTTGCTATGATAAACAATTAATATACAACTCCCCCTCCCTTTCCTAGTTGTCTCCTCCCCCGCAGCTTTAATTGCACCGACTTCTCATTGACGATCCACTCAGTGGGATTTGAAAAAAAAATCAGAATACTCACGAATCCCTAAGAGACTAGTTCGATTTCACGGATGAAGTTTTTTTTTTAATTCCACTGAAGTGTGGCATTGTGTGTACTTAGTTATGAATGTGATAGGTGCTATGCTCTGTTTTATTGCCGCACCCTTATCTCCTCTGCCATCTGCAAAAACCTTATCGTCGTCTGCTAACAAAAGCCCGGGGTCAAGATTGGTGCCCCCGGGGGATGAGAGGCAGCTAAAAATAGCACGGACGGGTAGAGTGTCGGGGCGTTGGGCTCAGCGTGAAACAAGTTCGTTAAGCAGACATGGGTGGTTAGACGGCGCCGGCCTGCTGCAACGGTCGTGCCAAAGTGCTGCAAGAGAAATCGATGAGAAGCTAGATAACGCCGGCGAGAAGCCTGGGTATTACTGTCACCGCTATCCGCAGCCACCATCAGGAGCCGCGGTCCGGGGGCTGGGAGCTTGACCGCCTCGTTTTGGAAAAGTGCTGACCTTTCTTCATTTTCAATGCAATTTTCCTGTCTGCTTCACCGAACACAACTTTATAAAAATATATAAAAAACAGTATTGTTAAGTTTAATGTCAAATGATCTGATTTCAACCTTCCCCGATCCAATTTCCAATCATAATTTTAATCAGACCCAGTGAAATTTATTTTCTACCGAAAACCTTTCTAAACAGACCGCTGGACCGTTGTTTGCTGTGCGATGGTCTGATTTCAATGCCCTCCACAAACACTGGGAGGGTAGAACATGTCCCAGCGAGAACACAGAACACCTGTGGAGGGGGCGCCGCGATAAGCGAGTTGATGGCAGGAGCGATGCTAATTATAGTCGCGGGCCGGCAATACTTAGGTGTGTAGGCACGTGCCGCGGCTATTTTTAGCTCTTATGATCGCGAGTTCACACTTGGGGGCGCGCTGCACTGACCCACATCACGGAGGTCCCCTTCACTTGTTCCCTCCAACAGAGAAGGAGAGAGAAATGTGGGCCCTAACCAGTTCACACCTGGAGCCGGGTGCGCGGAGAGTCGCTAGGCTGTCTGATACTTAAACAATTTTAGATGACCGCTGTCTTGCTTTCATCAAGCATGTACTACGGTGTTGTGGGACTGGCCCTCGACAAAAGTAGAAGGTAAAAGGTTGTCCCATAAACTTTTTTTTTTCCTTTTCGTAGCCTTTATGGAGTCGGGTAACAATTCCCGACACCTGGAGGGACTGGGTGAGAATGGACAGTTGGCTGCTCTACATGGGTATCGAACTTGCGCCTTTGAGTTTGAACGACAGTGCTTTCATCTGTCGGCACAAAGAGATGGTCTACAATCGATAAGGGGTGAGAGGATCACTCAGTGCTTAGTGCAAAGGGCTCCTGTCGATGCCATGAAGCTCAGCCAACTTCCCCACAGTCGACCCAGGAAATGATGCAAGACTCCATACAGGGTTAGGAAAGGTCAGGCAACAAAGGACAGGAGATGGTCATCGCCCTCACCAGATGCTGGCCCCGAGACAAGGGCGCTAACACTTTACTCCCCAGCAATGTAACTACCCTGTCACTCCTCGACTTAACAGGAGGACAAAGCCACAAAGTTTTGAAACACGGCGCAGGGCAAAGAAAGACATCAGGCAGTTAAAGGGTTCAAAAACAGCAATAAAACCCGAGACCCAGTTTTTTTTTACCTGACAAGCTATCAGAGACGAGCCCCCTAAACACTCGCTGAGTTCTGTACCATCCGGTGAGTTCTCCTTCAGCGCCCTCCCGCCAGGCAGGAGGTCCGGGTCTCCATTATCTCCAACGTTTCGTCTCGCCCTCACCTGACAGGACACGGTGTGTTGCTCTGACGACCCTCGTCAAGTGGGGAAACACCGGAAGTGTCATCCTGGCTGCTATCGTAATCACCTATCCCACAGATAATTACGGAAGGTTGAGAGGAAAGAGCAAAAAGAAATTTGGGAAAGTTAACAAGAGAACTAGAAATGGGGTATGGGGTGGGATGGTGGGTTTGTGGAAGTAGTCCTCACAGTGGGCGCTCATACTCAAACACTCGTGTATACATGGCAGTAGCTCACACACCCACATACACACCCACACACACAAACACGTATTCAACATATGTTCGCATTGTCTTACAACAACTCTAACTTTTTCTTCGCATTTTTTATACCTCTGACTAAATCTTGCAGTCTGTGACGGGAGGATTTGACCATATTGCTCACAAAGTAAGAATCAAGTTTCAAATCGTTCTAGATATCCATTGCATGTTCAAGAAATATTCTTACTTTGATGTCTCAAGGACTTAAAAAAGCAAGCAACTTTCTTATAAAGATAAGGAAACGAGGAATTCTGACTTAAACTATTTTATTTGGTAAAAATAATTAAATTGAATTTGCTTTATGCTATGGAAAGATTTCTACAAGCATCGCATTCCTGTGGGTGTGAAATATTCGGACAGGTGTGTGTTTCTGTGTTTGTGTGTGTGTTTGTGTGTATGTGTGTGTTTCTGTGTTTCTGTGTGTGTTTGTGTGTATGTGTGTGTTTCTGTGTGTGTGTGTGTTTGTGTGTGTGTTTGTGTGTGTGTTCGTGTAACATAGTCCGGCCGACACTTTGCTGTCAGTATAAATACCTGTATCCACACCTGTCCGGAAACCTCAACGTCTCATTCTTAATCCTTTCTCACCTTGCTAATGAAAGGAAGGTGTGTGTATATATTACAGCAGCTAAATTTAAATGACACAAATTATTTGCCGGCTAACAGGGTGTCACGCAAAATGCAGCAGAAAAATTATACATGGGAAAAAATCTGAAGCAATTTGTTGCAAGCTTCGCGTTTTCATTTTATTTGAAGTTTGACTTTCACGAACTGAAAAATTGGCTTGTCTGTCTGAGATGTTTCTTGTAACTCGTTGCCTTTGCAGGTGTGTTTATTTTCTTATCTTATAATAGCATCATGCATAGACACACTCAACCACTCTCTCTCTCTCTCACACACACACACCCACACACACACACCCACACACACATGCATAACAGATTTTCCCAGGGAATATCACTCTTCTAGTAAGTTCTACCTGAGAATGTTAAGCACCACATACCTATCCAAAGATTCCAAGCTTCGTTTTGGGGGGCTTCCACGAGGATTGGCTAAATGAATGTAAACGTGCAGCGGAAGGTGAGAGTCGGGAGAGAAACATCTCACATCTTGGCTAATTTGATGATTACTCAAAACATTTCACGAAATTATTTCTGCGGTATGCTAAGAAAAAGAGTTAAAAGGTATCTAATTTGTAAAGGATGTGGCTTAAAATTGGAAAGACATACCTGGTCTCTCTCTTTCTTTTTCTCTCTTTCTCTCTTCTATATATATATCAGTGTAACATCACTGTCTTAATGATGAAACAATAGGTTTAAAAATGCTATCCCCTGAAATTCAAAATGGAGATCTTCCTCGGTGTGTCGAGGCTGTGATGGACAAACTAACAAATTAAATGTAAATAAATCAACATCACTATATACTTCACGACTTGTAAAGGTATAAACCAGCAACACCAGACAGCCGACCTGCCATCAACGTCTCCTTTACCTCAAAGGTCATTGTAAACTTCTCCTTGCTCTTTCCTTTCATCTGTTTTTTGCTTGTTAGTCTTCATGTTTGTAGACAGCTGTCACGTGGGACGTGGTGAGCGTGACAAACAACCTGGCGGCTGAGAGCATGGCCACTTTTTACAGGAAAGAGGCTAAAAGGTGAAAAGGATGCAAATTTCCATGGAAGTAGCTGCCGTTCCACTTAGTGCCTTCAAGGAAGTGTCAAGGCAAATAAATTTGCCACCGTGGGACCTTCTGAGTGTGTCTTCGTCTGTCTTCGAACACTCCCATGTTGCGGACAATGAAGGTGCATGATGTGGTAATTTTAGAACATTTGTCCCCGTGAAAAATATCGAAATTCCTCCTTTCTTTCTCTTTTCTCTCACATTGATACATACATACATGCGTATGTTTGTTCATTTTTGTTATTTCTTTGGTTCTTTTGTTGTCCGTCTGTAGTTTTGTAAATGTCTTCTAGGATGTTCCACCTGTACTTTGCAGACCTGAATGACTTTCTCAATGTCACAGAAACAACACACAAAGAAGAATGGGTATTATGGGTAACAGGATAAGCCAAGGAAGCAAAGGTCATGGTGTGAATGAGGACACCTAGGTGCAAAGTGTGACAAAGTTGGGGAAAACCGAGTCAGAGTTTACAGGTGTATGCACATTGATGTGCATATGTATTCATATGTGTGTGAGGTGTGTGTGTGTGTGCTTCCCTAAAAACCTGTAAAATGATATTATCATATTTTCATCTGCACTTACAGATCATGAAAATGGACAACTTACAGACAAAACCCTCGACAAGTCGTAGACTTTTTCTATTTTTTTTCAACAAGACTAGGAAATAGGATTGCCTTACTTTCTTTTATTGTAGGACATACTGACAATCATAATAATTCATATTTTGTTCATTACATTCCATCAGCAGCACCATAGACTATCCACTACTCTGCCACTAACCAGCTACTGACAAATCAAAGAGAAAGCTAATGAAAAACTGAGAGAATGGCTCACAGATACAAACAGAATAAAAATCAAGGATGACAGCGGCAGAACGGAGCAGAGAATGGAGATGAGAATTTAAATAGGACCTCGGAGGAAATGCAAAGCAAAAGCAAACAAAAGAGGAGAGTCGTAGTGGACAAAGCAGAAAAATATGAAGGACTTGCTAATCAGCAGCACAGCTCAGGAAGTAACGATGACAATTTATCATCGGAACGAGAACAGATCGTTGTCGGGGAGACAAAAAGAGGGAACAAGGGAAACAAATGGAAACAAGAAACAAAATTTGTCGTCGGTCAAAATGAAGGAAGTCAAGGTCCATCTGAGCAGACGTGTGCGTGTAGAGGTTTATTTCCGAGTCTCCGCATAATGCATCTGTTTGAGCATGCGCAGAAGAGGCTTGTGCTGTCATAAAATGTTTTTTTTTTTTCAGTGCCTTATTGTTATTTTGACATTGTGTAATCTCATGTCACAAGAAAGAGGTTAACAAAAGCTGGGATTTTTTTTCGTTGAAAAAATTAACACCGTCAAGCTGCAACCAATAAGACAAGGATAGGGAGAGCGATACTAATTAATATTTGTATACAAACATGACGTCACGATTGGACCTTTTTCTGTAGGCGGCGATGTGTCTCGAGCCGGACGAAAAATATTCCACCAGATACTGAGATTTACTCAATCGTTAGAACAAAATTCGGATCGCAATTTACCGTTAAGTAATTGAGTTACCCTAAACCATTACATATTCTACTGTTGATGGTTTCATGATCTTATTCACGGTTGCCAGCCAAATATTTGTCCCTGCCTGGACCAGACCATCGACAGGTGAGGAAGCAAAGTAGATTACTATGTTTCTGTGTGGTCCACAAACCTTTCTGTGTTGTCCACAAAGCGGTCGTCCTTTGCAGGAAGAAGAGGTAGGGCATGTTGTGTTTGATTAATTTACTTCTTGCTAATGGCGACAGTTGGCATGTATCACTAGGGCTGTGCAGATTTACGAGAGGAGACAGACAGTGTGTGTGTGTGTGTGTGTGTGTGTCGACGTGCAATTTTGTATGAGAAAGTATTGTGTGAACACATGTGTGTACGTGCGTGCGTGTATGTGAGTGAGAGAAAGGTTGCTTGCTGACCTCTTTCTGTGCGTGCGATGTTTGTAGATGTGTTCCCACAAGAGAAGAGGACTATTTCTCCCTGATTTGTGGAAAGAGTATGGGACTTTATCATCATCATCATCATCATCATCGTCATCATCGTCGTCGTCGTCATCATCATCAAAAAGAAATATTATTTGCAATACGGGTAACCCGTAGTTTGAGGCGCACCTCACAGCTATTTATCTTGAATCCATTCCCAACACATAATTAACACATCAACAGCAGACATAAGAGTAAATAAAAATACTCCCGAACGACCTGCGTGTTAATGGTCCACGAAACACTGAAACTGAGAAATAGTGTGTGACATGGACAGGAAGAGCATTCCACATCGACAGCTGAAAGGCAGCGAGAAGAAGAAGATCGCTAAGTACTGGTGATGGGGAGCCTCGTGAGCACGTGAGCCGAGAGATGCAGGAGGGCAGAGCGAGGTGAGCGACGATAGGTGATGAGGCGAGAAGGCTTAGCAAGGTCGTAAAACTTGATTGATCTTGCAGGACAAGGGAATCCGGGGATTTTTTTTTTCACAGAAGAGCGTATTCAGCCAGTTCATTCTTGGAAAAACACAGGAATTAAATCTTTACCCGAGATCACGTGATGAGATACAGTCAATGTCTGATTTCTCAGAATCGTATCAAGAATATTTGAACTGCTTTGTCCAAACCGTAAAAACGAAATAAGATGGGAGTGAATAGAAATCACTTGAGACGTTTGCTCAAGGACTCGATCGCTTTTAGAAATATTGTGTGTTCTAACTACTTTGTTGATTTTACTGATTCCATCTGAAGTATGACTGCAGCTCATCCAAAGTCCGGCGGATAGGCAGTCGTCATAGAGAAGTTCAGAGGTCAAGGTAAAGGGAAAGAGCAGTCGGGGTCCATCCCACCTCCACATCACCACCATTCCATCGCCACCATCCTGCTGGTGGTACTGTTCATCGCATGCCAGTCCGACATGCTGAAGGCCGAAGCTACAAATTGAGGAGGCAAAGTGCCAAAGACAACTAATAAGAAAACCTTTCTCATTGCCAGAATCCTCGGGGAGTCTCGTGGTCCTGATTTGTTGTTGTGGGGATGGCTTCACAAAAGGTTACTTGCAGTTTCTACAAACTGTTTGCATTTTCGTCCTGCGTGCCCTCTCCTGTTCTTAAAAGCAAGAGATACATTTTGTTTTGAAAAAAACAGTAATGGTCCTCTCTCCCTGCCCAAGAAAACATTAAATAGGATTTTCCCTAGTCCTGTGGTATTTCTTGTATTTATTTCTTCTCTGCTGGATTGTTTGATAAAGTCTTTCTTATCGAGTAGTTGCATTAGCATGATGTTTGTTTTCTGTCTGGAAATGATCTTCTTCTCCTCGATTGTATTGTTTTATCGTCTTGCCTCATGTACTAGTGTTCTGCTCTTCTCTTCCGTGAGAGAGAGAGAAAGTGTGAGTGTATATGTGTATGAGATTTCGAAAGTTAATCTGTTGTTTTTTTTGTGTTTTTTGCATAGCTGTTATAGTTCTGTTTTAATAAAATAAAGGACATCTTAGAAACTTCTACCCACTCCACTTAGGTGTGAGACTTGGATAGCGCTGCAAGGATTCGTGCATTTCAGATAACTCTCAACTATAAAGCAGAACAAGCATCATCCAATGTTTGACTAAGTTTGACAAAGCTGTGTAAAGATCACAGAAAACTACTGGCTATGAAGCGAACTTAGGATGTTGGAAAATTGGTCAACATGCCAAATCCAACTTTGTTTGCTAAGACACTTGCAATGAAAAGGGATTGAGTGTAACTCTGGATGCTTGACAATTTGCTCGGTTAAGAACTGGCCTCAAGCGATGTCATGACTATGGACAGGATGCATGCAGGATGTCCTTTGCCCTCCATTGAGAGCCACCAAGCACAACTCTGTGTCCATCCTTCACAAAAGCGCCAAAGACGACAGAGAAAGAGCTGGTTGATGAACTTTAAGGAGAGGTCAGACTTTTCCATTCCTGAGCTGCTTGTCGAAGCTCAGCTAAGTTACAGGACAGGATCCCGAGGTCCTGCTCTCGTAGTCGTTAAGACTTCGTTCACTTGCCGTTGGTGCAGGTCGGGTCTAGATCAGGCCACTGGGTGTCTCGGTGGTGCATTGACCTGTCCTCATGTTTCTTTTAGTTCATCATTCTGACCCTTCACCTTTTAGTGCGAAAACACATTCCTCACTGGACTTACTTTCCAGCCAACTAACTTGACACTGTAGCTTCTCTTACTTTAACCCAACTGTCATCCCATATATTAGTTAATTCATCACTTTTCTTACCATTTCCAGGTGTCACTCCTTGATCCCAGCTTATGTTCGAGAGCTGCCATTGTTTGAGAGTTGGGGGAGGGGAGATTGGACGAGTCACGTGCTCACATCAACTACTTATCATCCACCTCCATAGCTTTTCTGTCATCGAGAGATAAATCTTCGCTGGATACCTACAGTTGGGCGGTAGGAGGTTCGGCACGATTTCAAGCCCAGTCCTTGAAGAAGAAGATTGCTCGTAGTACAGGGGGGTCCTCCCCAAACCAGAGGACAATGTAAGCAGCATTGTGAGACTCGTGGGAGGCTACCCCAGCTCACATGTAGCAGCTTTCCCACCCATTTCCAAGTCTTTGATGTTGTGGAGCAAACATTTTACAGACAACATACTACACTGACATGTTTACTAATGTAGGGGAGTGGATTTTTTTTTTCGGCTTTCTCGTCTTGTGACATTGTTGACGATGTGACTCTGTGTTTACAAGCTTGTGGCATACACGTGACTCACAAAAGTCTTACCTACTAAGATGTGTTTACACTCAATAAACTAAGTGATATTCTGCTTTTTTTCTAAGTAATAAATTCACAAAGTTTCGTTTGATTTTTTTTCACCCTTAGTTTCTGTGTCTCGACTGCTCTTTATTTCAAGTAAACTTTAATTTTCGTTTAAATCTTATTATTATTTAAGAACTGAATTGAATGTAACCCTTTCTTCCTATCAAAAACGTTTAAAAATAGACTACATAAAAGTAGATTATTTTAAACAACTTGAAAGAGGTCATCCCGGTCAGAGGGCAAAGCTATTATTAGATCAAAGAAGACAAGCCACTCAAGCGTAAGGTAACCTCGAGGTAAACATGATCCAGGTCTCGCATGTTCCAACAGACAGGCCGTTGAGACTGGTGGGACACAGTGTTCATTGTGTTGAGGCGAATTCCGATAGAGGAGCAGCAAGGAGGAGAGTTTATTCAAAATAATAGGGCGAACAGCTGTGCGTGCGCATGTGTGTGTGTGAGTGTGTGTGTGAGTGTGTGTGTGTGTGTGTGTGTGTGTGTGTGTGTGTGTGTGTGTGAGTGTGTGTGTGAGTGTATGTGTGTGTGAGTGTGTGTGTTTACTTCACGCTTGTTTAAGTTGACATCTGAATCAAAGAGAAGACAACACTTCCTTTCTGTGAAAAGAACAAGAACATCTATTGATGCTTCCGGCCAGAGTTTGTTAAACAAAGAAAACAATACGAATGTGAACATAGTAGATACTGTGTATGCCTGCACCTGAGACTAAACAAACAGGTCTTCGTCTGGAGGCTCACAGACGTGCAACTGTGCCAACTGTGCCACTTCTTTGTGTTGGCAAGTGTGTACGGTACACCTGGATAAATATTTATAGTGTTTGTACATCTACAGTAATATTTATAGCGTTTGTACATCTACAGTAATATTTATAGTTTGTACATCTACAGTAGTGATGTTACATTACATATATTTAAAGTGTTTGTCTTTATGTCTGCCTACGTGTCCGACTGATTCGCAATTTATTGTTCTGTGTGTGTTAATTTTATTAAATAAAATATTTTATTTATTAGAACTTTATTAAACATGGAGCAGTCAGATGAGTATTAAGTGGTCGATTTAAATATCTCAGAGATAAAAACAAATGTCCAGATGTTTCTTATCTCTTGAAGTTGTTAATAGAACATGAAATAATTCAAATATATCTACGCTGAACATCTGATTGTTATCTAGAGTTCAAGCATCCACTACATGTAATCATCATGATCACGTGTGTGTGTGTCTGAGTGCGTAATTTGCTCTTTCTCTCTCTTTCCTGTTCTTCCACCTTCTAGCATCCCTTCTTTCCCTCCTCATCCCCATAATTCCCTGTTTCCCTCAAGGATAAATCATGTCAACACTGGGAACTTCCCGGTGAGATCTAGATTGCATTTTCTCTCCTCAAACCTCCATGCCTTGTTTTGTTGTGTTTTGCTGTTTGTTGCCTGCTGTGTTTGTACCATCTCACTGCCCGTGTGCCAAACGAAAAAGCTTGTAACTAATGTGTCTTATAACTAGGACTCATTACAGAAGTGGGGCACTAGCTCCAGGTCATTGACTTCCCTCAGATCAATGACCTAAAAGTCGAGAAGAACGAGGCGGCCGTGCGATTCTCTAACGAGGTTCCAACCTTTGTGGAGGTTTGACATCTCGCAGGTAACAGATATCAGCTCCAGGGTATACCTGGGAAGGCATGATTTATTTTTTTTTTTTTTTGTTTTTGTTTGTTTGTTTTGTTTTTTGTTTTTTTTTTTTTTTTTTTCACTTTCAAAGACTTCTCCGTTGGCTGATGTACAGGTGAGGTCTTTGAGTGAGGGGTCATATTTGCAAAGCCAGTCGGAAAAAAATTATATGTGCATCATCTTTCAATTTAGTTGATGATACTAAAATATTCTTTAATTTTTGATCTTGGTAATCAAGATCAATAGCATCTTTAAATAATTTGGACTTTAAACATTATTTTTTGTGTGTTTTTTATTCATATTTAAGCTGTGGCTAAGCTTTAGATTGACAGCATCTCTTTAGTTTGGACTATTTTTATATCTTAAACAGAATTTATACAAATCTCTCTCCTTTTTCATTAATTTTTTTTTCGTTTGTCTTTTCGTTAGTTCCTATATTCCAACAGCAGCGCAATTCAGACCGAAAAATCCCAAATGCCAGTTCTGTTATAAAAGATATTTAGAGAAGTACTTTCAGCCCACACAAGAAATAAGATGCCGCTACTTGACATACTGACACAGTGAAGAGGAAGTTAATATTCCAAAAGACGCTGGGAAAGGTCAGAATCCAGATCCTTTCTTCTTCTTGGCTGCAATGCAACAATGGAAATCATACCTTCCATTCCTGACCCAGGGAAAAATAACGACCCGATATTTTATTTTTAAGGCATTTTTGTGAAAGGGATTTAGAAAAGCTGACAGAACAGGGTAAAATATTTCTTTGTCTTCCTGCACGAAACATGAAGAGCCTAGGTCTGCCCCAGGAACAGAGTTCTTATGTTCAGGCGAGCTAACTCTCGGGAAATCTGGCCGGAACATCCGGTTGGTAATTTTTAGTGAAATGCGACAGAAGAATGCTGCTGTAGGCCACGAGGTGGCTTAGCATGTCAACAAGAGAACATAGATCATGTGTTTTTGGTGAGCTTGTTTCCCTGGGTGAACGTGCATTCCGCGTTTTTATTTCTCCATTGCCTTTTTCAAAATGCAAGAAGTTTGGTTTGCTGGCATAGGAAATTGTTTGCGAGGAAAATAAAATAAAAATAAAGCCCCAGATGCATTGATAAGACGAGTGAAAGATCAAGCGAAGGAATTTCTAAAAGAGTTTCCTGAAAGGGGAATAATACCGAGGAAGGCGAAAGATTTTTAATATATTAGTGGGGAGTCAGTAGAGAAGACCACAAACGGAAAAAACTGCGGGCACTTTGTTGACTAACTGAAAAACACGAGTAGGTAGGTGAGTTGCTGTGAAAAATAAAATGACATCGTAAGAAAAACAAATAAATAAATAGAAGAGTGCAGTCATACACCTAAAACTAGTTTTAAGACAAATGTCATCACACAGACACACACTTTTAATTTGCTGTGGAAAGGTGAAATGCTGAGGGTTACATGATTTTAAATGTCTATTGTTCCTGTACTCAGGATTAAAATAACATTTGCCTGAGTTCAATAAAACAAATTCACTTTCCCCGATTGTCTTTATCCAGCTGTTTAGTTCTGTCTTTCATCGCTCTCTTACCGGGAAAAGTTAACTCAAGTGCCTGTCGTATCGCTGTCTCGTGATCGTATTTCCTAATTCAAGATTTTTCTTTGCTCTAAGAGGCGCCATAAAACTTCTCAACAGGTAAGGAACATTCAGCACAGCCACACTCACCTGCGGAGGAACAGATGTAGACAAATAATTAAGCCACATGACATTTAAAATTACCTTTCGCCAGCCGACCCTCACAACAACCTCAACACTGCTTGTCTTCATATCTCTTACCGTTGCCCAATGATATCACAGTCTACTTGAAAACAATACATACGGGAACTTCGTGACTGCTGGTTGTGACCTCGGCTGCTGCTGGCGGCGACAAAGATTGGGATGTCACTTCTGACTGGCCATGTGACACCTGCGCGTGCTGTTTGGCCACGAGTCCCACGAGTCCAACGGGTCCGATCCCCAGACGAGCACAAGAACTGTCTTCAGCCATCGCTGGGTGGCGTGCCAAAAGCCATTTCACATGATCGTATGCAAACAGGCGCGGGAAATCGAGTGGATAATATACGCAGACGGGACAAGAAGCAATGGGTCTGTTGTTTCTCCGCGGATAGAAAACACGAGGTACAAGAATCTAAAGGGGGAAAGAAAGATCGAAATAGATGTATGCAAGTACAGACCCAGCACGAACTTGTATGACTGGACTGCTGGAAGACAATTTTTTCCAGTTAACTACTAAAACGAGGTAGGAGTGTACAAGGCTTCCGGTTTAGTCACATTTTTTGTTTAGGCTCGCCGAGACTAGCAGCGGAGAACTTCGCAAGAGGCTAAGCGTTGGTCTTGGCAGACAGACAGCAGTCCATCTACACACGTCCATGGACTCAGCCTGCAAGAATGACGGACAGAGGAAGAAGTGCCCCTCTAGGCCACAGGGCATGGTCATCGCGTGGACTGGATTAGCGGCCCACCAGACTCGCTGGAGAAGCTGTGGCGCCACCTGGAACAAGTCTTTTCGCTTTGTCCATCTCGCAAAGATCTACATCTGACTTCGCGCCATCGATTATGAATAGGTAGCGAGTGTAACATTTCAGGGAAAGTAAGCCTCAAAATTCTTACAAATATCGTAAAAATGGAATATTAATTAAAAAAAAATCAAATTTTTGCTCAGTTTAATTTGACCTGAGCTATATTTTTACATCATGGTAGTTATGTTTGTGACACATTCCCGCTTTCGCAAGACGCCATGTTGTACATCTGGTCCAGGTGAGAAAGGTCACGCCAACGCATGGCAGCTGAGTAGATCGTAAGAGTTATCAAACTTTAGAAGCAACTGTCTGCTAATTTAAGATGTAGCTGAAGGTATGTTTTTAATTTTTTAAAATCTAACCTTTCCCATCTGTTGCCACGCAATTCCATTTAACAGACATGACCTTTCAAGTCTGCTCCGTGCAAACAACACAAAATGTCCTCGCCCACTCTCCTCAATTTCTCCGGGCTATTTTACTCGCTTTTCAAGGATAAAAAAAAAGAAAAAGGATAAAAGAACAAGTTTTTTTAAAAGTTCAAGAAAAAGCAATGGGTGAGAAATGATCACATGCGCTGTATCGTATGTCAATCACTTTTGCAAACACTAAACAGAAGAACAGGAAGCTCCCTGAAGTGATCAAAAGACAATTTTACCTTAGACAAAGGAGAAAGACAGTGTTGAGATGTTTTGTTCAGTTTCATGCTACTCGTGCTGTGAAACTGTTTTAAGTCCTTCGACATTTTTTTTAAATGAAATCCGATTTCTTAGCTTTCTAAGAGTTTTCTGATGCTCTTCACAGCATACAACTATACGGTGAGTCTGCGAAATCCCGGAAGCTGCTAAAAAGGTCACTGTGGCAAGAGCACTCGTGTCTACTTCCTTGACAGCTGTGATTAGGCTAAGAAAAAAATAACAATAGGCTTATTGACAACATCCCTCCAAGCCTTATGATAAAGCCAAATTGCTGCACTATTAAAGTATGAAGAGTTCGCAGACAAATCACAGCAGAAATTGAGCTCGTACTTATTTTCTTTCATTAGGCCATGTCTGGAAATGAGATTCAAGAGTCGGTCACGTGGTGTCTATTCATCTATTCTTTTCATCACATCACAGAATCGTTGCTGACCCAAGGAAAGGTGGAGGCAGGGTGATAGTCTTTGTCGTCGTAAGATTTCGTTTCATTTAGGACCCTCGTTAGTAGGCTTGGTTAATGTGACTCGTTATACATGTATATATTTAAAATTACTGAAGGTTCATCATAATCACACAATCTTCTTTAATATAATATGTATTCAATAACAAAAGGACTATGTCAAATAAATAGAGTGAACTCCTTCAAAACTTAAATGATAATACGTTGTTGGAAAGTGCTTCAATCAATGCTTAGTTAAACACGCTTGGTAAATGACACTGGAAAGCAAACCATCTTCTACTTTCCTAACGGCTGACAATTTTATTCCAGGAAATGAAGTTCTACCAGGCTCGTTAAAATGCAATTTGCCAGGTTTCTGGCCAGAAGACCCAAGTGAGACTGCTCCTCGTCCTGAATGAGGTCTGCGGCGATGAGATGCTGGGCTTCTCACATTACAGCCAGACCCAACGCCTCGAAGCCTTGGTGGAATCTTCTAGAAAGAATCCTTCTTGAGGTGGAAGTAATCGTTTAGCGAGATGAGTAAGTTAGAGTGTAAGTGCCAATTCACTTTCTGAATGTAATGCTTCCTGATTCGCTCCTGATGCTGGACTCGAATCTTCTGTTGATGTGTCTGTGAATGACAACATTTTGCTGTTGGATATTTGGCTGAGCACCTTAGTGGGTTTTAAAATACAACAACGGTCCTCCAACAAATTTAATAGGGGAAAGAGGCAAAAGCCAGATAAATGTGTGGAAAGATATTTAAGGAACAGTGGTGGACCGAAAGAGACAGCGAGGGAAGGAAGGAAGACATTCAGGGAGCGACCATGGTCAATCCAGATGAAGAGGTGGATGTTGATATGATGGCAGCAACCCTGAGGTTCTCTTACCTATGATGGTCAGGATGTACCGGTCGTCGGGGGACAGGATAGTCACCTGCAAATCGCATTAACTAGATAACAGCTGATATGTATATATAGACATAATATTATTTTATTTAATTCTGATAAATAGATCATTCTCTCCGTATCAAAAATAATACACAAAGATTGCGTACCAATCATACGTAAATACTGAAGAATACTCAACTCAATAATACATTCGAGAACAAACAAAAATCTCTCGCAAAAACTTCGTTAGGAATCCGTGTAGATGGGATAAAAATTAAACTAAGTGGGAGATAAAGTAGGTGAGGAAAGTACATCACAACAACAATTTTTCATCTCCTTTGCTCTGTAATTGCTAGAGGAGTGGTTTTGAAATACTAGGCAATAAAAGTTACTTCCTTTTTCCCCAGACTTCTCACCTTCTGTTTACTACATCATCGGTCGTCGAACGGCCTTGACACCTGTGTCTGTGTTTTTCCCGAGATGCCTGTAAACTATATTTTCAACACAAAACATTTTCAGTGTCTGCTTAATGCTTCTTGAGAGTTTTGTAAATGTCTTAGTAAACAAAATTTTAAAACTAGAAGCAATGAGCGAATGACTGTCGCTGGTTTGTCTCTGTGCTAACAGTTTGTAACTCCTTTCAAGGCTTGGGTGAAGAGTTTCTTGGCGGCAGCCATTAGTCTTGCTTCATGGTAAAAGCTTGAAAGAGTTTACAGAAGTATTCATGTCATTTATTTTGTCTTCTTCGTGTTCTTGTTGCTCATTTTGTCTTGTTCTCGCTAATATTTGTGTTTATTTGTTGAGGGTTTTTTTGGTCTTGTTGTCAGTTTGTTTGTTTGTTTGTTTGTTTGTTTTTTATACTTTTTGTTTCATTTTGTTTTATTCTTGTTGCTCATTTTGACTTGTTCTTTCTAATGTTTGTGTTGGGGGTTTTTGGTCTTGTTTGTTTGTTTGTTTTTTTGTACTTCTGTTTTCATTTTGTTTTATTCTTGTTGATCATTGTGTCTTGTTCTTGTTCGTGTTGTTCATTTTTGTACATTATGCATTTTCTTTCTTGCCTTTTTGAAAGTAAAGCCATCACTTCATCATTGTTTTTTAACCTTTTATGTTTAAACTAAGAAGTGCAAGGAGAATAGTAAGAAAAACGGAATAAAAATTCAGTTTGGGCAAGCTTTCTCACACTCATCAAAGGTTCACCAAAGATAAAGAAAGCCAACCGTGATAGGAAAAACAAACAAAAAACAAACAAATGAACTGAAAAAGGACAAAAAAGTGAGACTTGTGCAGGAAATGGCTCAGGTAAGACAGAGAAATATCGCAGTCAGTGGGCGCGGAAAAGGCAAAAACAGCAGACACAGGTGGACTGGCATCTGAAAATTTGTGGAAACGTTTTTCCACCTCCCCCTCCCTCACCTGCGATATCTTACTTGATTCAAGTGCCGGCTTTGTGCACCTCGCCCAGTCTCAAATCTGAGACCACCCACCTGACTGAGGTAAATATGTTAAAGATCATCAGACCGGAGGTTTGGCCAGCAACCAGCTTCTTCAGCAGCAGGCGAAACGCAAGTCAGCACTTGCCATCAGTGTTGCCCCCTCAGACTTGTCCCAGACCATTAGCTCCTCTTCTTCTCAAACTCTTCTCACAGACAATGCTTGACTTCTGGGACAGCAACACATCCTTCGCGTCTGTCTCACTGGAACATTTTGTGTTTCAAGTGAACATTGCAATTAAAAACAAGTCAACTGCAAACGTCGCACAGCACGATAGATGCTTTCTAATGGTTGGTGGTGGAAAGGTCTGGGTAGGGTTTGCAAGGATAGAAGGTAGTCTCCCTCCCCTTCCCTCCCACTCTCCCCTGGATGCACGATCAGCACACAGAATAATGTGTTGAAGGCAAACACTCAGCAGGTGTTTAGCGTGTCCGGAAACAGGTACTAACCGGATGGTAATTTCGTTTGCCTGGCTGCTCGGAGGGTTAGACAAATATTTCGGGTGCATCTGCGGCTGCGCTGGAGCTGCACTGCTTCCTGTCCATCTCTCTGATGCGGCTAATGTTCCCGGATGAGACGATATTTTTACACAAAATTCTGCCATTGCCTGTTTTCACACACACACGCGCACACACACTAAAATAATAGCGTGTTGACATCCAGTCATCTTCAAAACTGATTTCTCTTTGTTGATTGTTGTTTTGTTTTTTACTATTTTTCTGTTTTTCTTGACCTTTTGTTGCAAACTTTATTCCTTGTTTATTCTTTTCGTTTTTTTTTTTTTTTTTTTTGTTTGTTTTTGTTTTTTTTTTTGTTTGTTGTTTGTTGTTGTTTTTTGGGGGGATTGTTTTGTTTTGTTTTTTTGGGGTGGTTTTTTTGTTTCTGTTTTTGTTTTTTTTTTTTTTTTTTGTTTTATTTATTCTTCATTTTTGTCGTCATGAGCACTTTTACTATAGGAATTACATTCAGATATTTGTTAAACTTTGCTTGATGTGTTCATCATTAGTGTGACAGTGAGCAAAGTTCAATAACCTAAAGGCTTTCTACACAGCAGTTACCACCCGTTCGTCTAGTTCCCTAACATTCTGGTAGACTGTATCTGTATTTTAGCCCCAAAACAGTCAGGAACCTGCAACAAGTGCTTGGCTTGCCTCGGCATGAAATATAACTGGACCTTGTGCTGAATGCACTCGCAAGTCCTTAAGAGGTCAGCTTTGAGGGCAAAAGGCTCTGAAGCCACCGAGCAGGCAAGACAAAGGGGCGCCTGAAATTTCCAGAGATAATGAGATGATATCCGAAAACTATTAAATGAAGAGGCTTCTGGAGTCGAAAGGGCGTCGCTGTGAGTCCTCATTACCATCCAGCTGCACGGCGCATCTCTAGCTCGCAATGGCGGATGTCCTGCCGCCACTGTGACCAGTGCTCATTGCACGGTCGATGACAGTGACTTACCTTTGACCCCTCCCCCCAGCTCTCAAGTGGTGATTTTAGCATCGTTAGCAACAGTGACTAGCATAATATACACACATATCTAGGCAAATCACACACACGTACAAACATGTGGAAAGATAGACATGATTAAACTGCCATAAGTAGTAGGTTTTGATAACAGCACTTAAGCTTGATGCTGCGATGCGATCTCCTAACAAATACCCAGAAAAAAATTCCGTGTCGTGTTTTTCACTGTTCTACATCCTTTCTTGCCACTCAGGAACAACCGCGACAGCAAAAATTGGTGGCGCTGTCAGTCCTGTAATGGTATTCAATACCATTGCTTGACATCTGGGTCGTCTGGCGAATGTTATGAGGTCTCTGATCACAGTTAATATCCCGATGTACCGGCTAAAGACTACTCCTGTGTACAATGATTGAAGTTCTCCTTCTAGAGACCATGCTGACTAAGCACTGAGAGTGGACGATAAATGTTTAAGATTAACCTAATCGTGTCCTATTGTCTGACCTGTAAGTACAATTTTATAGAAGACAATATTTCCTCTATTTAGAAATTGTTCTCGTTAACCAAAATTTCCTTCAATTTATCCTAGAATTTGTCGGTTCCCACGAGTTCAGTGTGGTCAAGAAGAGTTTATTTTTAGCATTATTGATGTTTGTGTGGATGTTTTCTGTTTGGCTGCAGCTGTCGAGTCGACAGCAAGTGAATACAAAAGTTATCGCAAGTGTCAGGAGCAGCAGCGAGACAAACTGTTCTTTGTAAGAAGAAACCTCAGAGGAACAACTCAGCAAGACTGTGGTGGAATCATCTTGTAGAGGCAAAGACACAAGCTGCATCTCATAGAAGCCGCTGTTCGTGGACCATCCAGGTGTCAAGAACAGGGGAGAAAGCGAGAACCCAAAGAAGGCGAACCCACGACCCTCCAAAAATAGTTTCTTCTCAGTTCAGAAGCTAAGGATCAAAGACGGCGAGTTCACCAACCCACCAGAGACAAGTTCGTTACAAAAAGCTGAGGTGCCGGCTTGCGTAAACATATTTTTATCATCAGTACAGTGTGTTGGTTGTGGTGGTGTTGTTGTTGTTGTTGTTGTTGTTGTTGTTGTTGTTGTTGTTGTTGTTGTTGCCGCCGCCTATGGGCAAGCTCATGGCGCTTTACAAAGAACTGACGATATATTAATAGAATGCCAAGGTTGCTGTTTTGAAGAGAACATCATGTTCTTAGACCAAGATGTTGATGGACCACAGCTCAGATATATAGATCGTACAGTCGTTTGTCAAAAAGCAGAACAACACATCAATAAATCGATCAACAAAAACGTAGATAACATCTTCAGGAGTTTGTTGGTATCTACATTATCACCAAGCAAAGAGAAATAGCATTAAAATATCAAAATGTTTGACAGTTTGGCGATAATGTAAGGTCCATGTGGAGACGTGGACAAACAAAGACACTGTTATGGTGGCGTTGGTTTAAGAAGACTGGTTGAAGGAAGTTGAAACCAGTAGATGAAAAACCAAAGGCCATAGACAAGTAAACAGTCAACAGCCCAGAACCATGCCAAGGACAGCATCATAGTGTGTACATCAATGTAATGACTTCAGAGACCTGGACCCTCAAACTTGTTAGAGAGCAGCACCAACCTCCACTACTGATGTTCTCAATGTTCGAGCAAACTTTCTGGTAAGCAAAATTTTTTGTATTTAAAATTTTGATTGGTATGATTCAAAACTATGTATCATCATATAAGCCTAATCGAAAATTTGAATTTTTGTCCTCATCAACTTCCAGTCAAACGAACCGTAGAAGTTTTAGAAAAAAAATTCTCATGTCCTAGCTTTACTAATGATGTGGGTGCAGTCTGTTGAGATAAAGATTCCCTTTATCAAAGGACTGAGAAGAAAGAGAAGGAGACAGAAGGAGGCAAAGACAGAAGCAGAGAGACAGAAACAGAGATAGAACTTGCTTTAAGAAATGTTCCTGTTACACAGGCTGTGCTCTGGCTAGCTCTCCCCTTTTCTTTACTATAAAAACACTGGAGCAGGCAGAAAGTTTGAGAAAAGCGTATCTGACAACTTTCTCACATGTCTCATGCTCTTTTGACCTCTTGAGGAGATACTGGTCTTATTCGGTTACTGCCCAGCGAAATTCTCACTTCGTGGCTTGTTTTCCACTGTCTGCACCGATAGCAGATGATAGTCCTTGGTGTGGTTATCTGACCAGTCATCAGAAAACCCAGCTGCTGTCGAGTTTGCTGATATGCCACGGGGATAAAAAGCTGCGACACTTCGCACTTCCCCGGAATTCCAGGAATGCAGCCGAAAATCAAGTGAATCATCTATCCTCTCTGCAACTCTCAGACCTTAAAGAAAAGTAAACAGCAGAAACATTTCCTTGTGAAATTTATTTTTATTTATAGGTGTAGATGTCCGTTTTTATCATCATGGTTTCAAATTCAACTGTATAGATATCTGATTGATGACATTTTACATGTTGACAGGTAAAACATTTCCAGTTCAGATTCTTTCCAGGAGTTTGCAAGATTTGGAAAATGTCAAACACTTCCACTTCAGAGATATTTAAAGCATAATCGTGTCCAAAAATTAGGAAAGGATGTCTGACTGCTTCTGTCCACCAGAAACTGATGACGACGACGACGATGATGATGATGACGATGATGATGATAATTTCAATTGTCCTAACTGGGGTGTCCTACCTGGCAGTAGCTGTGTGAGGCCTCTAGTCCTCGCGGGCACCCAGGTGGGGAGATGTTGAGATTACTTTACATTCACTAATGTTGATAATTTGATTACAGGACACAGAAGCAAGTTTTTCTGAGCCCGGAGGCATTCACAGCAAGGCAGGTATATAACTGTTCTCACCTGTATCGCTTTCATCTACCTTACCTTTCTCTTAGTGTTCAAAACTATTCTTCCTTTGTCTTGTCAACATCTATTTCTTCATCACATAGAACCTTCTTGTACAGCAGACGGCATTTTATCTCTTCTTTTTACCCAACAGAAACTCGATTTCACAGAATCGAGAAATATCAATAAGTATTACATGAATTATGAAATACCAAAAACTTTTTTCGGGCATCTTTTACATAAAAATCTTGTCCCCACACATTCCTGGCTTTGTCATCATTGTCATTACTTTCTATGTCTGAAAGTTTTTGTTTATCACTAGCGCAATTTAAAAACATCAGTGTTTTAATTTATGAAAAAAGTTATTTTGTTTTCATGGGAGATATAAACAAACAATACTTATGCTGACCTCACTCTTACGAGCGCAAATACCATATTAATTAATATGCAAAACCACGATACTCTCAGTCCTTGTTACCTAATTATTTCTCTTTGACCTTTTCTTGTATTTGGCTTTTATTCATCATCGGTAGAGTTGTTTATTTTTCTATAGTTCATATGTTGTTTGCTTGCTCATCTGTTCCTTCTTGCCCATGTTTCGTTTTGAACATGCTTCTTAGTGTGAGTATGCGTTATACAAATTTTATTATTATTTGTTTCACGTCGCTCAGACAACACGTGATCATGGCGTCCTTCTGTCCATTTCACTAAATCTCCATATAACTGAGTTAATGGAGTCGATGTCGACTGCTTTTTCGCTGTCCTTGCAGTTGTTTACCCAGAGAACAGCCAGCAGAAAGCAAGAAAGCTGACAACACAGTTGAAGTGTTTGTCTTGTTTACCGACATTTCCGTCCGCCATTTGTTGAAGTCGGTTTGGAGAGCGAGAACGTTCGACGCCGCATCCCTTTGTGTAGCCAGCGGTCTCTCGCTTCCCTCTTCGTTTGATGAGGATGGTGTGGGCTTGTTACCGGAGATAGATGGCGTTGATACAGTGGCGAGTGTTTGTACTTTGCCCGTTATGTGCTGGCTGTGCACACAGGACGCTCGCTCTCTCCTCACGCGTCCTGCGTTCGCTAGCACGCACCTCGCACGCGCAGACGCACGCATACACGAACTTGTATTACTGGACTGTTGGTGGACGATTTTTTTCCAGTTAACTACTAAAACGAGGCACGAGACTACAAAGCTTCCGGTTTAGTCATTCTTTGTTTAGGCTCTCCGAGACTAACAGCGGAGAACTTCTCAAGAGACTAAGCGTTGGTCTTGGCAGACAGACAGCAGTCCACCTATACATGTCCGGACACGCACAAGCAGCCAAAAGCAAATAAATAAATAAATAAAAAATAATAAACACACACAGAGGAGCACGAGTATCCATCCCACGTGCAAAGAAAACCTTTCACAAAGTCTGGCTGAGCAAAATATCACTGATTTTATTTTGGTACCATTGTGGCATTTGCTTTCAAAGAAAAAAATGACAGCACGCTTTCATTAGACTAGTTCTTCTTTGAATGGTTATAATTACACAAAAAGCTATTGTTCTCTTCTTACTATAGAAGCTTTCAATTTTTGTCTCAAATTAGCTACACTCACCATAAAAGCAAAAGCTTTTTTTGCACAGCTTCATCAACACAGCTTAAACACATTTCAAGAGGTTTTTCACGGTGTAGAGTTTCAGGCTCTGTTACCTTTTACTACCTGTGGCAATAATGACAGTGCTTAGCTAGTGTCCGTGCGATGACATTTATGAGAATGGTGATGAAGGATATGGCGAGGATAGAGCAGGGGGATGGGTCGTGGTGTGGACGTTGATGGTGCTATCTGAACACCAGCCACACTCGGGTAATTCTACCCTGCCAACACCACCCACAGCAATAAAATCAGCATACAGGCCTTGTCTTTAGACCGTGAAATGGGTGTTGTGGGAAAGCTCCACAAAAAAATTAATGGAAAGCAAGTGTAATTATAGTTTTTTTTGTGGTAGAGAACAGGCAACAACGATTGAATCGTTAATGATACGTTGTATTTACTGTGCAGTAAAGTCCACATCGCTGATTCCATGACTCATGGTCACTGATGAGTGATTGAAACAAACGATCGCGACGGTGGTTGGTCACCGAAACTTGCTGGAAGTCCACTCGTCTTTGAAGTCACCTTCGATTAACCAAACCTGTTTGTCCTGTAAAAATTCCAATTTTGTTTCAGTCTGTTTAATCAAACAAACGGAATGTTTTTGCTTTTATCAGTAATTCCTGCATTTCTGATAATTCCTCGTAATGGATCCCGTGATGGTCAGGACATTCCCTTCAGGAAACAATGGTGAAGCCAGAGTATGATATTTTATTCATCTACCGATTTTTTAAATTTAAAAGTTTTATCAAATCCTTACTGCCTGAATTCAACAAAAATCAAACAAGTAGCATCAAATGAGATAGTAGTCACAGTGTATTACTTCAACAACTAGATAATCAAGTTGATGTCAGCTACTGCCAAGATGGTGTCGGATGTTGTCTCGGCTACTGCATGGTCCACAGTCGCGGTAAATACAAACATTATGTAATTAAATCTGTTTTCCCGCTTACAAAATACACTTTCTTAAAATAAATGTTTTTTATTTGTTTCTTACGTGAACACTCATAGTAATAAATTAAATTAGTGGTTCTTTCTTTCGTCCATTTATTCATCTACTCATTAATTCCTCAAGCTTGTGACAAGAACACTTTACTCAGTTTAGAGATAGTGTGTCCCATGGTTACCAGATGATGCCTCGGTGGAAAGAGACCTTCTACTAACTGAAAGTGTCGAATGAAAAAAGAAGCCTCACAAATAACAAGTAAATAGGCTATTAGAACATTGCCAGTGTCTACCTCTAGTTTGTCAATAACTGTTAGTCCTCCCATCTTTCTTTTACCTCGCTGCTTCATCGAGTCCTGTCATGATACTTCCTGATAAAATGTCGCGAGCTATTGACAGAAACATAAAACACAAAGGACTCCTTGCCGAGGAAAGGCTTTCTGATTCGTTGTTAAATACCTCATCTGTAGAGTCTGGCAGTGAGTGACCTTTGTAGAATATTTTACTTACTTGCGGAACAGTTTGCCGACAGAACTGTCATAGCACGAATTTTTATTTCTAATAAACTGCTGACTCAGGTCCCGTTAGTCAACAAACGAGACCAATCGTGAAGGTTTTGTTTTCTCGTTGGTTACTTCATCTGCTCGTAGAGGATACAAATTATAAATTTATGTCCAAGTATGTGGTTAGCTCTAAAAATACAGCACGCGACTGGTTGTCATGTAGATAATGTTGATATGAAATAGGTCGAGGTGAATAAACACGTGAAATAATCTCAATATAGAAGCGGCTTTGCTGGTATTTATCTATTACAATCAAAGTTTTATAATTGTACTTCATTAGGGCTTCCTAAGTTATCAGTGGTGCCTCCTCCACCTGCTGCTTACACTGGTTATCTCATTCTGCCAGCGGTCTGTGGTCGGATACAGATAGAAAATCAGAATCGAAAAACACTTTTTTTCTGCCAGCTGCGGACATCCACAAGGATGTTCCTCCAGGAACCCGGATGCTGTCTTCACAGCGTGCTTCGGAAATACTTTGCTCGGCCCTTTTCTCCACTAAATTAGTTTTTTAAATATCACGGGATCACATCTCGCCGGGGCTGACACTGTTTACACCTGATTGCACCACAACATTTTTGTCTTTGAAGCCAGGCGCTGTAGGTGTCGGCTGCTTCTCCACAACAACCTGTCGTCTGCTGCTGGACCAGTCAAGGCCGGCGGTTGCTGTGACAAAGACTTGTCTTCCATGTGAGTGAAGCCTCGATGTTGAGTGTAGATGAGGAGTTTATCTCGGCAACATCTCATCACGTTTGAGAAGAGTGAAGGGGTCAGACAGGAAGGAATGCTTTTTCAGATTAAGGTTACCTGTCAGAAAACAACGCCTGTCATGGAAGCCAACCTTGTCAAACCTTAGCGTGAATCTGCACTAATCCATCTGAAAGTCTTTCTGCTCATTTCCTTGACACTAGTTCTCAGCTAAACCCTGACTAGCTGTTGAAATAAACTAACTCTGATTTTACTACCCTGGGTAGGTCTTGAGCTTCACAACTAATGAGCTTCCAGAAACGCCGGCAAGGTCTGAGGTCAAGATTCAACGATGGCTGGCTGTCTGATGACCAGCGAGGTTCCAGAGAAAACATTTGTATACAAAATAGAACCCCACGGTGCACTGGATGTTTGCAAGGTGAGCCTGGGGTGTGCAAATCCGTTTTGAAAGGGTAGAGGAGTCAGAGGGGTGGCAAGGGTCCCGGTCTCTGCTTTCTTTCTGTTGAATAATTGGCGTCTAAGATCGCAGGCTGCTCTCCTCTTTCCTCTCCAGTTTCTCCTCCTTTCATCTTAATGCTCCTTCATTTCTTTACATTCTTAGTCATGTGATATTTTGTCCTTTAGTTTACTGGCCTTTGTCGTGTAACTTAGACATGCAATTCTTTGTTCTTTTACTGGAAACAGTGTTTAATATCAACATTTTCCCTGCCTTTTAGCCCTGATTACGATGCGGCGACTTTCCTATCCCCTATCAGTCAAACGATAATTATATACATCATGTAATCAGTTTAGCCAAAGATATCTGTTTGTCCCTTATATAAAAATATTATTTCTGTTATCTCTTTGCTCTCAGCTCAGAAGCCCGTTATGTTGTCATTATTAACGCTATAACAAATAAAATCTTCTACTGAAAACATTTATAATTCCTCTACAAACATTTCGTTGTGATATTTTAGCCATTGTTAAGATTCAAAGCGTTCATGGCGGCCTGTAGACAAAAAGTTACACATTTGGATAAAGCTAAAAAAAAAAAAATTCCACACTCAAAATTAAGTGCTGATATAGAATATAGTTTCTTACAAAGTTTCTGAGCGAAATTTCAAAGCTCCAATCAAAGTAACGAAAATATTTTTTTATAAAAACTACTTGATCAAACCGAAGCCCATAGACCGTGCGAATAATAAAAGCTCATAATAATAAAAGTTTAAGAAGTTAAAGGCGAAAGTTAGGAGTTAAAAGCAAACAACCAAACAAGGGGAGTGCAGTGACCGGTTTATGGATGCAGAAGAAAAGTGGAGAAAACTAAAGTGTTTTCAAAGTTATCAAAGGCCTCAACTTCTAAAAGCAATCGATTCCTTCAACGTTCTGCTCCAAGTGTTTGCTCGCATTCCTCACTTCCTTCCGCATGCGCACCGCAATCAGTTTCTGCCGTGTCCGCATTCCGGAAGTTGTAGATGCCGCGCATGCGTCTTCTCGACCGTTGCCCTTCCTTCCTGTCAGATCCCTGTGCTGCCCAACATTTTGCTTATGAAAGCGATCAGTGTCGGCCAAGAAACACTAGACTGAAGAAAACACCGAACTTTGCACCTAGCTCCGTCGTCATTTCTCGTCTTCATCATCCGTTCTCAATGATGGCTACCGGAAGCTATTTTTGTGTACCGGAAGTTCCATTTCACTGCGTACCGTCTCTTGCAGGCTATCACATAAAGCCTCACAAATTTGACTTCTTCTGCATCACACAGTTTTAGCTGCTGGTCAGGTAATTTAATTTTGCCAGCTTTATGTTGTCCATTGGATTTTACGGTAAAAACGCATGTTTATGCATATTAAACATGGAGTCTTTGTAACATTTTGTTAGATTGCTTTGGAACAGCCTCAGGGCTTAACATGCTTCAGTCTAAACCGGTTTATGTTTTGTGGTTTTTTTTTCACACACATATATACACATCATCATCATCATTATCATCTTTATCTTTTTTTTCTTCTTGCCCTATGTTTCCCATCCATCTTTCTATCCACCTACCTTTTTTCTGTCTCTTTTCTTGATGGTGCCTTCTGTCCCTTTATCTTCCCCTTTATTTATCAGAGCCTTTTTAAACACAAGATGCCATTGTACCATCGCGAGATTATCTCATGAGGCCGAGATTCGTTGTGAAGCTAACCTATACAGGGGAGGTAATACCTTCTTGTCGATGTTACCATAAACTTGTCATGGCGTTAACCACGTCCTTACACAGTTCTCTACCTTTACCATTCACATCCTATTTGAGCTGCAAGACTATCAAGTTTGTGCCTTCATCTCATGAACTTCATTTGTCCACGCCTACATCTCGCTCTCAGTCTTTTGCGTGCAGGTGGAACGTTGGTCTAAACAACAGGTAGACGAAGAAAGACTGGGGAAAGGTCTGTAGGGACAGGATAGGAGTGGTTTTAGGATCTGTAACTTAAGGCACACTATAAACTATACAGAACTGTGGGTGCAGCAGCTGGGAAAATATTCAGACCCTACTAACGCAGAGTACAAGATAACTTAGCAGGACTCCATCGTTAACGATGAAATAGGAGTAGGGTGAGAACCTATTCCTACCCCACCCCTGACGAACTTTCTTTCTGTGAACAGACGAAGAGATGTGGAACTTGGAGGTAGGAGGCTGATTGAAAAGATAAGAGAACTGAAGGAACCAGTGCAACCAATGACTTTGTGTTGCCCCTCAGCGACACCCTTTAAGTTTGGACATTTTCCGATCCTTTTAAAATATCCATGGGAAGATCTTCACAAGGACTTGAAAGGAACCAGCAATTCTCTAGAGAAAACAACAATTTTGGGGGTAGATCGCAGCAACACTTTATCGTCTCTGCCAGCCTCCCTAAGAGGCTGAGTAGCTCGCGGTTTACAACCCTCCCACCTCCCACTCTCACCTTTCTCCCTCACCTCCTGTTACCCCCGCCTTGCTGGGTCAAGAGCCTGCCACGAGCGCTGAAGAGAAAGATGGGAAGCAACGTGAAGGGAGAAACTTCTCATTTCTTTCTACTGGAAAACGAGAATTCACTGAATGTATAATTGTGCCTACAGCCATCATGTTTGGAGCGTTGCCCTCACAATGATCCTCCGAGGCCGGAGTTCTGAACCACGACTACCCCATGAGTTTTTGTTGTGTTTTTACCTTTTGTTCCCCACAAAGGACTCTGGGCTATACAACAAAGTAAAAACACAAAATAAATGAACCGAATCTAAACATTTAGCCAAGGAAACAAGCAGGATTTCATTGGCCGTGGTGTCGCTAGAACTTTCCATCGACGACGTCGCCCATTGACGGACTAAGCACCGACTGTTCCCGTCCTGCGAGTCCTGTGAGACCAGGACCTTGCCAAGACCCCAGAAAAACTCAAGAGACTGGCTCGGAAAGCATTTCGCTTTATGTCGAGAAAAAAATTTTGAACAGTTTCCAGATTCTTAATTAAAAGCAACCGTTTATTTCTTGTAACGATTTCAAAAGGTTAAAACACAGAGTGTCAAAGCCCACGCCTGTTCCCAGGTAATGGATATGGGCGTGAGAAGCAGAGAGGAGATCTGTTGAACACGCAAACACGTGCAATGTGTGGAGGAGAGAAGGGGAGAGGATGACGGGAAGGGGGAAGAGCTGTGTGTGCGCGTGCTGCAGCATCAGTGGGTGTTCGTGACAGATCGGCAGTAGAAATTCGCTCCAAATGAGAATAGTTTTCTTTATCTCCTTCTTTCTTTCCTTTTATCCTTTTTCTTTCTTTGTGTTATTTGTTTAATTTCCTTTTTCCTTTTTTTCGCTCGTTTGATCATCTTTCACTTCTTTTAGTCAGTTGGCTGATCGCATGTCCGAATTTTCTTAGCACCTTGCGACCTCTAAATTATAAAACTTTTTCAATTGTCAGTTAATCTGATTAACTCTTGTTCATTTCGACTGTTATTAGCTTTGAGTAGTCACGCCAAATTATGAACGAAGTTCGCATTGTTTGGAAGGTATTTTGACAATTAGTTGTTTTGTTCGTCCTCCATCTAAGAAAAGACCACTACCGTCGAGCAGATACACCAGTGAGATAATGTTTGAAACCGTTTTCCTCCATGTACAACAAACAGAAATGTACTTGAGGGAAATCTGGCACGTGACACTCGGTGTGTGCCGACATATACCGAGGGGATTGTGGGATACCCACTGACTGACCCTCCCTACCCAAGGCGTGAAATCCCTTTTTTACATCAGAAAAGAAAGCGAAGTGTTTGGCGGCGACTCATTGAGATGATTGGTAAACAAAGCATCATTCTTAAAAATAGGATTTATGGGGGTGGGGTGCGAAGGTTTCCGTGCCCTTTTGGTTTATGTGTGTGCAATCAGGGTTTTGATGAAGACATTAGCCAGGAGATGGAACCCTGCACAGACAAGAGGACCGATAACTCGGAGCTAAAATGTCAAGAGGCAGAGAAAGTTCTGACAGGGAGGTTGCCCGGTCTCACCGCACGTGGACTTCAAGTGGAGGAATAGATTTTGGGATAAAAAATTTTTTTGTGGCGGGTTGATAGTGTTGGAGTTGATATTTTTAGGTTTATCTCCCTTGCACGCCCACTTTTTGATAGCATCTCTCTCCCCTTGCTCGTCATCTCTAGCGATAATAAAATCCTTCTCAAAGTCAAAAGGAGAGCTCGGTGAGCAGGAAGGAAAAAGGACATAATATTCTTTATTCCTGTCTGCTGGGATGCTGTTAAGAACAGATGTTCATTTTTTTCTGAAAAAGACCTTTGTTTGGCGATGATCTGAACGGAGGAACATTTTTCCGTTAAACCTGCTTTGATAGTAGAGTAAAGCGCTAGACAAATCTCCATTTTATTCATTTTAGCTGTCTCAGCTTCCTCTTCTTTTTCCACCACCACCATCACCCACTACCCGGACGTGAGCCACCCATGATGCAACTTGCTGCATACTATCATCGTTTCTATGAACCAACTGACTTGAGATATGAAAACTGCATTGACTGCAGTTTTAGGAAATGGAAGTTTAAGATGTCCGAGTAGGTTCTGGTGTATATTTTTCACGATCCTTGTACATCCTTCCTCCCGTCAGCTTTTTCTGCATCACATATCTACCTGTTGGCACTGACAGACTAGCGGCCAGGTCCGACAGACCATTCAAAGTGCCGCGAAAAACATCAACGAGGTGCCATATTGTCTGACAAAAGAAAGGGTTTCCTGGTGCGATGTTGTCTAAACAGATCGGTCCGTCGGTGGTTAACCCTTTGATCGCCAATATCACATCAAGTCCGGGTGTACAGGCGGTCGGCCGTAATATCGGGGCTTCTGTCTGGCGTCGCTCATTTCGCCAGCTGCTCGCGTGTCTGGGAGGGTCTGGTGCACGTGCAGTTCCACGAGGGTCCAGTGGCCTTGTCTGGTCTGTACGTGGGACTTCGCATTGCCATAACAATCATCATCGTCGTCGTCATCGTTGTTGTCCTCTTCCTCCTCCTCGTCGTCTAAATCACCTTGCCTTCTCATCATCCACCTCCTGCTTCCCTTCTTGTCTTTCCTGTGTGTAGGAAGGGGAGGTTACTGCCTTGTTTTGAAGTATTAAGGATAAATCCCTTCTGACGTCCATCTAGAAGTTTTCACTCATCAGGGATTTTGCTTGACAGCTTGAAGATGTCAGCAAGTGTACTTTGTGAACAACATTAACACATATTAACATTTTCTTGGTAGCGTGAAGAGTAAAATTCTTTTCTTGTGGGAGCAATAAAAATGCGTTTGCTGAATTGGGTGGTTCACCAGGTAAGTCTGAAGCAAGTTTATAATGAAAAAGACATAATATAAAACTGCTAAAAGTAAGGGGCTTGTGGTAAGACACTGATTAATTTGAATAGCTAAGACCCTGTCTGGTGCATGTTAAGTCCAGAAAGACAAATTTTTGTGTCGTTGTTGTTGTTGCCACAGCCGCTGCTGATGTGCAATAGTCTGGAAAATAAAGTGCCATTGTCAACCAAAATTGTTCGTAGAATACACCCGTATCATTTTCTAACGCTACAAAATATCTTACGACCCTTTGCTATAATCAAGTGTCCTGGAATTGTGGCCGAGAAGATAAGCAGCCAGTTGTTGTTTTGCCATCGAGCTTCCTTGTTGCTGAGACTAGACGAGGTAATGATGTTAGTTCAAAGGGCAAGCTACACCGGACGACGCTGCGGTGAAATGTTGACGAGAGCAGAATTCTCGTAACCTTGACCTGCAACAGTGAGTCCGAGGTCATTATCTGGTCGTGTCTGGCATGGGAGGAGACGGTGGCCAGAGACTGAGGGTCTGACCATCTGAAAAGATGCTCCATCCCGCCAGTGTTCCGGCATCCATACTGTTTATCTCTGAGAGGATTAAGGTGCGTCTTCGCAAAGTGAATTGCAGGACTCGGTTGTGAAAGAAACTGTCGACAGTTTGTGCTGCTTGGTCTGGGAATGGGTGATAGATGGACGGTGGTAGTGATGGTAGTGGTGCTGGTGCTGCTGATGTACATGCAGTTATACTCTGTCTCTTAGTTTATCTGTTTGTTTGTCATGAACCTTGATTCTGCAACTTTGATGTTTGGTGGCTGCATTATCTGTTTCAAAAATGTTTTCGAACCACATGCTGGCAAAAATACGAAATATTAGCTTACTGTAGAGTGTGGTTGTTCATTCACCCACTAAGCCACTGACCAACCCACTCTCTTGCTTTCTAATTTTTCACTCACTTTTATCTTGGTGTCTCTTGTTACTTTCATATTCTCTGCTCATATATATATATAACATCCAAAGATTAAGTAATTTGCTCTAATCCTTCGACAATACTAACAGCTGTATGACATAATAATGACTTGCTTGCTCCCTTCATTCATCTATTCATCCCTTCATTCACCTATGCGCCTTTGTCTACACTCTTGACTCTGATGTCTGCTTTGTTCTGGTTTCTCTTCATTCTTCTTCTTCTGGATTTCCTTTCTTATATTCGAGGTAACAAGCAACATTGTCTTTCTCTCATTTGTCTCTCAGACAGGCAGGAAGGAGAAAAACCTATTATCAAGAAAAGTTAACTCCAGCTTTCAAACCTCAACGCTGTCTGGTGATCGTCCTTGGAAGCCGGTCTGGTGCCAGCAAAATGGACGGTCTTATGGCACTCTGACATTCCAGTGTTTATCTAGGCAGTCCTCCTAAATCTGAAATGCAGATTCCAAAGATACCTGCTCCTGTAAATAGATGTCTGCAAAAGGGTTTACAGGGGCCACTAAAACTGTCGGCTTCACCTTCTTCTCCAAATCGCTGAAGGTCTGCAAGATTTTTTTTCTCTCAGATGCTGTATAACTTGTGCCGCATTCTTTATCATCGTGTGGTCTGTGGAGTAGCTATCCTCCTACTCCCTGCTATGTTTGTTCTTCTCTCTTAAAATCAAGAGCTCAGCTATAGCTTCTAAAAACAACTTTTACTTGGGTGTCTCCTGCTTGTGATATTTATTGTTTTGTGAGTGTTTCAGCCCCTATTTATATGTTAGCCCCTATTTATATGCTTCCATCTGTTTCTACGGCAACCATCTTGTCTTCTTCTTCTTCTTCTCGTTCCTGTACTTCGGATGTTGGGGACATGCATAAATGCGCTCGCTCACTCATTCAATCACTCCCTCAATTATTTATAATTAAAAAAATAAGGTCAGCAATCATTGTTATTACATCCTTCCACATGATATAATAATACTCACTGTGTGCTGGCATCGGAGCACAGTTACTAGACACCACATCCGTCAAAAGCTTTTTTAACCCCCTACATCCGGTCCTAGCGGTGAGTTTGATGTTCTGCTGGCGTTTGATTGGTCAGGATTTAAAATGTCCTTTGTCCTGTTGGTGGAAGTTTTTACCGTTGACAATATTGCATACAGATGGAGGCGCCGGGGTTCGGTTCCCTAGCTGTGGGATAGACTCACTTACCGTGTACAGCTTCCGATGTCAGAACTATTGAGTTATTTGTTGACCACCGCCTTCTCGAAAACTCTACACCCGAGACTAGTTGCGCTCCTACACCGTCGCTGGTCAGCCACCTTCAGGTCCCGGGACTACCTTCACCTTCACCTTTCACCTTGCGTATTGCTATTTCTTGCTTGAAAACTACCTACTCTTGTGTCTGGGACCCAAATTTCTGCTCCTGCAATGGTTTGGTGCCGGCAGTGCTTGCTGTGCTCACGAGATGCACTCTGCAGACTAAGTGCAGGGTCTCCTCGGCAACACCTGGCATCTGACTTTGTATGCGGAGTACAGCTGCCAACAGGATCCTTCCTTACACCCAGGCTTTCCTAACGGCTGGCAGATAATCCCTTCAGGTATGGAAATATGTCGTCCAATGGCTCACCCACCAGACTCAAATGTCAACAACTGTTTCAAGTCTCACTGCGAAACTGAATGAAAGGGAGTTGTGACGTCAGCAAATGCACGAATGTAGACGCATGCGTGAACCTGTAACCTTAGAAAGCACGTGGGTCTCCCAGATACCCTCCTATACCCCAGAGAAGCCTCAAATGTCGGTAAAAGATGGAGGAGAAAAGTCAGACAGCTATACAGCTTTTCGTGGGTTGAAGACACAATGACTTTCATCGCTGGAGATGAGGCAAATCTCTTCCTGTCAGCGGACTTTGGGTGAACAGCGGACAGCTTTGAACATCATCCGTAAGCTGATGTCATGTCCTTGTCCTTCGTGTCTGCCATCAGTTGTTCTCTCAGGCTTCTGTTGCCCATGGCATCGCGGTAATCCCAGCAAAAGTGCATAAATTGGCAATGAAGGAGGACAAGAGCGGCATCTCCATGCAGAATTCTTCAGAAGGAAAGCTGTATGATTAAGGAAAGTGAAAAATGTTATTATTGATGCCTTATGGAAACTGAGAAGAGCTCGCTGATGTTGTCGTCAACGGCAAGGGATAAGGGACACAACATGACAGTCTGTTTGCCATGGGATCATTTGGTTTATAATTAAATATACCCTGATGTCGGGCTAAAATAAAGTTCGTTGTCAAATATTTTTTCTTTTGTTTATTTATTTATTTTTTTTTTTTGCTTCACATTTCTTATTGTCCAGTATCGGGCTTCTGTGATCATGCATCTCCTCAGCAAGTCTCGGTCATCCAGTGAAAAGTTTTGCTACTGTGGCCAAATTCCTGGAATAGTTTATCCAGGTTCTTTAGCAATTAAAGCGTTGCTTGCTGTGATGAGAAATAATGTTGAGACTACCGTTGCCAATGTGCAGATGAGGATGTATGTTTGTACATTTATTTTTAGTATAAAAATAAGTATAAAAACCATCTCCTTTACGTCAATGTAATTTCACTGCTTTTCTTGGAAGCCAAGCTCCCAGACAACCTTTTGACCTCATCCTCTGACCTTTCCTCGTGCCAACACGCATGATCTACCTGCAAGCTAATCTTGAGAAAACCACATGGTTGTGAAAATGTAAATGACCTTTTCGAAGCAAAATAAAAATTAGAAAAAAGAAGAGATAGAAGAAGTGGAGGGGTAAATAACACATGGTTGTCATAAATCCTCCTTGGATTGCTTGTGCTTTTTTACACATGCACAAACATACATAAGGATTCTTCTTAGTAATAATCTGTCCTATAAATCTTGCCATTCACAAGTAAGGGATACGTGTGTGGTTTTTAGTGTGTGCAAGATGAACGAGGTTTCAACAAGCAAGAAATGGTCAGAAACCACAGATGTTTCAACAGATTCTTTGGTTTGGCGAACTGCCCTGACACCAGGAGTCGAATATCGTGTGTAAATTACTTTTAAACATATTCTTGTTATAATGTGAACAGTATTTTTGGCATGTCGCAGAAACTCAAGAAAATATATTAAATAAAGGAACACAGCGCAGGCCGAGATAATCTTGTAAAGACGCACACGCGCGCGCACTTAGAGAATGAGAGAGCGAGAGGAACGGTGGGATGGGAAGAAAGAAAAAGAGAAACAGAGGAAGATGAGAGAGATGAGTCACAGACACACGAACAGAGAGAGTGCCAATACTAGAGAAAGAGAGAAACGGAGCAGTGTGAAGAAAAAGTGATATAAGAGATCGAAGTGTGTGAAGAAAGATTCAGCAAGGAGAAAAGCGATGTGAAGTACGAAAGAGATATACGAGATTGGAGAAATGTGAAAAAAAAGAGAGATGATCGATCGGAGAGACGTGAACACGAGACAGAGAAAAATTTTCAGACATAAGAGAAATATTAAGCAGAAAAGAAAATCTGAAAATCTGAAAATATAGATATATATATAAAGGATCCGAGGAATGTTTTAAAAAATGAGAGAGAAAAGCGAAAGACGATGAACAAATTTTTGTTGATTCAAGTCACATGACCTAACGTTGAGGTGATGAGCAGTAAGGACTATACTATAGTATCATTATCTATTTCATTGTGAGTTAACAATTAACAATGTCTAATTAAGCATGTTTACTCATTTTCCAACAGCTATTTCACTCCAATCTGACAAACACTCTTGAGAACAAATACTCTCAGTGCAAGAGTAACAAAGATGTCTAGCAGGACAGTTAGGATGTGAAAGATCGTTAAACAAAACAGTATGATGGTTGGTTTCTTTACTGAATAGGCAAACAAATAGGGTATCAGATCTTCTGGATGGTTAAAATAAACAAGACATATCTCACTGTCTTGACTGTCTGACTTCAAAGTAGTCACGTGTGTGTATTGATGAGTGTTGAGGTCAACAATTCAATTCAAAACTATACAAATATAGTTGCAAAACAATGTGAACAGAGGAAAGATAGATGTAATCGATAATACCGACGTATATATATATAAGGATTGGAGCGATGTGAACAGAGAGACTGACTAAGACAAAGAAAGAGGGAGAGGAAGAAAGGATAAAACATTATGACTAATTGGCTCGTAACGAGAGAGCAAGTCAGCAAAACCAAAACCCAAAACCGTATACAAGCCACAGGATGCAAGCCTCCCAAATAGTCAGTAAATGAGAGAGCAGACATCCTTCAGTCGCAAGCTGGAGCATCGACATTGATTTAGTGATGAGGAGGCCGACGATGTAGGAGACTGCAGCCCTGAGACTACAGCAAATTATTTTCGCAGACCTCCACGCAGCAAGAAATTTACAGATGTCAAGGAAGTGTTGTCTCTATTACTATTTTTATTGTTTACCACATCAACCCGTCTGATTCTTTACAATTTTTGTACATTTATAGTCTCTTTTGCTTACGTTTGGTTTTTGATGATGTGTGGCTTGTTTTTCTTGTTTGTTGGTTGGTTTGTTGGTTTGTTTGTTTGGTTGGTTGGTTGTTTGTTTGTTTAGTTGGTTGGTTGGTTGGTTGCTTGTTTGTTTTTGTTTGTTTGTTTGTTTGTGCTTGTTTTGAATTGGTTTGGGTGGCTCGCTGAAAAAAAATCAGAGGTTATTTATATGTTCTGCTCTCATCACTCACCTTTCACTGTGTGTTCCGATCTCACCTGTATCGATGTATCGTCAAAAGGTTGAAGCACCCTATGACTGGTTCTTACCTAGCCAAGTACTTTCCCGAACATAAAACCAAAAGCCAGTAGCACCAGACTTCTGCCTGGCGTCAGACTCCCTACACGACTACCAGAGTAGAAGGAAGATATAATTAGATCGTTTAAAAGAAACATCTGTTTTCCCCTTAGAGAAATATTTGTAAGGGATGATTATTACGTGAGTAGGTGAAGGTAAGCATTACACATCCACCCCCTCTCCATCTTTTAGGCTTCTTGAGAATTCCATCTGTTGGTGAGCGAGTGTGTGGCGCTGGCCTACTTTTGCCTTCAGTAACAGTCATGAGAATGGCGTACGATGCAGCCATTTTTGCTAACATTTAGCGCATGCGCAGTAGCACTAAGCTTCGCAAATTTTTTCCTCCCCCCCCCCCCCCACCACACACACACAAAACAGAAAGGAACAAGATTCGCCTGATACTAAAAGAAGTTTGTCCACATATCAAGTACACCAAAAATATTGCGCAGACGCAAAGAAAGTCCTGTCACGGTTCGCTTTCACCTCTTTCCTTGTCTCAGCTGCCCACTATCTAAAGCAGCTGTGAAAGCGACTTTGTGCAATCAGAACTTTTCTCTGATTCAAATCGTTCCTTATCTTCGCCAGTGAAGCTGGAGTCGAGGAGGTGGCAGAAGATGCTCACAGTGAAGCTGCTCTCATCCAACCCTCGCACGTACGCTGGACCCAAGATCCTATTTTGCACACGGCACTACTAAAACTACTAAACGCTGATTGGATGCTGCCATTGGACACCAATCGAAACAAATACCTTCATTGAATGTCTGTGTGTATGTAGCGCGCGCCAACTCGTGGAATCAATGACCGGGTAAGTGGGTCACGTGGGTCACGCGCGTCACCCCGAAAATTCGCATAAAAGCAAGTCTGCAGACCAAAAAAAAAAAAGAAAAGAAGAAAACGATAAAAAAAAAAATGTTGTGTTCTTAAGATTACTTTTCTTCGCTCTTTCTCTCCTTTAGTCTCTCTCTCTGTTTGCCTGAAGCGTGTGTGTGTGACAGAGAAAGAATGAGTAATTTTACCTTTTAACTTAAAGCGCTTTTTTTTTGTCTTCACCGGTTTTTGTGATTTTCGATAATCCCCGGTAAAAAAATAAAATCGAAACTAAAAATCTCCTCCATTCCACTTAAGTAAATGAGCGTGGGACTGCGGTCTGAAAGCTGAGGGTGTGAATGAGTCGAAGTTGTCTTTCTGACCAGTCGGTGGAGAAAGACTTTGGTAATGTCGTTGTTTAGTCTTCTCTGCAGTCTTTGAATTTCCTCCGCTTCCGCTACTTTACCTCCCAGAAACTTCTAATTCAGCTTAGAGTGCAGCTTCTTGAAGTTGTCCGACAGACAAGCGGCTTTTCTGACTTCCGCAATTTTCCAAATAAAGTCCGATTGAGGAACCTGGCACAGACAAGCTGACTAAAAATACAGAATTTAAAAGGTTATTTTCTTAACGACCTGATGATAGCTGCTCATGTTGAAAAACTCTTCTTCCTTGAGGGATAGTCTGGAATAAAAGAGAGAATGAATGACTAAGGTCGCGTGTGGAAGAAAAACTGAATGCCAGCAGGCACTTTGTCATGCTTATTTCCTGGACATTGGCCTAGAAAGGACTTAAAATATATAAATAAAATATTGCCGCAGTTTATTTTTAAGACATCTAAAAATCTCATCCAAAGGTTAGAAGTCCTTCTGGAACCAGGGGCCCTCTAAACAACAGTCGTGGTGGTTTAGTGCATCATAAATAACTCCTAGTGAACAGCCACACCCTAGAGACTACCCACCTTTATGTCAGGTGAGTTCACTTCTCCAGGGGCAGCACGTGACATCGTTCTGTGTCAACTCCAAGTCAACCAGGTACGGTCAAGACACCAACTAGTTCCCCAAAAAATTCAATAAGGGCAACAACCTTTTATCTCACCCACTCTTCAGTTCTTTCTCTCCTCCAACACTCCCCAGGAAGTTTAGTTTTGCCAGGCTTTTCCACATGAGAGCAAAAAAAGAAGAAAAGTTGCGAGCATTAGGCGCACAGCCAGTCATCCATCGCTTGGAGTCGTTCTGACTTCTTCATTACCTTCGTGATGTAGAGATTCCAAGCCACATTTGTGACAGATAACTCTCGTTTCACTACGGTTTACCCTTATCATGCTCTCCTGAGAGATAAAACTCGCATTCATCCCTCGTGATGCCTGGAGTCGGTTCACAGAAGCTACTGCAATAAAGTCTTTTCGCCAGTTTCCCTGACAGTCAAGTGGCTTCTTGGTTTTGGTTGTGAACTTTAGGGATCTGGTAACATAGACTTGCTATCATCCTGTGGGATTTATAACCCTTCACAAAAAATTCTTCTCACAAATAATTCAGGTTCTATTTCAAGAAATTTAACACAAAGTAGAGGGTGAACTACTCGCTGCCTGTAACTGATGCCTGTAGAGATTATGTATAAAGATATGATCATAAAAGAAAAACAGTGATTTTTTGCAGTTGTTGTTATTCTGCATTATATTATCTCAAGCAGATTTTAAATGGAGATATTTTACGATCGGCGGTGAGGAAGGGAATTTATTAGGAGGGATCTGGTTGAGAAACAGTTAAAGCTGGTTATATAAACACTATATCACAATCCTCACTTGCCTGTAGTGCCAGTCCCCCGTGTTTTGTCGAGGAAATCTTCAGTCGAGAGATGATAGAAGTCTGTGTGTTAATCGTTTCCCCCATGGTTCATGGAAAATCACTTCCCCCATGGTTCAGGGGAAAGAATTAAAAAGCAAGAGACCACGTGTGTTGACCTTGCGGTGTATCTGTGGATCTTGCACTCAGATTGATGGTGTGGCTCATTTACAGATTCCCTGACACCAAGACCATCATCCTAAGGTCGCTTGTTTTCCCACGTTTCCTCTCAGTTTTGGATCTTTTGGCCGTGAGTCAAAAATGGTGGTTCCCTCCACGAGCACCCATCTTGTTTATCGGCGGTGAAGCTAAAATTCACATTATCATAGGTAACAACCTCTTAGAAACATTTTCCTCGCCCAGTCACAAATTTGGTGGTTTTGTGTTCATGTGTGTCTGTCCCAGGGACATGCTCAAAATGTCTGCTTGTCCTTATAGACATAAATCTTCAAAAATTTATTGAAGACATTAAATATTTTCTTTGTTACAAGGAGGTATTCTTTGTCTATTCGTTCTTAGTATTTATCCACATGACATTCCTCACCCATGTTTTTGGAACTGCTTTCTTCATCAGCAGTTGAGTGATGGTTAATAACGATGGCGAGTGTAGTTCAGCCAACACAGACAGGACAACTATAACATTTCTAATCGCATCACCGTCGTCAGTAGGACAGCTTGGTCTTGTTCTTGTTCTCATCTTTCTCATTATCTGTCGGGGCACCAATCCTTTTTTCAAGACTAAAATAAAAAAATGGCTGTGAAACACAGTGTGCTGGGAGATCGTCGGATTTTGGTTGCGGAAAACAGGGTTCATCTCCTTTTTGTCGCCAGGCAGATCTTCGTCTTCATAAAGCCGTTAACGCAAGAAAAAAGTCTTCTTATCTCTCCTTGAGACCGGATTTCTATTCCCACAGACCTGGCTTTGTTTGGAAGAAGAATCAGGCTGGAATGATTAGACACCGGAGAGAGTGTATCTGGAAGTGGCGAAGGCAGAAGAAGGGACAGGACCTGGCAAAGAAGAAGAGAGAAAGAAAGCCAGAAGCGAAGAGCTGTGGATTTGTTTCTTCTCCCCTTTGGGTCTGAGACTGGCGTGACTTGCTGGCAGCCCGCCCAACTAATTATCGTAGAGTTGAATGCCAGTGTATGGCTGTCTGTACTCTGATGAAACGGTCGTCTGCTGACTCTTCTGTCCGAACCTCATCTTGGAGAGCGGAGCCCTTTATAAATTTTGAGAAAAAAAAAAAACATGTTTGAGAAAAAAAAAGTTTGGCTCTCATCTCTCTTTGGCTCAGAGATGACAGCAGCATCGGAGACGATGACTACGATGGTCTTGACTGGAGTGATGATACACGTATCCACGGTTTCTCTCATGGGACTGCAGAAACATTGTTTGAACTTCGGAACTATCCTGCTTGTCTACCAACCAGCTTGGGTATCCTGAGAATTTAGAACTATCCTGTTTGCGAGTGCTGGAACTACCTCTGGGGATGCTGACCTCTTTTGTGTAGACCTCGCTAAATGACAGTTGCGATGTCCTGAGTGTTTGAAACTTATGGAAACCATCCTGTTACTAGAAGAGAATCCTGATCGCTTTCTTTCTTCGAGAACGGAAAAGATTGCAGGTGAAGAATTGTTCGCTCCAACCCCGCAAACTTCATGCACATTCACAAAACGAGATCCCTTACATGACCATCAGCCAATGAAGATTCTCCGAGCTCTCTGCTCTGTAATTTCCGCAGGCTGAATGTTTTGCACGACTCCATGAGCAACAATAGGATCACACGATAGACTAGCATAACTCGATTGCAAAACCATTCCATAAAATGAAAGGGAAATTTTATCCTATAAACCAAATCAGAAGCATCACACGCCACTGTGCTTCGCGGCTTAGTAATCGAGTTAGAAAACAAACGAAGACAAGGCAGAATTTTTTCTCCCCATTTTTTTTTTTGTCAGCGTCCACCTCCACACCAACATCAAGACGGCAAAAGCTTCGTCCGGCTCTTTTACACTAAAAGGCTTTTTGAGCTGGAGCTGGTTAGGCTGCTTGAATAATTGAATGTGCAAATCGAGTAATGAAATGGTGGAGGCTGATGTTCTTGTCGCTTGTCATGTCGTCCTAAACGGCAATTTCTCAAAATGGCGCCTGGACCACCCTTACCTTCAGTTAGAGATGAAGATGTCGATGAGCATGAAGAAAAGCCTGTTTTGTACCTCTCCTGCCAATAAAAGTTCATTTGCCTAAAAATGAAAGAAATGCAGATTTTGGGGAGGATTTGAGAAGGGTTGAGGATGGCAGTTGGGGGGATAGCACTGCTCTTTGGCAGACGACAGATCATGTTTGGCAATCAGCGACGATATTTGGAAGGGATAAAGAAAATGCCTGCCAGGATGGAGAGAGCGCCGACAGTGCTTTTTGAGGTGGGGGAGAGCTTTATCTGGTCAGGGTGGAGCAGGTGGGAGGAATGTCTGGTAAGTGCCGACTGCCAGAGAGAATTTCTGGAGTTCCCTTTTCTGGAGACTGACGAATGAGGGCAATGGATTGGAAAGTCGTTATGGTAGGGATACGAAGAGTACACCTTGCCAAAATGTTGCTGTTGTTCTGCCTGGCAACACGAGTTCTGCAGGGTAAAAGTAATGACTGCTGTTAGAGAGAAGAGAGCAGTAGACAGAAAAATGTTAAGCGTTCTACCTGCATGTCAAAATAATGCTCGCAAATAAATTTGAAAATAACCAAGAGATTTACAAATTGGTGAGAATCGAATATTTGTGCGATTTTGTAAGGTTTTATTCGGTAGTAGCACTTCCCATACTTACCATATACCTTACACATATACATTCTTACACTCGTAACGTATACACTGCTGCGCTCTTGCTCTCCCAGCAGGTCACGGACATGCGCACTCAACACTTCCTCGTCCAGACATCTGCGCGTTCTTTCGTTCCTGGACAAAGACAAACTCTACCTGCTTCGTGCATCCTTGACTATTTTTAATTAGAAAAGGAATGTCCCAGCATTCGCTGTTTGAAATACACGATAATGGAAAAGAAAACAATAGCTCACACTCAATTACATCAAAGGATTGCTCGTGATAATTACACGACACGGCTGATGGCGCCAGTGGCAAATTCTCACAACTGTGTACACAGCACCAACAGAAGGTCTCATCTGGAGACCTTGCAGCCCTTAGTGTCTTAGTGACCTGGCCTCGGTGGCCCTTAGGGACTTTGACTTGTCAGTCACAGTTACTTTGACCGTAAAAGCTTGTGTGAAGCTTGTGACAAGCTGGCGTGGAAGGGCGAGCAGGTGGGAAGCCCTGAGACCTGGCAGAATGCGGGCCATGCCATGATTTTTGTCTGCCCATCACTGACCCAAGCACTGGCCGAAGCTAAACACATCTCGCAGCCATCGCTCAACTTTTCATGCCCGGACATCTTCATGAGTGAGTGGAGGCGGCTTGCATTGCATTCAGCGGAAATCTCCAGTTGCACCTCCTTAAGCTCCTCTTTCCCTTGGTTCTGAAGGGTGGCCGCTCTGTAGGGCAGAGCATCACCACTAATTAAGCTTCTTTCTCGGAGTAGGGAAAAAATCCATATAGCAGATATTGGTGTGTAGGGCTTTCAATAAAAAAAATAAATAGATAAATAGAAAAAAAAACTTTTGCTCTGAAACTGAAGCAAAAAATGAGGCAAATGACTTCAATCTGTAGATCGAGATGTCAAGATAGTCAGTTCCTTAACACCCCACCCAAAAAATTGGAGGCTGAAAATCTCGATTAATGTAAGCCATCCTTCCAACCTTTCTCCTCAAAACTGTGTTATCTGGTGAATTCTTTGGTTTCAGCAGAAGCATTGAGTTCGACAGAAGTTTCCCTGAGTCCGTCATTTGGAAAAAGGAGGAACAAGAAGGTGGTTGTGGTGGTTGTGAAGCTCGGCAGTTGAGAAACAATAGGGTTAATAAAAGCGTTAATTATGAGACCTATGTACAGATTATCTGTTGTGATTACTAACATAGACCAACACAAACAATCCTCTCCTGTTCATATTGTTTTAGTATGGGTGAGTAGGAGGGAAAGCTAGGTGTATGGTTGTGGTGATGTGTTTGTGCGCATGCGTGTTTGCACGTGCACCTCGGAGTCATTTTAAACGCAAATTTAATTAACTGTTATCGTGGGGTTTTCGAATTTATTTAGAATAGCTACAAAAAAGCTCTTTTGTCTGAAAATCGATATTTTGGTAAACATTTTTTTTAAAGCTCATTTGGTAATTGTATTCGCTGCCTCATATCCTGCTAAGGCGCCTGGCAGTTAGCGAAACTCCGGATGTAAGAACAATTGTCAGCAAATGCTGCTGCAAGGAGCTGCACTCGCGTGAACTTTTAGCCAGAAACTGGATTTCAACAGCTCGTGATGTTGTGATGGAAGTTCTTAAGGACCAGCAGAAGGACATGTAGTCTTCTACTCACACACAGGTCCATTGCATGAAGACCGATAGTGCATGTACATGTCCACCTCCTCCTTACAATAAACGATTGTAAAGCGGAGTGGGAAAGGAAAATTTTTGAATATTTAAAAAAAACTTGATCGTATTTTTGATCGTCAATTCCTTCCTTTCTTGGCTTATTTGTTTATTGTTGTTTCGTTGTTTTCTTTACTTCTTCCTTCATTATTGTTTCTTCCTTTTTCGACTCCTCCGCTTTAATTTGTCACTTTGTATTCATTTATTCTTATCTTCTCCTTTCTATATTTCCTTTAATCTTTGCTTCCTTCCTTCACAGACAAAGGTCCATTTCTTCTGGCGCATAATGAACGGTTGCAAGAAGTGACATGTCTCCAACGTGGAGCCGACGGCAGCCGAGACACCTCGAGTGAGTGTCCTCTGTTGGACAATGTCTCTGATGGCACTTGTCTGCCATCAGTTCACAGTTGGTGGCTAAAGTCACGTGAATATTGGCTAAAGTCACGTGAATACTAACCTGACATCTTTTCACAGCTGGTGGCTAAAGTCACGTGAATACTTTTGCTGGCGAGAAAGAAACAAACATTCGCAGACGACGAAGCTAGACACGAACAAACGAAGAACTCACTATTCCTCACAGCCCTCTACTAAAAGTACTGGAACGGAACAAATATGTTGTAAACAGCTGTCGGCCACATGCCAAAGAAAAACCAACAGATATAAATTCGCTGGATATTTAGCACTGAAGCTATCGGTATTGAGCCTCGGTGCTTTAGTTGCTGGTGGTAATATTTAAGTATGAAGACACTTTACAGCTTCCATTAGTCTTAATGAATACTGATGTTGGCAGTTGACACTTGGCACTTGAACCACGAGGCCGTGTGGGCGCTTTATCCTGAGGTAAAAGCCTCCTGCTCCCTTTAATAAGATCTCTTTTCTTTAACAAAAAATCCAATCCTGTGGACTGCGAACAGACAAACATTAGAAAAAGTTTAGTGCTTTCCGCAAGCTTAAGAATATGCATTGTATGTGCGTGCGCGAGAGAATCAGGTTGCATCCGTTGTTTTTGAGGTTCATTCCTCTTGGGGAAGGCGGGGTGGTCTCTCATACCCGGTGTTGTTTCTCACCAATGTTGTTGTACTCTGGTGTAGCTGTGTACACAACACTCCACATTCATGTTTTCAAGTACCGCTATTTGTAGATGCCTCTCACTTCTGACACCAGCCCTCGTGATATTAACCCTCATTCAGGACAGAAAAACAACTTCCTCTCCAATCCTGTTTTGGAGTAGATGAGTTAGTTCCATCTCACCACTTCTCCCATTGCTTCTGTCAAATAGTTAACCTTTTCGTACCTAGGATGTCGACGAAAACATCCTTGGGAAATGTAATAGAAGGATATGGAAGCAAAGCTTTGGTAATCACACGAAAAAGTCCAAATGTGTCAAAGACTAATGAACCCTGCCCCCTAATGAGAAAGGGGATTGGGAGTGGAAGCCGCCAGAAGATCTGCGTCGTTCGAAACTCGTCCTGGACCTGTTCCCGCCGACAATTTTGTTTGGTAAACAGCTGTTTCAATTTGTGTTCTGTTTTTGATGTTATTTTGGGGGTGCGGGGGTTCAGAGCACTTGGATGGTTCTGTGATAGGATCCCTGCAGATAATGAACAAGTATGACAAGCACCTGATAGCGAGTTCGGCGCAGAAAAAACAATGATAAAGTCCAGGGCTAGCCCCATGCGTTGCCTCAGTTCGTAGGTAGCACAGAAAACTTCACATTTGTTTACAGTTGAAGTCCCATTGAATAACAAACTATAGAGGACAAGCAGAATTTTCTGTCGGTACCTTGGCTGCCATCATTTAACTTTCGTTAAAGGCTGTCTTGTCCAGACACACTACCGGACATATGTGACCACACTTGACAAATACGTACAAAGTACAAATATTTTTAATAATCATTAAATTGTACAAATTGTAAATATATTTTTTTCTCAAGTGAAAGATCTCTTTATTCAACTTTGATTAAAACTTTTTATATGATGGACTTTTTCGTATCACTTTGAAAACTTAAATTTTAGCTTCAATACTTCTTGACTCCACTCACCTAACCGTCCCTGTTGCTACAGATCAGCTCAGTCGTATTATTACTGTCATTGTGGCTCAGAAACTAAGTGGAACCATATTCTCTTCCACTTTTCCTCCCTTCCTAACATATTCTCGTTATCTTGACACGTCCATTTCCATTAGTGCTTATGTGAACCTCAAGTGGAAAATGAGAAACAGAGGTTAGAGAACTTCTCTTTACATTTGTGGTGTTACTTCAGTAGTCATAAAAATGTGCAGGAGTGTTCTTGCCACATGTGTAAAGCATCTCTTTGTCGGTATCTTGAGACTGGGTTGGTTACATAGCTGTCGAGGGGATTACGCCGGTCTTCATTACGAAAGGTTTAATAGTCTTCCCTTGTGGATAACTTGGCAGGACGAGTCTTCGTATAACTCTGGATAATGCTTGTGAGTTTAGGTGTAAGGCCATAGTGGATCATCAGCCTCCAGAGAATGCCCCTGTCTGCACTGTCAAATGCCTTCTCAAAGTCCACAAAAGTTGTGTACAGGGAGGACTGCCCCTCAACAGACTGTTCAATGATGATATGGAGGGTGGCAACGAGGTCAGTGCATGACCTATCCTGGCGAAACCCTGCTTGTCCCGCCAATTGTTGCACTGGGAGAGGTCTTCTTTCTTTGTTAACTTGACCAGGTGGCCTAGTTTCCAGTCTGCTGGTACTAGCTCTTGAAAAATAATTGTGTAAGCCATTTTTAAAAATCCAGTGGTAGACAAAACGGAGTTGGAATGCAGAGAATGAAAAGGTAGTTGAAGCTCCAGAAAAATAATTCAAGGAGTCTGTACGTTAAATATTAAGAAATAATAGCACAATCTTTGCCCCGTACAGTTTTGAGATACACTTCTGGGGCGATACACTGGCAAGCCAAGGGTGGTTTGTAAAAAACTGCCGAGATGATGGGAGGGGGTTGAAAGTTGCTGAGGGAGGAGTAAGCTTATTGCCTTCTCCACAAGCACACGCATCCTTACCTCAAACACACCTACCCAAGCACCTACGCCCACCCTTCCACCAACCTCCACATGAAAACTTTATGTACAGTCCCACGTTGCACATTTTTTGGAACGATTTAGGTTCAACAGCCTTGCTGGCTATCACGTCAGGCCACTGTGAGTGATTCACTGTGTCTAGGGCAGGTTGCACCTTCCTCCCGTCACTTTTACCTCCCTGGATGAATCTTGTGGGTTGCCAGGGTGTTTTGTGACCACACAGGCCGTTGAGATTCAAAGTAAGCTAAATAGTGCGCATGACCACCAGGCTGCTGTGATTTGGGCCAATACAAAGCTACAACAAATCGACATTAGAAAATAAGAAACGTAAATAGAATGAAATCTGAAAAGAAGAAACTGAGATACAGCTTAAGAAAATCTTTGCAATCATTTGAGCGATGAGTATGATTCGACTGTAAAATGTTTGTTGAAGCATTTACCATTGTACATCTCAGTCAGGTGAAGCTAAAGACTGCCTAACAGCCTCAACTCTGGATCCAGGAGCAGACAAGAGGGTTTGGGTCAACGCATGGGTAGTGTCCCTTTGTCACGGCATGCTAAATAGCAGACTGGTGTCAGACAAAGCTCCATGTCTATCTGTTGACAGGATAGAAGCTAGTTTGCCAGCACACGTGCATCGGCATTAAATGATTATAAAAATACTTTGCATGTGCATGAGCTTCTCACCACCCGCACTGGCAGCTTTATCTGCCCACTGATGTTCCACCCCAACCCTCTCCCTCTCTTTACCACCTCTTCTTTTGAGAGAATTTTTTTATTTAGATAAATAACTTCAAAATTGGTTGAAGGGAAAGAAACTGATCTGCGCTGCTGTTCATTTGAAAATTTTTTTATGAGGTATGCAGTAATTAGGATGAATTTACGTTTCAGCGGCGAGCAAGTGACTGCAAGTCCATTTCCCGGTTAATGTTTTGCTGAACTTTTCCCTAAAGAATTTCAAAAAGTAAAAAAAATACGAAAAGAAAAATAAAAATGAAAAAAATTGTTGTTCTGTTAGTAAATGTGGGTTTTACTGGGCCAGTGGAGTTGAAAATCGTTAACTATCGACTCATCATCATCATTATCGTCATCATCATTGAAGAAGAAGAAGAAGAAAAAATGTGTTTTCATGAAGAGAAGATGTCCTATTAGGTCGAGGTATCTTGCTGTGCACAAAATGAAGAAATTTGAGGGAGATAGAAAGAAGACCTCAATTGATGAGACAGTCGAAGCCCCGAGCAGGAAAACAAAGAGTTCTAGTCACAGAAAGCAGTGAATGAGATTTAGGACGATCTCAACAAAAACTATCGTGTAAATAATTCAAAATTAACTCATTAAAAGGCACAAAAACATATTTATTTTAAATTAACCTTCGCTGGAGAGTGATGTAATCTGGAGACACTTTTATGATGTGCCATGTTCTCTCCAATAATTACATGGCGACGATTTTCTGCCCCTGTTTAGGGTGTTTACTATATATCACTGGCAACTAGCTACAACTACACTTCATCTGTTGATAACATATTTGTCTTATAATATGTTCACCTGCACAGCCTTTATAGAGGGCTCTACTTGGACTCAAAAAAAAAAAAAGACAGGACTAAAATATCTGAAGGCGAAACCACTTTAAAAAGTTAAGAGTAAAAAAATGCTTCCAGACGAAAAACTCTACCGAGAAATTAACTGCCCACCCGACTTACACAAATTAATGATGAGCACATGAACGACTCTCTAACGAGGACAGGAAGAAGACATGAGTCTGTTACAGTCTAGTTCCTGCCCACTGGTCCCCAAGAACTTGAAAATATAAAAATAATATCCAGACATCCGGCAAAAACATTCTAAGTGGTTGGCATCACCTACAAGTTACTAGTCACAAAGTAGACATGCTGCTCGTAACCGACCATCGAATGACTGGTTAGGTGAAGCAAAAGATTTAGCAAATTTTAAATTTCGTTTTTTAAATTTTTCTGTGGCGCTTGCTCGGTTTGTGGCATCATAAATTTCTCACATGTGCTGTACAAGAAGGGAAGAAAAGAACTGACCGCAGGGTAACTAGGAAGAGGTGTGTAAGAGAGAGAGAAGGGAGGGGAGAGAAAAAAAGAACCAGGGGAGATAGCCCTGCACTGGCAGCCATGATGTGGAGAACAGGTGAGGGGTAAAGGATCCACCCCACACTAAAACAAAAGAAAAAAAATATCAACAGCAAGAGTCGGATTCAATTTGGGTGCAAATGTCAGAAAGTGTGCTTTTGGGTTGTATAAAAAATACTTTTATGCGTGGAATGTTTGGGGGCTGTTCATTTAGTTTCAGTTTTGTTTGTTTGTTTGTTTGTTTGTTTGTTTTGTTTGATGGATTAGAGAGAAGAGTGCTTAATTTTTGTTGGGATTTTGGTTTTCAAATTTCTGCCTAAATCCTCTTTGCGATTTAAGAACTCTTACTATAGTCTGTCTTCGTTTAGATTAATCACCACAATTTTTTTATTTCCTTATTTTCTTTATTCTTTATTTTTGTAATTTACCTGTGTGTGTGTGTGGTTTGTTTTGGTTTTGGTTTTTTTTTATTCATTTTTTTTGTATTTTTTTCAATATTTTCCGAGCTGATATTTGAACATAGTTGGGTTTTTTTTCTAAGCTACTTTCCTTGCGTGTGTATGAATAGTGTGCATGCTCGTCTCATGTGTGAGTGTGTGCGTGCGAGCGTGGACATGTGGGAATAACTCGTTACAAGACAAACTTGCGTGTCCAATATTTGTTTCAGTCCTTCATTTATTCATTCGTCTGTCCGTTCGTTAAACTGCTCGCTTACAGCGATTCAGCTTTTGACAACATTATGGCATTTACAAGTCAGACAAAGATGTATGAAGTACTCCCAGGTGAACCATACACTCAGGTTTCAGAGATGCTTCCAACACCAAAAACAGTTTGTCTGAGTCAGAACTCCAGACGCAACGAGCGTTTTCCATCTAACCACCCTTGAGCACGTGCTTACCCGAACACGAAACACCTTTGGGAGGTCCTGACCCTGGCCAGAAACCAGCTCGTGGCTTGAGCCCCGCATGTTGAAAATTATGACTTTTTTTATGTCTAGGCTTTCCTCAAGATGCTGATGATGCCAAAAAGATCCTCACCTTTAACTCTGTCAAAGGTGCCGATGGTGAGACGCATTATGTAAGGTAGGAATGGGTTTTTTTTTTTTTCTTTCTCTCTCTCCTTGTCTGCTTGAAAATGCCATTTGTCTCGTGACCTCGGGATATTGCCAAACACAGTCTGTCAGCTGACAAGACAGTCACGCTCCAACATCATTGGTCATTGGATGTCAAATAAGTCAACCAGACAAAACACTTTGTCATACTTAAGCTGACAGATGGGGCGTCTGTCTGGAAGCTGAGGCAGCTCTCTAATGGTGATGACTAGCCAGGGCGAGTTTGGATTCATTGTGAGACACCTGGGTAGTGTTACCCATGAGACATTTCAACTGTGGCTTGTGTTTGCTTTGAAGAAGGTGGATTTTGTCGTCTTACTTTTATAGACAAGAGATAAAGGCTCAGAAGAGACTCAGGACCTCATCAGCTGATGTGCTTATCAGTGAGACTGAGACGCGGTAATCAAGCCGACATAACCCGAGAAAGTGTTTTTGTTTACTCCCCATCAACATTTACTTGTCAGTGACTTTACATTGACAATCCTTCATCGACAACACACATTTGACAGAAGATTTTCATTAGCATCCCTCCCCAGCAAAACTTAGTTGACAAGCGGATTAACACGAACCCTCATTCGTAACATATGGTTGACAAGGGGTGTCTTTGATGTCGAACTTCGACCTCTTGCGGTTGTCCAAGTTCTGGTGGCGCAGTTCTTGTGGTTTCCATGACGACAGCTGACAGTCCCGATGGTCCGTTGTCGTTGACAGTCTCTATTTGCGTCAAGGTTCAGACTTTCTCCCAAGTCTTTTCCCTCCTGGATCAATTCTCTATCTCAAAAAAAAGGTTTATTGATGTCTTCTAAAGAACAACACTCAGCTTACCTCGAGACTGATGACATGCCCAGAAGTGCCCAAGAAGTTCTTATACACTTAAGTGTCACCCATGTACACACATAACAAACAACCAGGGAGTGGTGCTATTTGACAAACACACCCAACATCCATCATTAATTTGCCAACAAGAACAAAGAGGAAGACCACAAGACCCCTTACTAACCAGGGACTAGGTCTCGCCACACCTCACAGGTGAGAATGAGACAGAAAACCGTCTCTGGCCGTGCGACCAGGTGTAACAACCCTGTCGGATGTTTTCTCTCTCTTCATCCGTGAGACGATCCCTACTCACCCACTCTCTGATTAACACTGAGAGAGGTGACAATTATCTCCAGCCTCTCTGTCCTAGACAAGATTTTCTCTCACCTGTCCGCTGGCAACAGCGGCCACCCTGGCGCGCCAAAGTTTTCCCTTGGCTGTTCTCTGGCCACTTAAAGTCGTCTGCCTCAGACAAGCATCCTCCGGAAGCTAGTACACAAGGCTCTTTTAATTACTTCAAGATTCCTCTTAGAAACCACGAACGTGCTGATTCTTTTAGTCTAGACTAGTGGACGATTTCCCTGCTACCTCACGACAATGACTGCCTTCTGCCAGTCTGTCTGCTGCCAGTATTTCATTTTAATCTCTACAATTTTTCTTTTTATTCCATTTTCTCACCTGTCTCCTATTTCACGCGCTGTCTTTCCGTATCTGACCCCAGTCCCACCATCGTTTGGCCTCTCTGCGCTCCTTGCCCCTGGCATTGCATAAAGCAGTCAGCCAGCCTCCGACCTGAGCATCCCCCGTAACTGTCGAGGTGTGGGTTGAGATGCTGGCGGCGTTGAAACACAGACCTGTGAGTCAGCTATGGTGAGGAGAATGGCGATAATTCACGAGACCTGTGTGTGTGAGGTAACGAGAGAAGCATTGCGGAGGGCCCTGCACTCCTCCCGGCAACGAAGATATGTTCTCTGACGACGTACCCCGGGTCGTTAATAACAAAAAAAAAAAAAAAAAAAAAAAAGAAACACTGGACGACGACTGAGAGATAGAGTCAGAGTTATCGGTGGGATTCGAGGACTAAAGTTTGCCTGTGGTTGGCGAGGAATGTGGCGATAAAAAAAAAAAGAGAAAGAAAAAAGGAGGGATGGACGTATGTCCATGAAGACTGTTTGTAGTCAGGCAGCCGTTACCTGCGAGTCGCTGTCGACAGCATCTCTGTGTGGTGCTGTGTCTTGGTGCACAGCTGGTGGAGCAGAACACAAGGGAAATAGAGTTGGAAGGGTCCGTGATGTTCCTCCCTGTGAGATTAGAAGTGTTTGCTGATAGCTGAGTGAGGACCATCGACTTGCTTGTCTTTTCAAACAATTTCCACAGCCCTTCTCTGTTGTCGGTGAGCACGTACTTTCACGTGCGAGACAAAATGTCTTTGTTTGTCTTAACTGTTATGTTCACAAGTTATTTTGTCTTTTTTCTAACAATAAAAGTTCTTTCTTTCGTTCTTTACGGTTTTCGTGTTTCCTTCTTTTTTTCGCTTACTTCTTTCGTTACTCTTTTTTTTTCCTCCTTCGCTTCATTTTTTATTCCTTATTCATTTTCTCTGATTTGTTTTCATCTCTTTCCTCTTTAATTTGTTTAATTTTGCTTTCTCCGTTGTTTACAAGTGTTTTGAAGCTGTAAGGACAGTGACAGGTAGATTCGTTTTCATTTTAGAATTTAGTTTTCTGATTGAGAACACTGGTATGTTCCTTCTCGCTCCCATGCAAGCTTCAAAACCGTATCTTGAAGAACAAACAAGAAAAATAAAAATTTTGATGTTGATATTCATTTGCTTTATTTTGTTGTTGTTGTTGTTGTTGTTGTTGTTGTTGTTGTTGTTTGTTTGTTTCTTTGTTTGTTTCTTTGTTTGTTTGTTTGGTGTTTTTGTTTGTTTGTTTGTTGTTTTTTTGTTTTTTATACAAAGCTTCAACCATGTATGACTTTCATCAAAGGGATTTACAATTCAATTTTCATCTCTTTCTCGGTCTCTGTTTCTTTGTCTGTCTGTCTGTCTGTCTGTCTGTCTGTCTGTCTGTCTGTCTGTCTGTCTGTCTGTCTGTCTGTCTGTCTGTCTGTCTGTCTGTCTGTCTGTATGTCTGAAACACACACACAAACGTGCGATCGCTTAGTCACATAGGTATTTCCACATAAAAACCAGCCAAAAAAATTGTTTCGTGTAATTATTCCTTGTTAAATTGACGTTTCATCAAATACATTGAGTTCAAGACTGTAAGACCCCAGTCAGTATTGCATTCCTTACAGTGTAACAGGCCACTTACATCAGTATTTCATCCCGAGTAGTTTACTTTTGCTAAAATCCTAAACCAGAAAACTTCCTTGGTCATATTTCACAGAACTTTGTGGAAGATAATAAAAGTATCAGATGTCTCGGTGGGCGGATAGGGAGATTGCTTCCCCCTCCTGTTATTTCTCTTTGCTCGCCATTATCTTGATATTACTCAGCTTCAGTTTCTAATAATGGCCGTGCTTTGCCGCTTGTCGTATCTCTAATGTGCGATGGGAATGTGCACCAAGAGACAAAGAATCATCATCTTCCTTAAAACTTTCTTGATATAGCATAATATTTGTCGAGTGCTCCCATCGACTGTACGGTCGTTCATCAGCCTTTGTCTGTGACAGAAGTCAAAAGCAGGGTTCAAAGCAAGTCACTATAGGCTCCAGCTGGATGGTTAGTTAGTCTGCTTAATGGTTAGTTAGTCCGCTTAACTTCTCTTACCTTTTATCAGTATTTTTGGTAACTTGGTGTTTGCCTAGCGATGTGTCATGCAGCAGGCCCCAGATGGCGCTACCTCGCATCCACAGACCTTCTCCTGAACGTTTGACATTTGATTTCATGGCAACGGGCAACAGCTTTTCAATTTTGAAAACAGAGCTTCTTTGGGTGAATTTACCAAACAAAAAAAACATTCTTCTGCTTTCATCAAAACGCAGAGAGTGGTGGTGGTGGTGGTCTCTCTTCTTCATTCTTGAGGGTTGTATTTTTTCTCTCCAAAACATCGCCCGCCTTTTCTATTCTATTCGCTTAATAGAGCGATAAAGGTGCATCTGGGTGCATTGTCTGTAAGCACGAGCCCAGGGAATGTCGGGCCAGACATGTCGACAACAGCTGGAGGGCAGACAGCGAGGCAAGGTGCGATCCGCGCTGTCGCGTTCTCCTCATCATCAGGCCGTCTCATCTCCTCTCACTCCTCCCTTCCTTCCCCATTTCCACACTCAGCCACCCTCCTTCGTCTGTTGTTGAGGCCTGAAGTAGGACCTGGGACGAACGGAATAATCAACGCTCTCTCAAAATAGAATCCATGTTGTACCCCATCTTTTTTCACGCCTGCCTCACCTGTTTCAAATTATATCAACTCCTAGAATCAGCTTCATTTTTTTAATGCCAGTAGTCTGCATCCCTGCTCTCTTTCTCGCAAAATCTCAAGCGACGCGCATATCTCGCTGAGAGTACATTTCCGTCTGCTAACCGCCTTTTCCCCACCACACGAGCTCATTTCTTATCCTCGGGTTACTTTAACTCGCACAGTGGAACCTGTCAGTAGGGCCTGATGTGCTACTACCGGTTAGTGAGCTAGATTTTCATCACACAGGTCTGTTACACTTTCTACCTGCCCTGTCGAGGAATGTCGAGTCTCTTGTTTGCTGATGTTACAAGTGCAGAGCCTCTGTTGTGTCACTTGTTTACCTGATTTTCTGCTTTGTTTGTTATTTTGATTGTTTTGTTGTGCGTTCTTTGTTTGTTTGCTTTGTTTGTAGGTCGTATAAAGAAAATTGAGAAAGGGCGTGGTGTATGCATAATGTTGATTTTCACAAACTTTGTTTCCTTTTTAAAGGTTTTTGAAATAAGAGCTCGTCAGGGTTGAATGGCGCATCACTGGAGTCTCGTCTTGTTCCATAATTATCACGAGCAAAATTAAATGCACGAAGAACAGGCTGTCTGAAGCTCTTGGAGCTTGATGCACACAACTATTTGCTAATCACGAAGAATACATGGAATAGACAATATACTAAACCAAAATCCACGAAGAAAGTTAAACTTATAATGGATGTAGTACTTTGAGTGAGTAGTTGTTTACAACGACAAAAGTAGTCTCTCGAAAAGTTGATGTCTCATCATTTCTTGTCTATTTTCAGCATTTAAATGATGGGCATGCTTCTTGGTTTGTTTGGGGTTTTTTTTGTTTTGTTTGTTTTTTGTTTTTTGTTTTGTTTTGTTTTTGTTTGTTTTTTTTTGGGGGGGGGTTTAACTTTGAGCGTAGTTGGTTCCCTCTACCCGCCTGTTTCAGGGTATCCACACGGCGCGATCGTGCATTTCTTGTCCAGGTTTTTCCTGGCACCCGTGAATTCTTCCTTTGGCAACTCCGGGCCGTCTATTTGCCAACAAGAGGAAATATAAAGAGATTTGTAAACTGGTGATGACGATTTTATCTTATTTTCTTTCTACATTAGTTCTTTTTTCTTTTCCCGGTCTTCGTTCTTTACATTTTTCCTTCTTTTTGTTCTTTCTGTTCTTCTTGCCCCCTTTTTTTCCTTATTTGTCTTTCCTTACATTTACTTTTTAATTTTGCCTTCTGTTTTTCATCGTCATCTTATTTTCTCTTCTTTCTCTTCGTCTTAGTTCCACCCTTTCCTCAAATTTGTTTTGTTTTGTTTGTTTATTTTCTTTCTTTACCAGCTTCTGTAGCAATCGTATGGAGAAATTTCAAATTTAGAATAACTTTGACATCGCAAAGGAGGGTGGGTGGGTTGGTTGGTTGGCTGGCTGGCTGGCTGGCTGGCTGGGTGGGTGGCTGTGAAGGTATTATTCACAGTAATGTCCATAAAAAGCACATGACATGTACATGGGAGCTGGTGCTCGGATTTCTCACTGCTGACAACTTGTTAGATGTGTCAGAAGATTAGTCCAGTATTCTTACTGATGTGTTTGGGGTGAAGAGATTTGAGGATGTGACAAGACAGTGATTACAAGCGGCTGGAGAAACCGAGAGCTAGACAGACATTCTTTTCTTCTTTTTTTTTTAAAGTGCCATTTGTATCGCTGGTAACATTTTTTGACTCAATCCATCTTTCAGAATGCAACAGAAGTCTTTTTTTAAGAAATGGAGAATTTATATTTAAAAGCACTATTTCATCGTCATCATCGTCGTCGTCATCATCATCTTCTTCTTTTTTTTTTCTTCTTTCTTTCTTCTTGTTGTGTCCTGCGGCCGTATTCCCAGACTCAATATTTGCTGAGTTCTTCACTTCACTTGTTGTGAGCCCTCGATATTATCTGCAGCTGTCCGTCACCACGATGAGTTCAGCAATCGTTGGAGCTGAGGAAGAGGCGAGGGAAAAGTTTGTTTTGGATACAGAGCAGTCGAGAACCGCACGAGTTGATTCGTAAATCACGAACAAATACACTTCATCCTAAAACTGCTCACTTTGAGCAGCACACCGATGTAATCTTGTCTGATTATTCGAATGACTGATACATCACGTGACTAGTCTCCAAAGTACTCCAACGGCAGATGCGTCTTGTGACTAACCTGCCAATACAAATATTCTAGATATCTAACACTCCACTAGTGCTGCTTCGACTTCAACAAAACCATTCATTAAGCATTAGTATTAGTTCTCTAATGAATAGACCTACTAACACTCATCCTACAGTTGTTTCGCTTCTTCTGCTGTACACTGTTGGTGTTTGCTTGTCCAGTGTTGATGAAGCTTGGGCTACTTGGCCGAATATACAAGGACAAACCAGTGGTGGTGGATGCTGCTGACTAGATCGATGTACCCATGAGGATACAAGCTGAACTCTAGAAGTCATCGCCTCTTATGTCGGCAATCCATGTATACATGAGCAGTTTATCAACTTTGTCCAATTCTAGGTTTATAATTTCTCTATTCAAACAAAAATGAACCGTCAAAGATATGGAAATTTTGCTAATGGGATTTTCGTTGCTGCCCGGCAGCTGATTTTTTTTTTTTTTTTTTTGTAAGCGTCTCAGTGAAGGGAAAAACTTCGGGAGCGTGACGTCAGCGACCTCGGCAGTCCGAGTTCAGAGGAACCCTCTGCTTCAAACTTTGCCATGAAACTTGTTCTGGCGCTAATTCAACAACTTTTAAACACTATGAAGGGCTGCATAAGTTTATTGCGACAGGCAAAATAACTCAAGGCCTAAAACTGATGACAGGTAAAGGTAAAATAAACGAGGGCCCAAAACAACCGAGACAATGTTAAACTGCAAGTAGGTTAGATTAGAGTGAGTACCGAGCACCGTCTCCGTTATCTTGCTAAAGAAAACATAAACAGACCAATTAAAATAAACAATTTCAGTAAGGGAGTAAACATTGATTTCTTCTATCTTATTTTAAAGACTTGATTATATATATCTTGGAAAAAAAATTTCAGTGCGGATCAGGTAACAAAGAAAACAGTGAAGAATGGGAGATAACAAGCGAAACCTTTTTATGTGTCTTACGTCCCTTTGATTCATTTCTCCTCTGTCAGTTTGAATGAGTTGTTTAGTGTGGGGTCTATGCACATAGTCAAAATGCTCAGGTTATTAGCTTGGGTATTATTTTAATAGCTTAACTAAGTAATTGAACAACATTTTAATTCAGGCAGACCTTTGAAAACTTTATCAAAGAGACTGGTGTAAACTTCACACCAAAATTTGTTTTATGCTTAATTGCTGTTTATTCGTTTGTGCTCAGCGCATTGAGATCACCTCCACACAAATTATTTGTTTCACAAATCTGATTATTAATATTTAAGGAAGAGAAAGACAGAGATATGAGTGACTACAGCAAGAAATAAACCTTAAAGCTTTACAATAATGAGACAATTGGAGCATAGAACAACCAAGACCATAAACCAGAGACAGGCTATATTTTGCAATGACAACATGCTTAAAACGCTTTTTATCTTACAGAGATACTAACAAGCCGTAGACAAGTGACGACACCTACTGGCAGCTTGTGACAACAGCTGTAAAGACATCAATGACAGGAACTCGAGATCTTCATGTAACCGATGCGTGAATGTATTTGGAATGAAGTCGGGTGGTAGAGGTGGTGTCTGTGTAACAATCGTGTGTATGACTAAATTATAAATGGATTGTAAAAGCCTAGGTTTACGAAAGATTTTATTATTTTAATTACTGCTATTTCCAGCAAGTTGTTTTTTTTTAAGATACACGATTAAGTCAGCATGACAAAATATTCTGTTGGCTGTCGCTCCGGAGTTCACGTCTGACGACGAAACTATTTTTATTTGACACAAGATTACAGTTCATGTCTTGGAAAATAAAGGACGTGTGAACCAATCCGATTCCTCTTTTGTTTTCCATTGAAATAAACTTATTATGCTGTGTGAACCTCATAAAGATTTCAGCGAAACGAAAATCTTTTAATGTCTATTTAACTCGTGCGTCTGTCTCCCGTTTCTGTCTATTTATTCTTTTTGTTTGTGTCCGTGTGTGTGTGTGTGTTACAACTAAGAACCTGGGTTGTCGGTAACGGTTATCCCACACACTTTCACTGCTAATAACTGACTCGATATCAAAGATATAAACTATTATAATTAAAGACATCGTTGTATCTGGTGTAAACTAACTTCATCTTTCAACAGAAAAGAGTCAGAATGCAAACGGAAAGACTAGGATGAATAAATGAACAGAAAAAGTCAACTTGTGCATGCTTCCCTTTCCAATGTGTTTTACTTGTAAACAAAAGTTTCCTCGTGATGCATCTTTATAAAGATAACAAAAATTCAGACAAATTAAAATAAACAGTTTAAAACAGTGAGAGACTAACATTTTATTCTGTTTTAATATATTAAATTTTTATATCTGTATTTTGGAATGACAACATACCTTACACGCTTTTCATCTTGCAGGGATACTAACACGTGTGATCACATACAAAAATAAACAAAAGAATAAAAAAATAAACTAAGCAAAACAAGTGCTAGTTACAAGATGATTACAAGAGAAGGATAATGTTGTTTGTCAGGGAAATGTCTTATTTCACGTGTACGCGTAGTTCGACAGTGTGTGCAAGTGTGAGCGAGTGTGTGCGAGTGTGTGTACCGCGTGAGAATAAAAGAGAACAAAGGGTGAAATTCGTAAGCCCTGTGCAGGAGCATAACATAACTGATGGCACGTGACATTCGTGACGACAGCTCACCTCCAGGTGTTTCGCTCAGTGAGCAGTGTGTGACATTCCCAACGCAGCCGCCGAGACGCTTGGTCCTACCTGTACAGGTGTGAATACAGACAGCGGAGTCTGTGCATTTAGTTCCTTGCCGAGTAAAGGTAAACAAATATGTGTGTATATTGTCCTGAATTCTTAATTCTGATTTCACACCAAAAGTATTGTTAAATTGTTTCATGAGAAAAATCTTAATGTTCAATAAGAAATCACGTGATGAGTTTAACGCGAGGGAGACTAATAGTAGCAGTGAATGGTACTCATTAGTCATTAAGTTGCAGGAACTAATGTGGAGGAATGGTTAAGGAGGACCCTCTGAGACAGATCCCTAACTACAGGAGGGCCTGAGAGACTTCTTTCTACACCGGACCCACCCAGGGGTGACTTGTCAACCGAGGGAGGGCTGGGTAGCTCGAACCTATCCGGGTAGCCCTGGAGTTTCTTCCCTTGTCGGTCGTCGAGGAATGGAGCATCCTGTCGACGTTTCCACAAATGTTCTGGCCAAAGAGTCTGGAAGTGTCTACCAGCATTTGTGTTTCCATGGGAATATGTGCGGTGGCGTGTTAGTGTAGTTGCTAGTGTGACAGCGCACGTGCCTGGCAGTGACTGGGTGGAGGAAGAGCATTCCTGGCGCCGAGGTTCGTGAGAGCATCCGACATCGAGATGGCAGATGACGGGAATGGTAAGTGTTATCTTTGACTTATTCTAATTTTTCAGTGTGACCACTGTGGTTGTCCGTGACAATTGGTGACCCGACGTGATTGCGTGGCTGTCTGTCTGTCACGTGCCTCATGTGTTTTTCAAACTGTTTAACCCCTTGGTGGCTCAGTGACTAAACGTGTTTGTCGAGTGTATGTGGAATGTAAGAGAATATTTGACTGGAAAAGGTTAAAAACGTGACAAGCTGTTTAGTGAACACTACTCACCCAAAAGTTTGGCCAGAGAAGGAAAGACGTGGTGAGTCACGAGTGGACATCTCCCGAGAGAGATTTGTCTGTTGTGAAGGGTGATGTCCATCAACTTGCTTACGGCGCGGTACTCACCCGTTTGTGGAAAAACCTCGCCTACACGAGTTATGACAATTTTTTGTTGGGTTTTGATGGAATAGTAATACAACTTATGTAAATTTTGAAGAATGAACGTATGAGAGGAAGTTGTGTGGATTAGAAAATATGGTTGAAAATAGAAATATAATGTAGCTTCGAGTTACAGGTTGTAGGTGCCTGGACCACAAGAGCAGGAGTTCTACTGGAGAGAAGAATCGCCTCTTAGAGCATTCCGGGAGCAACGGTTTTGGCTCCGCATCCAGCAGACGTGAGCAAGGCGCTACGTGACGTCACTGACGGTTACCTCCCCTGTGGCCGGTGTGTGGACGGCCAGTGTTATTCATACGTGACGTCATTGATGATTACCTCCCGTGTGGCTGGTGTGTGGCCAGTGTGTATGGCTAGTGTGTTTTATTCACATATTTGGATTCTTTTTGACGATACCTATGAAGAGCGGCGAACTGTAAGTAGATTTTTCAAGAGTGGCAAGAATACTTGTGCAATTATAAACAATAAGATAATAGATTATAGATAATAAAGTTGGAACGTTTGCATTGTAAGCTTTAGACGAATTATTGTAGTTATCTTTAGCTGTGTGAACATAGTGGCTGAGGCGAGCTGTGAGCTGTATGTTTGCATGTATGTTTGCATGTATGTTTGCATGTATGTTTGCATGTATGTTTGCATGTATGTTTGCATGTAAGTTTGTAGTGTGTCAAGTCCCGAGCCCCTCAGCAACTTCATTCCATGATGTGGACAGCCTCAGACGATCGTTGTTGTCTGTGTTGAACGAACGCGTGCGAACGTCGTGTGTGTGTTGCTCGTGCGTCCGTGACACTGTCTTGTAAACAGTTGTTGTGTGGACGGATTGTCCTTTGAGGAGTTTTGTGGCTTTTCTGTTGATGTTTATGGTTCATTTTCACGTTTTATTCCCCATCTACAGCTCCAGGGGTCCACGGGTCTGTAAGGTTCTACCCGTAGTAAGGGCATAGCCTCAGTCTCTGCTGTATTCTGTCTTTCTTTCCCTGCTTCCTTCACCTTACCCTGAGTGTGTGTTTATTGGAGGAAGCTTGGTAGTGTGTGAGCGTGTGGTTATCTCCCCATTAGCTACTCTATTCTATTGCTTTAAGAAAAAGATTTTGGGTTGTTCCTCAAACTACATGTATTGAACTTGAAATCTTGATGATTAGTAGTGTTCACATTATTACATTTGAAGAATCTGAATTCTCTTCTTCGTTTGCTCGTTAGGATTGCTTATGTGTTTACTTCATCTTTACAGAGAACTTGCCATTGTGGGCTTTGTTGTGTTTACTGAGATTTGGATTTGAGATGTGTGTGTGTGTACACCCACTGCTTTGATTGATGATTGAGTATAGTTGTTTCCTGACTAGCCTTGATTGAACGAGGGCTTGTTGTGACGACACATGCTGTGATTAAAGTATTTGTGAGAGAATTTTGGGTGATTTTCTTTTATGCCTTGTTGTTACATTAACGTTGTTGATAGTTGTTATTGATGGTTAATGTTCATGGTTGATGATGATTGATGATGATGATTAATCATTGTTGTTGAAGGTTGTTGATAGTTGTGATTGATGATGTTATTGGTTGATGATGATGATGGTTGAGGATGATATATGTATAATGGTTGATGGTTGATGGTGATGATGGTTGATAGTGATGATGGTTGATAGTGATGATGATGATTGATGATTGATCATTCTTGTTGATGAAGGTTATGGACAGTTGTTGTTAAGTGTTGTACGTTTTTAATGATTGATTGATGATAATGATTGATGATGATGATTAATCATTGTTGTTGAAGGTTGTTGATGGTTGTGATTCATGATGTTATTGGTTGATGATTATTATTATGGTGATTATTATGATGATGATGAAAGATGATGATGTTGATGATGATGATGATGATGATGATGATGATGGTTGATGATTGATGATTGATGATGGTTGATGATGATAATGGTTGATGGTGATGATTGATCAATCTTGTTCATGAAGGTTATTGATGGTTGTTGCTAAGATTGATGATGATCATTAATCATTGTTGTTGAAGGTTCTTGATAGTTGTTGATAATTAGATTATCAGCGAAGAGCAGAGCCCAAGAGCCAAGAGCCCAAGAGCGAAGAGCCCACAAGAGCCAAAGAAGAGCCAAGAGCAAGAGCCCAAGAGCCCAAGAGCCAAGAGGCCCAAGAGCCCAAGAGCCCAGAGCCCCCAAGAGCCCCAAGAGCCCAAGAGCCCAAGAGCAAGAGCCCAAGAGCAAGCCAAGAGCCAAGAGCCAAGAGCAAGCCAAAGAGCCCAAGAGCCCAAGAGCCCAAAAGAGCCCAAGAGCCCCAAGAGCCCAAGAGGCCCAAGAGCAAGAGCCCAGAAGAGCCCAAGAGGCCAAGAGCCAAGAGCCAAGAGCCCAAGAGAGCCCAAGAGCCCCAAGAGCCCAAGAGACCCAAGAGCCCAAGAGGCAAGGAGCCAAGAGCCAAGAGCCCAAGAGCCCAAGAGCAAGAGCAAGACCAAGAGCCCAAGAGCCCAAGAGCCCAAGAGCCCCAAGAGCCCAGAGCCCAAGCCAAGCCCAAGAGCCCCAAGAGCCCAAGAGCCCAAGAGCCCAAGAGCCAAGAGCCAGAGCCCAAGAGCCAAGAGCCCAAGAGCCCAAGAGCCCAAGAGCCCAAGAGCCAAGAGCCAAGAGCCAAGACCAAGAGCCAAGAGCCAAGAGCCCCCAAGAGCCAAGAGCCAAGAGCCCAAGAGCCCAAGAGCCAAGAGCCCAAGAGCCCAAGAGCCAAGAGCCCAAGAGCCAAGAGCCCAAGAGCCCAAGAGCCCAAGAGCCCAAGAGCCCAAGAGCCCAAGAGCCCAAGAGCCCAAGAGCCCAAGAGCCCAAGAGCCCAAGAGCCAAGCCCAAGAGCCCAAGAGCCAAGAGCCCAAGAGCCAAGAGCCCAAGAGCCCAAGAGCCAAGAGCCAAGAGCCCAAGAGCCCAAGAGCCCAAGAGCCCAAGAGCCCAAGAGCCAAGAGCCAAGAGCCAAGAGCCCAAGAGCCCAAGAGCCCAAGAGCCAAGAGCAAGAGCAAGAGCCAAGAGCCAAGAGCCCAAGAGCCCAAGAGCCCAAGAGCCCAAGAGCCCAAGAGCCCAAGAGCCAAGAGCCCAAGAGCCAAGAGCCCAAGAGCCCAAGAGCCAAGAGCCCAAGAGCCCAAGAGCCCAAGAGCCCAAGAGCCCAAGAGCCAAGAGCCCAAGAGCCAAGAGCCCAAGAGCCAAGAGCCCAAGAGCCCAAGAGCCCAAGAGCCCAAGAGCCAAGAGCCCAAGAGCCAAGAGCCAAGAGCAAGAGCCAAGAGCCCAAGAGCCCAAGAGCCAAGAGCCAAGAGCCCAAGAGCCCAAGAGCCAAGAGCCCAAGAGCCAAGAGCCCAAGAGCCAAGAGCCAAGAGCCCAAGAGCAAGAGCCAAGAGCCCAAGAGCCCAAGAGCCCAAGAGCCCAAGAGCCAAGAGCCAAGAGCCCAAGAGCCAAGAGCCCAAGAGCCCAAGAGCCCAAGAGCCCAAGAGCCAAGAGCCCAGAGCCCAAGAGCCCAAGAGCCAAGAGCCCAAGAGCCCAAGAGCCAAGAGCCCAGAGCCAGAGCCCAAGAGCCCAAGAGCCCAAGAGCCCAAGAGCCCAAGAGCCCAAGAGCCAAGAGCCAAGAGCCCAAGAGCCAAGAGCCCAAGAGCCCAAGCCCAAGAGAAGAGCCCAAGAGCCAAGAGCCCAAGAGCCAAGAGCCCAAGAGCCCAAGAGCCCAAGAGCCCAAGAGCCCAAGAGCCCAAGAGCCCAAGAGCCCAAGAGCCAAGAGCCCAAGAGCCAAGAGCCCAAGAGCCCAAGAGCCAAGAGCCCAAGAGCCCCAAGAGCCCAAGAGCCAAGAGCCAAGAGCCAAGAGCCCAAGAGCCAAGAGCCCAAGAGCCCAAGAGCCCAAGAGCAAGAGCCCAAGAGCCAAGAGCCCAAGAGCCCAAGAGCCAAGAGCCAAGAGCCAAGAGCCCAAGAGCCCAAGAGCCCAAGAGCCCAAGAGCCCAAGAGCCAAGAGCCCAAGAGCCCAAGAGCCCAAGAGCCCAAGAGCCAAGAGCCCAAGAGCCCAAGAGCCCAAGAGCCCAAGAGCCAAGAGCCCAAGAGCCCAAGAGCCAAGAGCCCAAGAGCCCAAGAGCCCAAGAGCCAAGAGCCCAAGAGCCAAGAGCCCAAGAGCCCAAGAGCCCAAGAGCCCAAGAGCCCAAGAGCCCAAGAGCGCCAAGAGCCAAGAGCCCAAGAGCCCAAGAGCCCAAGAGCCCAAGAGCCCAAGAGCCAAGAGCCCAAGAGCCCAAGAGCCCAAGAGCCAAGAGCCCAAGAGCCCAAGAGCCCAAGAGCCCAAGAGCCCAAGAGCCCAAGAGCCCAAGAGCCCAAGAGCCCAAGAGCCCAAGAGCCCAAGAGCCCAAGAGCCCAAGAGCCCAAGAGCCCAAGAGCCCAAGAGCCCAAGAGCCCAAGAGCCCAAAGAGCCCAAAGAGCCAAGAGCCAAGAGCCCAAGAGCCCAAGAGCCCAAGAGCCCAAGAGCCCAAGAGCCCAAGAGCCCAAGAGCCCAAGAGCCCAAGAGCCCAAGAGCCCAAGAGCCCAAGAGCCCAAGAGCCCAAGAGCCCAAGAGCCCAAGAGCCCAAGCCAAGCCCAAGAGCCAAAGAGCCAAGAGCCAAGAGCCCAAGAGCCCAAGAGCCCAAGAGCCCCAAGAGCCCCAAGAGCCAAAGAGCCCCAAGAGCCCAAAAGAGCCCAAGAGCCAAGAGCCAAGAGCCCAAGAGCCCAAGAGCCAAGAGCCCAAGAGCCCAAGAGCCCAAGAGCCCAAGAGCCAAGAGCCCAAGAGCCCAAGAGCCCAAGAGCCCAAGAGCCCAAGAGCCCAAGAGCCAAGAGCCAAGAGCCCAAGAGCCCAAGAGCAAGAGCCCAAGAGAGAGCCAGAGCCCAAGAGCCCAAGAGCCCAAGAGCCCAAGAGCCCAAGAGCCCAGAGAGCCCAAGAGCAAGAGCCCAAGACCCAAGAGCCCAAGAGCCCATAAGGCCCAAGAGCCCAAGAGCCCAAAGAGCCCAAGCCCAAGAGCCCAGAGCAAGAGCCCAAGAGCCCAAGAGCCAAGAGCCCAAGAGCCCAAGAGAGGAGCCAAGAGCCAAGAGCCAAGAGCCCAAGAGCCCAAGAGCCCACAGCAAGAGCCCAAGAGCAGAGCAAGAGCCCAAGAGCAGAGCAAGAGCCCAAGAGCCAAGAAAGAGCCCCAGAGCCAAAGAGCCAAGAGCCCAAGAGCCCCCAGAGCAAGAGCCCAAGAGCAAGAGCCCAAGAGCCCAAGACCCAAGAGCCCAAGAGCCAAGAGCCCAAGAGCCCAAGAGCCCAAGAGCCCAAGAGCCCAAGAGCCCAAGAGCCCAAGAGCCCAAGAGCCCAAGAGCCAAGAGCCAAGAGCCAAGAGCGCCAAGAGCCCAAGAGCCCAAGAGCCCAAGAGCCAAGAGCCCCCAAGAGCCCAAGAGCCCAAGAGCCCAAGAGCCCAAGAGCCCAAGAGCCAAGAGCCCAAGAGCCCAAGAGCCCAAGAGCCCAAGAGCCCAAGAGCCCAAGAGGGCGGGGGTGCGGTGCCATGCCAGAATCCCCAGCCCTGCCTTCCAGCCAGGGTGGTGCTCTGGACCTCAGCTCCACGCCTCGTGGGGATGGCTTTGTCATCATGAAGCGGAGGGTTCCTCTTAATGGGGACTGCCAAGGTGACTGACATCACTCTTCCGAAGGCTTCCTAATTTTTTCCCTTTACTGTGATGTTTATAACAAATAAAAAATCAGTGACCATGAACCCGCTACCCCTAACAACTCTCTGTCTCATAGGGAGTGGGGTCAGATGGTCAAACACACTCCTTCTGTAGCTGCCCGTGTCAACAGAACCACAGTGTCCACTTCAGGCGGCTCGTGTTTCCTGCTTTACTGCGCCGACAGATGTCACAGATGTCGCTGTTCTGTGCAAACAGACTGCATGCCACTGTTATTCCAGGTAATAAATATACATGTGTATCACAAATATCTGTGGGTTTAAATAATGCATATCAACGCATGAGAGTGAGAGAGTCAAAGAACTCGAACTCTTATTCCGTTATTAAGTCGGCTAGAATTAATTTAAAGTGATAAATAACAATAAAATTACATTGCAAGTATACAACGTCGACATTATGCCGTGTGCCTCACCTGCCGTTGTCCTGGCTTTTCGTGTCTTCTTACCTTGTGCGTTTGTCTGACGTTTCTATCTTTTTATTTTATCCCTCTCTCTTTCTCTCTTTTTCGATGTGTGCGTGAATGTGTGGTTTCTTTTGTGTGTGTATGCTTGTGTCTGAGTATCGGGGTGTGTGTGGGTGTGTGTGTGTGTGTATTACACTGAAAACCAGTTTTGACAGTGACGGTCATCCCATTCACACTTATTGTTTATGACCGATTCGATATTGAAAATAGAAAAAAAATTGTAATTAAAGACCTCATTGTATTTGGTGTAGACGTTACTTCTTCTTTCAATAAAAAAAGCTTCAGAATCGAAACGGAAAGACTAGAAGACTAAATGAGCAGAAAAAGTCACCTCGTGCATGCTTTAACTTTCCTGTGTGATATATTTGTGTAGTAAAAGTTACATCAGGATGCATCTTGTCAAAGATAACAAAAACAGACACATTAAAATTAACAATTTACAACAGTGAGAGACTAACAATTTTTTCTTCTTTTTATAGATTTAATTATGTATATCTGTATTGAGAAAAACTTTGATTGCGGATAAAGTAGCTACCGAAGTCTACTAACCGCCAAGTTCCGAAGTTTTTTCCTTCATTGAGACGTTTACAAAAAGAAATCCGCTGCCCGGCCAAAATAAATCATTCCTTATTTTGATTTTTTTTTTTTTTTTTTTTTTTGTTTTGTAATTACCCATTGGCGTAAGGTCTTTTGAAAAATAATAGCAAGTCTCTCCTGTGATCGTTAATTAGCTCGGGTAAATTCAGTTTAGCAAATTAATTGGTTCTACGCACCTCTAGATAATTATCTTGCCTTGACAGGTGATGGTGTCTGAGCACGCAGACTACGAATTCCGCTTGATATATCAACCTTATATACAGCAAGCACGTATGAGAGGAAGCTGTTGTTTACGAACATGTAATTAACCTACATATGCTTGTGAAAAAATATTATTGAAGAAAATAAATAAGTGGATCCAGGTTATCTCATAAGTTGTAGCTAGTGGCTAAATGTGGTTTAGAACTTCCAGAGAATGCAAAGACTTGAGCTGCGTCTCAAGTGATTGTAGTTGAGAACACGCTTAACATTTTTATTCATTTATTTCTCTCCTTTCTGTTTCTTTTACCTTGTAATGCTTTATTTTTATCAATTTCTTTTTTTTTTCTTTTTTTTTTTTATTAATGTCCTGCTTATTCTTCCATCTTGACGCTATTTTTTTTTTTTAATTTTCTTTTTCTTTTTGTCACAGCAGTAATTTACTGTTCTTCACTTCTTCCGTTATTTCCAGATTGTACTCACTGCCATGACCAGACTGTCCTCACACTCGCTTGACCCCAAGGTCTGTACAGACAGACTTCTGACCAAACTGCACTCACATATTTGCGTGACCAGAGAGATTGATGCAGGATGCAACAGGTTTCCGTGACTGGTTGAATGACCTGACCAGACTGGGTTCATTGTCCAGATTGTCAACACACTTGCGTGACCGAGAGAATAAATCATGACACGTGTTCGTGACTGGGATTTTTTGGTTTCGTGTTGCTTGGCTTGCTTGCTTGCTTGCTAGCTAGCTAGCTGAGGCTATCTCAAGGCAATCCAGCCCCGCCGTCTCTCAGGCCTCCCGCCGAGAAAGTCCGTGGGCGGCGGCTAAATCTGAACCTGTAACCCCCAATTCTCTTCATCTTGATGACATGCGTGACTGAGCCGTGATTGTAGCGTGAAGCAGGATATCAGCGGCCGATGTGATGTGTTATTATGTTGCAGTCTGAATGTTATCGTCTCCGTTTTTATCAGAAATTACATAATGACTTGCTGCTCGAACGATATTCCGTCAAAGATAGATCAATGCTGATGGAAAATTATAACAGCAGCTTTCGCTATTTTGATGTCAAATAAAAATAATGTAGTCTGCGCATGGGAAATTCTGGAAATTACCCATAACCACTCTCGTCAGAAGTTATTATCAGATCTTACGTTTTTTTCTCTATTGTTTGTCCATATATTTCTTCTGTTTAAGAAAACTAGGTTGGGAGGAACAACAAAAATGGGTTTATTGACACTTTTTATTTTTTTACCATATTCAAGTGTGTTTGAGATATGAAATTGTGTGGCAAATGTTTATCTTTTGCATCATATAGTTGCACCTGTCTCCATCATTGTAATTCCCTGCATTGTAAATGTTTCCGGAACACAACCAGTAACATTCTGAGAACAAAAATGATTCACTTGGTTTCAGTTACTTCTTACTATTAATTTCCGAAGTCAGTAATTAAATAATAACAAAATCTTTTCGGCCAAATAAAATGCACAGTCTAGACCATCTCAAAACTCCCGACAAATCCTTCATTTTATCTATATTATCAAGAAAAAGTTTCTTAGGATTTCATCGCTGTCTTCTCAAGGTTTCCCATTTTTCTTTACTTAGGCTGGATTGGGAAGGATGGAACAAGAAAACAGATGTATACAAATACATCCTTGATCCTTTCCACGGTACTTATGTGTGTCTGCAATGTAAATTTGTACACATAGTCTAGTCGCATTTATCTTCATTTCTGCACAGCTTGTGGCCTTCAGCAGCCAGCTTCCTGTTTCTCAAACAGAAAAAATTTTCGATGACCAGAATTTTTACTTACATAGTATCTTTTGTCGTATTGTGAGTTTATTTTCTGGTTTCTTTGCATTCCTTTCAACGAGTTTGGTTTTGTGAATGTTATTATGCTGTTATAGTTTTTAATGTTTTTGTGTAGTTCACAAACATTCAAAAGAAGAGGCGTGCTTATTTTTTCCCACCTCCTCAACTTGCGTTTGCACCTGCTTTCCAAGCCCCAAGTGGAGTTATTAAAAGACTTTATCTAGTTTTTAGACAGCTTGGGGAACATATCGCAGACTCGGGTGGAGTGTTATGGGACACGTTATGCTGCAAAAAGGGAGAGAGCTTCACCAGACAAATTTGTTTTCCACAACACACACGTGCGCACATTAACTGCGAGCTCAAGTTCCTGAGTGTCCTCCCCTTTGGAGTTAAAGAATAAAACGAATAAACAAAAGAGACTTACGACAGAAAAAAGTCTGAGGCGCATATCTTTCGTGCGATCTTTTACATATTTTATGATGGAATGAATGCATTTGTGTGTGAGTGTGTATTTGATTGGATTTGCGCATGTCTTTATGTGATGGCGAGGGGCGTGTAAGTGTGAGAGCGTGCGTGGGTGCGTGCATGAAGCGGGTTCGTGGTGGGGGAGAAGTGGCTGTTATTTTACTCCGAACCAACAACTAAAGCTATATCAAACAAAACATTCGGCCTTCAAAACAGGTTCACATGCAGAAAAAGAACCGTGCTCTCGAGACGAGATCTGAATCCAGGACAACCAGTCCTCACTCTGTTGATGGCAGGCTCTAGAGCTGGATAGTCACATACTTATGTAAAGCCACTTCAAGCGCATAACACTTTTTAATTTTAAAATCTGACTCCAATAAAAGTTGGAAGTTTCACTCCAAGATGTAATCCCACCGTTTTTTGTTTTCTTTCCCTTGTTTTCTTACTTTCCTCACACATCTTTCTCTTTCTCCCGTGAGTTGGTTAGCTTTTATTTTCCTCTCTATCCCTTATTTTCTCGTTCGTGCTGCCAAGTGTTGCCTTTAATAACTTGTTTGTACTTTCAGAATTCATACAATTGCCGGGTGAAACAAAAATTGCCAGAAGTGCTGTGTAAGTGAAGCAAAAAAAATCGTAAAAACTTGCTGTCAAAAGCAAAGGTAATTTTTTTTTAGACGTTTTGTCGAAAACGAGGCAAAAATTTCTTCAGACGTTCTGTCTGAAGTCGAAGACAGCAGAAGATGCCGTCGTGACATCCTACTTTGCCCTGGAGGGATCAGTATTCCCATTTTTCTTCAATGCACAGCTGTTTAGTTAGGATGCACCGTTTACTTGAATTATTTGTTCACAGTTAATGGGATAACAGGATGTGTCAGCCATACTGACGCTTGAAGGGACTTGTTGATATTTGTCTCAATCACGACTGAGTGCGGCTATAGTCTACTAAGACAGTGTTCCTCAGAGGGCAGGGTCTCTTGGACGGTGCACTCAGCATTTATTGTCCTGAAAATGTTCTGCTTTCAACACATTCAGCCCGGGGTATCATTCGAGGAATTAATGAAGGCGAAATTAGACACCAGCCATACCACACAACTCGTCTAGGTTATAAAGTTTCACATAAGAATTTGCTGACACGTGTTTAAGAATAATGAACGAATTTATCTGTGTTGTTTGTCTGCAACACGTTCTCGTGTGTCAGTTTGCGATACGGCTGATTGGATAAAGAAACATCAGGCTTGGGTTTCACATCTTCTAGATGCGACATATTTCATGAAGGAATTTTGTAGCTATTTGTTTGTTTTCTGTTCTCTAATAAGTTGAAAGGCTTATTTTGTCTTTTATAATTTTTCCCGGATTTCTAAAAATCCAGACATTGGTGGGTCCTTTCATGTATTTCACTTTAGGGGTTTATAACAGTTATTGTTTCCTTTTACCTGCCATCCGTAATAGTCTTTTTTCACGGCTTACAGAAAAGAACATTAATGGTTAATTTTTAAAAATTCACCCACTAATAATTATATTCATCATGCCGTTTTGCACATTAACAAAATAAAGTGTCTTACACAATAACCGTTTTTATTCTACCTTATCATTTTGAATATTGTCGTGTGGCAAAAGATGAATGAAGAAAATCTGTGATGTTGGCTTAGTGACAGAAGGGTAGGGGCTAGCTAACATCATGTTTTGTGCTCCTTGCATCTGCATGAGAAGATTTGGTCATGCCAAACAATAATTAGAGTCTGTAGCCACCCACACCACATGGCAGGACATTCCTCGTCCTCACGTTCAGAGTGTAGCGTGAAGGACTGTTTGCGCTCGGTGGCGCCACGGGCTGTAGTGTGTTTTGACTCCAGAAATGGCTCCTTCGACTCGATTTGCAATATTTGCGGGAATGTGCATGGCCGTGAGATGTATAAGTGCTGCGTAAGCTTTAAGAAAATTGTAAGCAGTTCCTCCAAGTTTTCAAGCCTTCCTGTCGACATACAGTAACCTTCCTCTCCTTTTCTCTTTTAGCACACACTCACACGCTGTGAGCTTAACGAGTTTCTGTATGTGAAGAAAGCTGATCAAGTTTTAATTTAAAAAGCAAGATGTCTTCTGGATATATTTTTTCATTGTATTAGACATGTCTCCTCCCATTAAAAAATTCAACATTGAATGTCGTATTTAATTATTTTAAGTTTTCAAGTTGCAAACACGTCTGTATGGTTTGTTGATGTAGGATTGTAGGTCATAAGCCTTCGAGCCCGCGACAGTAGGCTGAGATATAAGGGAAGTAACACATTTACTGAACATTAGGAGATGCTGTAGTAGCTTCCCTTTAAACTTCACGCCCAAGGATGCAGAGTCTAGACAAATGCTTCAGGTAAATCATTAATTTATCTGAAAAACAATATTTTCATATCTTCAAGAATACACTGTAGAAGACAAATATCAGCTACTTCGACGTGGAAGGGGTAGGAGTAGAGAGAGACTAAAGATATGGAGGAACAAAAAAAGAGGATGTGAATGAGGAGCAGAATTATCAAACATCGCATTCAACCACCACGCCTTTGGCATTCTCAAAAGCGGTTTGATAGCTCGCAGAAGATAATCATCAATATCAACAGTCTAAAGCCAAAGGCGCGCGCACACACTAGGTAGTTTGACACTCGAATAAACCGGCTTATTTCCCTGCTCCCCTCCCCATCCATTCCGTTTCGACTTAGCTGTTGAATGGGTACCCGATCCTGTTGACGGAGGGATGAAGGATAGGTACCTGAGGGGAAAAGATGGGCATCTCACAAAAATGCTGAACCCGACATAAGTGCGATGTCTATAAAATAAAATTACGAGACTAGATTAAGCTTCTCCATATCGTGGGTAAATTGTGTTGCTTTTTAATTGTTAAATGTTAATTGTATTGAAAATTTCGATTGTATAGCCCTTTTAAGAAAAAGCAAATTATCATCTCCGTTTCCTGAGATACTTTGCAATGGCACTATGAATTTCATCTAACGTTTGCGTGAGAGTGTAATGGCTTGAACATTTCCTCTTGTGCCTGGATTTATATTACTAGAAAATGTCAGATAGTTCCTTTCGTGCTCATCCTCCACCTGTTCTCCCCCATCCATACCCCTCATGCGTGTGGGCGTGTGTGTCAGGCGGATATTTTCAGAGAAACTACACTCCTGATCTTCGATCGAGAAGATTAATGTGCCGGTTGAAAATTCTAGTTAATTGCTCTCCTCTAGTGAACACCCACCCCCTATCGACATCATCGAGCTCAGCCGGCAGATAATCAGGCCGATGGCGCCACCTCGCCTCCGTCAAGGGGTCAGCAGCCGCTGAATATTTGTTGGCGGGAACATCCCGCTGGTTGCATGAAATGTCTGAATAGTTTGAGTGCTGTGTCCAGCCCTCATCACGATCCTTAAACACCCTCCGGTTTCGTGTCTGCCGAGCAGAGCCATGGCGAATGTGAGGTAATTGCTGACTTAGCGATGACCTCACTGTCCTGTTCAGCGATCCGAAGACAAAGGTCGTACCTTTGGAAAATAAACATCGAATAGGAAATAAAATAAGTTAATTTTTTTTTAACATACTCTTGAGATGTGAACTGTACTAAAATGAGTAAAATAGTTCTTTTTCCTTAGGTCTCAGGATTGAGTGGGAGCTGAATCAAGGACAGCCAATCTTCACTGACGATAACTGTTGGGCCACTGGTCCACTTCTGTAGCTTTCCGGAAGAGGGACCAAGAAGTACATAGCATAATACGTAGAACTAAATAAAGGAAACCCTACATATAAGAAAACTATCAGTAATAATTTTGACTTTGTGGTCCTCTGTACACTCAAACATCCAAGAACCTGAAGATCTGTTAGCAAGGTATAGAACGCCGGTTTAGCTAGAAGTCAGCTTTCTGCAGCTGGGCTTATATAAATAAGAATCTAGATAGGTATTATATATACACACCCATAAAAACAAACAGGTAGAATCACTGCTCATTAAATAAAAGTAAGCATTGATGAGCCTTTAAGATTCCTTTTATTTAATTAGACCCCATTAAAGTACCTCCATGTTATGATAAACATAAAATACTTTCAATTATGCAGTCATGAAACAAACTCCAGGGTCAAGCTGCATAATTTGTATTTCCACACCATACATGAAAGTGTCATTAAATTCCATATGGGCGTAGGTGTTTTTTTATGTTTGGGAGAAAAAAGAGGTGTGAAACCCGTGGTAGGTCATGGAAAGGCCTCAGAAAGTCAAAGGTATTCAGGGCTACAATTAAATGTATGGAAACAAGGTTAGGTTAGTTGTGTTTTACGTCAGCAACTTGTGGAAACAAGCTTCGTAAGGATATGTGCCTAATTATACACATAAAATTCATGAGGTGCCGTTGCTAAGTTTGTAATAACCTAACTGCAGGACACCACGATAGCGATACTGTTCAAAAGCGAATGGAAAAATATGCTAAAACTAACACAACTATGCCTAACGTGAAAATGGCACAAAAATTACTTTATTTACAAATATGCCTCGTGGATTTTTTTATATCCCCCACACGCCACCATATCCCCAAAAAGGGCTGAGGGGTGAGCGGGCAAAAAAAAAAAGTTAAAGTACAAGGGACACAACTGGCAGAATACTATTTTTAGGAAAGCTGAACTAAGTTGCATTTCCTGAATTGCAACATCTGAACGGTTATCTAATTGTCTCCGCGTATGCATTATATATATAATTACATGCGTGTTGTGTGTGTTCTGAATGCAAAACTCAAAGCCACATTTAAGTCGCATCAATAGCCTTGCATAGCGGCGCCAGATTATTTAATCGAGATTCTTTAATTCTTTTTTATTCTACACAAATTATGTCAACTGTTCCACCAGAAGCAATTAATAACGTACTTTTCAAATAAGTGCGATTGAAATATTCTTTAACCGACTTTATATCATATATAAACTACCAGTTCAATTAATGTTTAACTACACTGGCAACTCCAAACTGCGAATGAATTTGTGAATCATATACTATACAATATCATCACTGCATTAAGACGTACTTGTGTACTATGAACAGTTTAAAATTATTTGGCGAATCATTGTATGCACCACTGGTAGAGTTGTTTACCTGCTTCTTTTTCTAACAGAAAGATATTTTATTGTAAATTGCTGAACCGGCAATATCATCCCAGCAGTGAACTGCATACATATTATCAATAAAGCTACGTGATCTGTCATGTCCGCGCGGCTTATTTTAGTTTCGTCGTGTCGGTGTGGAGGCTGTTTTCAGCCAATCAAAACAGAGCTTGTTCGCGGGTGCTGAATACTAATTGCTGTGTGACTAATCGGTGCTCGCAGACATGGGAGAGTGCCTACTTCCTTCTGTGTAGTAGTGCGACTGTGACCAGCATAACCACGTCTCAGCCACCCACAATGAGAAGTTTATTTCATGAAGCGTTTTGTGACTGAAATCAAACATGGATATCGTTGTGCAAGTTTGGATATATACAGCTAAACGAGGTAAGCATATAGGTTTGCAACCACTTGCTTCTCATGAAAAATGAGCCCAGCAAATACTTGACGTGCGCTTTTTCTAATGAATGGGAAAATCTGTGTTCGCATCGTGACATGGTTACGCTTGAAAGGAGACAGCCGATCATAATGTAAAGGCATGTAGCAGCAGAAGGAGTATGTGGCAGGGACTTTCCTGTTAAATGCTAGTGATGTTGCGCTAATGTCATGAGTAGTGTAACTAAGGCAAGGGTCGACAAGCCTTCACTGGCTTCAGCGAGAAATCAACACATCGCAGCCAGCGGAGTACTTAGCTACTTCCGCATAGAAATCTATCCTTTCCTTTCGCTTTTCTAGCAGCAGCTAATTTAGGTGTGTAGAGCACTTAAGCATGCGGGCGTTGTGTGCTTATGATATGTGGACGTGCTTGTGTAAGAGTGTGAACGTGTTTGAAATTCGCCATTAATGTTGTCAGATGAAAAGATGCAGTAATTTTATCATCAAACTTTAGTATTTAGTATACACTATACGCTGACGAAGTTCATTTGTGTGGTCGTACATTCATGTATAGTGCTATTGTGTGTGAGATTATCTACAGCAATACAACTTGGAGCTGGCTTGGTTAATGATAATAATATTATTTTTACATTTTGAAATACTGTTAGTATGGGTATTAACTATCAGTTTCTTTAATTTTGAAATACCTTCCTTTATATTTTGTCTGTACCTCATGATTGGACTAGGATGTAGATGGTAACTTCCCCTTGGCCTGATTTTGTCTAAATTCACAAACTACATGGTGCAATTTTATTCATTTGTTAAATTTGTCTGTGCTAGGTGCTATATAGCTGTGCCTGTGAACTTTGATAATATCATTATATAAAAAGGTGAGAACAAGTGTAAAAATGTACATATATGTATATACACAGATACATATATAACTGCAGTTCTTATGCAAAAGTAGTGTTTATTTCCTGTTATAGTTTGCAACACGGCTTTAATGAGTATAAAGGTAGTATAATAATTTCTTACTAACTGGAATGTCTTGTACATGAAGTGACATGATGGGTGGAAAGGTGTGAATAACCATTTGAAAAGTCTTATTGTTAGCTGCTTTTAAAGAGCTCAATTTGTAAAATGTAGAAGTGAATATCATAGTAGTACCTTTATCTGTAATATTGTATTTACAATTTGCTTTTACAATTTTAGGAAATAGATGTTTCTTCAAATGCTTTTTAAATATTTTTCATAGGCAGAAGTTATTATTACTGACCAGAGTGATAATTTATTTTTTACAGTGACACATTTTCTCTAGGATTTTTCACTTTCTATATAAGGGACTGCTTGAATTTTTTTTACATTTTTAAAGTCACTCCATTGTATAATAACATCATCTCTTGAACAACTTCCCATTTCTGCACAACAATTTCAAGATAAAGCAGTGGTCTGCTTTATGTTTTAAAAATGATAATTCCTTTTATATTTATGCTGTCAATTTCTTTAAAACATCTTTAAATTTCTATATACCACCTCTACCCCCACCCCTCGCTTTATCTATTTATTGTTACTAAATTTTCTTGAGACTAAAATTTATTTATATACTTCTTTAATATAGTCTTATTGGGTTCATTTTGTTCATTTGTTATCTGTGTCTGTGCTAGTTGTGAAGCTGTTCCTATGCCATACATTTCCTCTTGTTTTACTACAACAATAATTACGATGACAATATTTTATTTGGTAGAATATTCAAGAGTGGAAACTTTCTGTGTTTTATTGAGCACCATAAAGGTGTGATTTATAGGTATATTGCATTTTGATTGCAGAAGTAGTCCACTTAAAACTCCATTAGATACTAAAGTGGGTTATTTGGTGTTCTTAGTAAAAGTACTTGTAGTAACTAGCATCGTCTACATGTCTCAAGCACAGCATTTTCAGTTATACACACAGGTTTTATTGAGAAAGGCTGACAAGACATGAAACGTAATTATTGTACTGCTGTCCCGGTATGGGAGAGATGCTAGTGAGTGATGGTATCACAGGTAGGGTGTTTTTGTGGTGGAGCACTCAGTCACTAAGGGAGTGTATTTTAGGAGTGCCTCTCTCTTTCAAACAGCTATGCTTGGTTTTATGTTTTCTTAGCACACATGTTCTGTTCAGAAATGCATGCTGTGCTAGTACTGTCAGTCTAATTATCATGGACATGCCAGTTTTTATACCCTAATAGTGATCTTTTCATCCTTTTCTACTCATTTCATGGAGTCAGCACAGTGATGCTAGTGGCTTTGTGTAAGAATATGAGATCTGGCTTTGCCATGTTCCCTTTTCCCCATGATAACTCATCTGTACTGATGCACTGTGCCTTACATTATGCATTTTCTTCATCCATCATGATGCTGAAGCAGGAAGTATTAAAAAGACCTGCACATTTTCTGATCTGTGTTTACCTGTGTGAACTTGACATGAACATTCTAAATCACTAGCAAAAGGAAACTCAGTGTTTATATTTTGCATGAAGGCAAAAATGTAATGAATGTTACATGTGCAAAAGCAGAAACTTAAAGCACAGTAAGTAGGTGGTTAGATGGTTTGACTTTGAGGGTCTTGTCTAAGATATGGTTTCGGTATCAGAGATTCCTTTTGGGATTGTGAGCAAAGTTCTGACACAAGGGGAGCATATTTATCTAGAAAGTAAGACTTGGATATAGAGAGCATTCAATCTGTTGCTTTGGAAATAGGTAGTGATGTTGTTTCTGTTTTCCTATCCCATCACTCCTAATTAAAAAGATGTGAAAACTATGGCAGATTGATGAATTAAACCTTACCAAATCAGCTAGGTAACCAGAAAGCTTTAATAACTGTTGTCATAATTTCATTGTTGCACAATTTCCATTATCAGTCATGACACTCAATGATCATGCACAAATGATTAATCTCAAATTACTTTTAATTGCAGATAGGAAAAGAAATAAAGAATACTAGTCAGATAATGCAAGTGCTTGTAGAGATGCATGTCCCAGATACAGTTTTGTTTGCATAGGATAGACAAATCATGGATATGAATCTGATTGGATCTGGTGTGAGTTGAAGCTGACCTTAAGATGATAAGTGAACCGGGCAGTGTGCAGAGCAGCTAACTTGATAAGCTGGCTCCACAGAATGATTCATCTGCTGGAACAGGGATGGTGAATCTACAGAGCATTACTGTCAGCTTGATATTGCTGGTCTGAGACAAGAAACTCAACAGACTGACACTCATGATTGCAGGGCCAGAAAAATCATTCCCAGGCCATGGTCAAAGTTCAGTCTGTTTTGATCAGCTTTTAAAAATCTATAATTTTAGTGGATCTATAGCCTAAATAACAATATAGTTAATAGTGCTGCATCAGAATAGCATACTCAGTAGATCATCAGGATTTCCATTGTTTTATATGTAAGCAAATAGTAATCAACTTTTAAATAAAATACTATTAGCTTATAATCACCATGGGGTTTTTTTTTATCCACCACTGTAGAAATGCATAATTTTAGTGGACCAAAGGTCAAATAATAGCTTAGATAGTAGTGTTTTAGAGTAATCCATTAGTATGTATTCAGGATCACAATATTTGCATGATCAGTGTTGATTTGTGCAGTGTTTGTGTAACCTAGAATACAAAACAAAGGAACTGTTGGGATTGTCAGGAAGGTGTTGATGCTGTGGCAGTGATTTATGCAGCAGGTGATATACAATGGAGCAACCTAGAGAGCTATGGTAAAATATTTGTCATCACTGTGGTGACAGTCCTGAGATTATCGGCTCAAATCTCTTCACAGGGGATACTGTTATATATATGACAAGGGTTACAGGGTTGGCTGTCAGGGGGCTTTGTCCTTCTTCTCCGGTGACCTCCCAATCATCACTCCTTCCTTTTGACCTAAAATGGAAGGTAAAAACACTTATCTATCATAATATCAAATAAACCATATTGTGATGACATGTCTAAGGGGTTCTGAGTCATCTCAAATTATGTCTTTTCTGTTTTGTTTTGTTTTTTTAAATTTTGGTTTGGTATATGTTAATATTTTTAATTGATTTTTTATTGACCCATGATAAATATCACAGATTTGTATTTATCAGTATTTTCATCAGGTACTGAAATATATGTGTAAGTAATGATCAGTAACATTAAGTACAGTATCTAGTATAATGTATTTGACCATTATTTTTAAGCATGTCTTTCCTATTATAAACATGTATTCTTTTTACATCAACATATCTTAGATTTTTGGAGGCAGATAAAGCATGTTCAGCTTGTAACCTCTTCATGTAAATACTTCTTTTCTATCCATGGTTCTTGTTCTTTAAATGCCTTGAACGCACCTCGAAAAGAGATGATAGGAGATTACAGCAGGTTAATCAGCTAATAAAAGCTTTGTGCCTAGGGCATCTGTGAGATAGGTTTGTGGTGGTGCTAACATCATCCATAAAAAGGAGCTGATGATAGTTTGACAGGGGATCGGGATGGTCAGGATGGTCAAGTAGTTTTTATAGACAGTGTGCTAGTGACGAATCTCTAGGCAAGTATCAACCAGAGATAGGGTTGCTGGTCCCACACAGAGGGCCAGGGGATGGCATATCAAGTAAAGAGGACCAGAGCTCTGACAGTTTAATGGCTTCCTCTTTTACTACATCTCTCCAGGACCAACACACTTATATATGTGTGTACTTACTAGCACACTTTCTAAAAGTGGAGTAAACTAATACATATGTAGCAAAGTTATCAGAAGGTACCAGAACCTAATGATGAACAGGCCATTAGTAATTCATGGAATTTGATCCTGTCTTACACATGTGCGTATGAATCAAACTGTGCAGTGGATGATTTAACAGATGGAGGAGTGGTTTGCAGGTGTTTTTTCATCAGTCTTTGTTACACACATCAGTTCTAGTTTCAATGACTGTCATTGCTGTGTGAATGCTTGTATGTGCATGACTACCTGCGCTTTGCACTGACACTCCTAAATTGTCATTTAGTCTGTTTGTGAGACTTTTTCAAACATAGTTCCAAGCATTTAGGTATGTTTAAAATGTAAGGCATTGAAGGTAATGGTCCTGTTTGCTGACTACTGTTTTTCTTACAAATGAAGTTGAAACGGCTATAGTAAGTTTAAAAACACACACACACATTCAGCAGATAACGGATTAAGCAGCTGGGATTTGTGAGGGATTGTAGTAAGGAAAAGGCAGATTAGGCAGCCTGTTGCAATGCATAATTGGATGCTACTTTTTTAATGCAGTGGTATACAGAATTCCATGATCAAATGTTTTGCTCGACTTTTGACAATCTGTAGAAATGTTTGTAAAAATATCATTGCAATGAAATGATATCTTTTACTTATAGTGTAGCAAATGGGCTTATTTGACATTGTGTGCAAGTGTGTTGGTTGGGAGAATGGATGTGCATGTGTGGGATGATCATGTCTTTCTTAAGATGTACATTTTCTGAATTTTTCTTGTTGAATGTGGCCACCAGAGTGTTTGTACTTGAATATCACTATCTTGTGTGCCATTGCTGTTTCAGGAGATTGTACATGAGAGAGAGATTCATAGTAGCTGAAGATTCACCCATTAAAATGAGGCAAGAATTTCTGCTACACCATCCTACTTTGCCACCATGTGAAGTACGCCACTCATTTGAAGACTCAGTCTATTAGCTGACATCTAATTCCAGAAACCTACTTTTCACTTAAGAGCAATGGTCATTGCAAAGAGTTCATACAAAATTATGGGTAATTGAACAATAAACTGTTAATTTTAGGGGATTTATGCTAAGCTAAGGCTGCATGTGGTAGAATATTTAGTTTGACAAGTTGAAGACTCAGATCTTTGTTTGTAGAGGTAGCTACTGTACCTGTGTAGTAATAAAACAAAGTTCAATTCCTTGATGAAGATCCTCCCTGACTCCATACCAATGGGTCTGGGTTTCAAGCCTGTCACCTAGAAGGGTTGACATCCGCAGACATGGCCAACAGTACTTCAGGCATCAGCAGCAACATCAGAGACGAGAACAACCCAGCAAGCTTCATCTACCATGATCTCAGGCCATCCAAGGTTCATATCCAAACTTTGGTACTGCATGCAGATTCTTCCATCTCATTGGATACCAGCCATTCTCTTTATCTACCAAGGGCTTTCACCATTTGTTGGGATTTCCACATAAACTGTTTTTTCTTGCTCTGAGCTGCTCATGAATCAAACACTATTTGGTTGTGATCACCCTGGGTTTCTTTGTCCACTGCTGTAGCTTGGTAAAGAGAGCCTCCATTACAAGTGAGTACACAGAGCAAACTTTTTTTCATAGATCAGCAGCCCTTGGTGACTTTTGTGGTCAGAACTTTGGTAATGAATATCCATTTCTGTAGGATGGAGACTCATCATATTAACTTCTCAACTCAGTGAAAACATTTTTTTCTAACAGAAAGAGCATGTTATGTCAATTCATGTTTCTCCTTGTTACTCTGTGAGTCATTATGGTGATTATTACCTTAAACATTGATGAATGTTATTTTACGTAAGGGTTATAGTAAAAGGCAAGGTTTACTAATTCATGCTACAGCAAAAGATTCTTGATAATTTTTGGTATTTTTATGTGCTACATCCAAAGGATAAATATTTTAGATTATAGTAGATTGGTTTGGCAGTAAATAGTTTTTAGTGTCTTGGTACAGCTTGTTGTCTTTCAAGATATTTTGCCCTGCAAACTTGAAAGCAGTAATGACCATTCTGTCTTGATTGTTTTCTTCCAGCCAGACAAGCATATGGTTCATTCACACAGTGACAGTGGGTGCCTGTGATTTTTCAGTCTGGGGTAGTGATTTATGTTTGGTGTTCATCATGCTGTGATAACAAATGCAGTATTGTAGTTGATTATACATTTGGAATTTAGAACTCGGTTATAATCATTGGTCATTATTACGTCCTTTGAACTCTTTCTGAACAATTTGATAGGTGCAAATCATCAGAAGACTCAGCATGGAAACCTATATGGTTCGAATCTACACTGGTCCCTTGAGCCAAGAATGCGAATTTGTAGCTGTTGAAGCAGAGAAAATTACCCCATCCATTGAGATTGTGCAGGTTAGTAGCATAGCAAAAATAATAAAATAAATATCTTTGTTATTGTCATTTAAGAAAAAAGAAACCATTTAAGATATACTTTAGAATGTTATAATTCCATATTTTCATAAAAAGCTTTGAAATAACCTTACCTTTTGGATTAATAGTCTTAATTTTGTTTGTTTGATTTTTTTTTCCTCAGGCCTAAATATACTGCAAAACTCTATGTTGTTTTATTTTTTATGTTTATTTTAATTTTAGGACATTTGCTAGTGTCAGCAACAAAAATATAGTAATGATAAATTATTAAATAATTAGTAATTAAGAAAAATCTCAGTTACTGCATCATCATCTTCATCGGTGTAACTGTTGTCATCCATATCATAATCAGCACCATGTTTTCCATTCATTTGCAAAATCATTACCATTTTCTGTTAAAAATTTGATATGTTCGAGGGCAACTCATAGTTTCTACTTTCAATCCTTATTCTGCTGTTTCTTCCTGTTTTTGCATGCTTATACTTTTCAGATTAATTGAAGTACATGGGTGATCTCTTAATATGACTAAAATAAAAAAATCTACTTTTCTTCTTGAATTCTCTTGGTGTTTTGGTTCTTTTGTTGCAGGTTGCAGCTCGAAAACTGCGGCTGACGGGTCCAGCAGCCAATTATGAGTTAGCAGAGGTCTTTTCCTCTGGTGGGCAGCTCTGCAAGGAGAGAAGGCTAGAAGACATGGATTGTCCTGTTGGCATTCAGTTGCTTTGGCCTAAAGTCATCAATGCAGAGATGGATCGGGGAATGGGGCTCTTCACTGGGTACAGGTCAGCATGTCTTACTTTGTGATGATGCTGTCCTTTTTTTTAATGCATCAGGCCCCTAACACTGCTTCAGAAATAGAAAACACAATTACTTTTTAAAAACATAAGGATTATAAATTGCTTGCATAACAAAGATAATTTTAAAAAAGAAAATCATTAAAGAAGTGCTTCATGCAGTAGGTATTTTAGCATTATATAGGCATAGTATTATATCTTATATCTTAAGAATATTTTGTTGCTTATTGCCTCAGATTCTACATAAGGAAAAAAGACCCAGAAGTCAGCCGCTGTGGTTGGATAGAGTGCAGAGATCAGAGTGTAGTGGACACCTTTTTGATGTCATTTCTTCAGCAGCCTGTTGGGTCCAAGGAATATCAGGATCTGTGCAACTTGCCTGATCTCAACGAGCAGACTCTTCTACAGAACTTGAAAGCCAGATTCACTAACTCCAGCATTTACACTTATGTGGGATCTATTCTCATTGCTGTAAACCCGTTCAAGTTCTTTCCCATCTACAACCCCAAATATGTGAAAATGTACCAGAATAAGCGACTTGGTGAACTGCCACCACACATATTTGCCATTGCAGATGCAGCATATCACACCATGCTGAAAACACGACAAAACCAGTGCATTGTGATTTCAGGAGAATCTGGTTCTGGAAAAACAGAAAGTACTAATTTGTTACTGCATCATTTGACAGCATTGTCTCATAAAGGATTACATGGCAGTGGGGTGGAGCAAACTATTCTTGAAGCTGGGCCAGTATTGGAGGTAAGAAAACCTGATTGAATATTTTGTGTGCATTTGCATAGTCAAAACATAGGCATCAAAGTTTGTTGGGGTTTTTTAATGAAAGAGGTATACCTTTAGTGTTATAAACATTTTCACACCAGCAGTTGTCATAAATGTTACTTTTGAATGTTCTACAGCTTATGTTTATTGTGTAAATTACTGAATGCATGCTGATGCTTAAACCTTGTTTTCTTGAATGCACAGTTTCTGATTTCATTTTGCTGTGTTTCTGTATATGTCCCTGGCACAGGTGAAAAAGTATGCTGACATACCAAATGATAATGAAGCAGACTATTTTGGTGTGTGGGTAGGGTATTGGTCCTGCTTACAGAATACCCATGAGTCAGACAAGAGCCAGAGATTACTAACCACAAAAACACCTAGCAATAATAAGTGATGTTGGTGATCTCAGTTTGGATAATAGAAGAATGAGTCGCTTTATCTTCACTGAGTGACAAAAATTAGTTCTTCTCATTGCCTGAACATTGCACTGTTCTCAGAACTGTTGGTTGGAAGAAGCTCTAAATATCAAGTACCTTTGTGTCTCATTAAGCAGTAATTTTGCATTTGAATTGTGGTGTGTTTATTTCCATTAATAAAGAATAACATTTTTTCATGGATGACTTTTAAAAATAAAAAGCTGCACCAAATAACTATTTCAGTTATAATGTCAACTTCAGTGGTTATAATAATTATGCAACACCAACAGCCATGCACCCATATTCGAATATAACAGACACATTGACTTCTACAACACACCTACTCAAACACAAAGTAAATTAAGACACCTTATGCAAGCTGATGGTTAGGATAGGGTCGCCCTTCTGAAGAGATGCATCTTAAGCTTAGACTTAAAAGTGATAAAAGAAAAGGCTGACAGGTAATCTGTTTCAAGCTGATAAGGCTTGGTAGGAGAATGATGAATTTTGAACAAGACTGGTTTCCAGCATCTTGTCCTTGCATCTCAGTTTTGCTTGCTTGTTGATAGTAACCCTAACCCCATCTTTATAACTTTTCCAAAGCATACAGCTTAGTGAGCAAATGAGGGCACCATGAATAGGGACCCTGAGTGTAAGCATTCTGTTTTTATGTTCTCCAGCCACCAGCAAATGGCCTTCTCCTTGTTCCAACTATTGACATGGAGATCTTTAACTTACACTGAGTCTATGTAAACACTCAAAGGAGGATGGGCATTGAGAGAGAGAACGAGAACTTGAAATTTGAAGAAACCGAAGCAGAACAGAATGTTAGCTTTCACCTGTTGCTAGTGTGCTGCTTACTTTTGGGGTTTTTTTTAATGACTGCCAGCTGGTTTTTCAAAAGGAATCATCAAATAATCATATTTCCATAATGTCTCAAAAAAGTTATAGGGCTGAATTAGGTGAGGCCTTCATCCGCTGGCTGTTACCACTTGGGTGTAAAAACTACAAACATTACCTTGACTTGGCTTAAAACTGTCCCTTTCCTGCATGGTGGTTTTTATTTTACATCAGCATTTTTTTTTTGGTTCTAACCCATCAGGTATTTTTAAGCTTATTGAAAGTCAGTGTGTGTAGATTTTTAATTTTGTGGTTTATTTTAAAACTAGGCTTTTGGCAATGCAAAAACAGTGCATAACAACAATTCCAGTAGATTTGGCAAGTTCATTCAAGTCAACTACAAGGAAAATGGCATGGTCCATGGGTAAGCATGAATATTATTATTATTAAAACACTTTATTGTGATTGTAAATGGCTAAAATGGGAAAGAACTATACTGAACACATAAAAGTATAGTCCTCAGACAAATCATTTCATGTTTGTCTATGTTACAGAAGAAATTGTGTGCATAGAAGCTGTAGCATAGTGCTGTTGACACCTATTTTTAAGATGAAAATGGGACTAGGTAGTGGCTCTTCAAGATCAAATCTGAAGTGAAAGAAATGATTCCTAGAACAGCATTAAGCTAATTTAAGAAATGTCTATCACGTGCACAGAATACATGACTAAACTAGAAATGGGGCCTTGTTTGTTCTTGCTTGAGTTCAGCAGAAAATGTTGAATCAGTTGTTTTCTTCACATCAACAGTGCTATTGTGGAGAAATACTTACTAGAGAAGTCACGAATAGTGTCCCAAGCAAAGAATGAAAGGTAAGCCAGAAAAAAAATTATTTTCATTCTTCAGAATTTGAATCAATGAAGCTAAAAGGCATTTTCCATGTGAAAATCATAGCATGTATCAGGGTTCTGATAAAGAAAGGTTGATAAGAGGGCTCATATGATCTTTGGTGACAAAACCACATACACATGTTTATTGGCAATTTTAGAAAAGTGTGTTTAGAGCTTATACATACAAATACACTTCTTATCTGCACAAGCGCGCACACACACATTTATATACACACACAACTTGTATTATTACATGTCTTTGTTGTATCTAAAAAGTCCTCATTAATCACAAAACCACTTCCTCATAAAATGCTAGTATCATCTTGTTTTGAGGCCTGGAAATCGAACGAATGCACGAGTCAGTCCCTTCCTGTTGTAGGTCATGCTCACCTTTCTAATCTCTTCATTTATCCCTTTTTCTTCAAAGTTAGGTTATTTGTCACATCCTCTGCCTTAATATTACAGCTGATAGCTGTTTCTCTGAATATCATGGTAGCTGTATAGCCATACTTGTGGTGGTACAGTTGTAGTGTGGCATTTTTGTTACATATTTGTCTTACTCATTTTTGAATGTTGATCCTGGATGGCATAGTGAAGCTTATATAGTTTTATCATTTCATGGCCTTTAGTGTTCCATTCTTTCTTTTTTATGGGGGGGAGGGGTGTTAATGGTACCCCATCCCTCATCCTTGCTTACTTGCTTAAGTCACTGACAGCCTGAGTAGTGTTTGTGTTAAAGGAAATTGGTTTATCTTATAAATTCAGAAGAGTATGGTGATGTTTGTGGTGGTAAATGGTAAAAAAAAAACTAACAAAATCCATGCTGTTTGTCCTGACCAATTTTGGCAGGAATATTTTTTTTTGATTATAGCTTGATCATAGACTATGTTTAGTAGGTTACGTTGCCCCAAGGCATGCTTATTTATCCGTTCAATGTTACCTGTGGTTTCAAATGAAAACAATACCACACAGAAGAAAGTGTCACATAAAGAGGAAGGTGGGCAAGCAAGTAGGCATAGAGAGGGACAAGGCTTGGAGAGATAATGAGAATTACTTAGTTCATGGCATCACAGCAGCTTTTATCGCTTTTATTTGAAGCTTCATGCCTTTGTCCATGAAAATGAGCCATCAGCCATTTCAGTCTAGTGAAAGGATATCAAGAGTACAAATATTTCCCTATGCTGACTCTGCGCATGATTAAAGCAATAGACAAAAGTAGACAAATACAACACAACTGGAAGAGTTAGCTGCAGAAATCAAACCAAGCACTCCCTGGTTCCAGGGCTGTGTGTTTTATTTTTGAGGGCTAGCAATTGACATAATTTTTTTGACATTGATTTTCATTCCTGGAAGTATTGGCCATATGGTTTAGCTTATTACCTCAAAACTGAAACTGACTGGCTCAGCTCTCTCATTCAAGGGATGGGATACAGAGTAGGCTGTTTACTGGATGGTTAATGTGCCTTAGTGAGCTGGAGTAAAAGCACTTACAAAATATTATCAGGCTAGCTGACTGCTTGTGTGGTACTTTGCACCAGTGTACCAAAGCGATTAGAAACAATGTGCTAGTTGTGCAACACATTTTCTTTTTAGCACTTTTAGGATTTAAATCTAATTACATAATTATTTTATAACAGTGCAATACACAACACAATTTTATAATTTTTTTAAACTGAAATCGTTTTAAATAAGATGTAACTGCTGAGACTTTGGTTCCCATCAGTACCTTTTTACATTTGGGCATCAAACTGACATAGAAGCAAGTTCAAGAGGGGAAAAAAGTTTAAAATTTGCTTATTTAAAATAGTTTTACATTTGAGAAGCATATGCAATAAGCCCCTTACAAAGACTGGCCACCCACCAGCATTTTTATGAGCTGCCTGTAGCAGCAATAGGCTGGCGTCATGCAGTTCCGGTCCCTCTCAGCCTCTAATGTCTGCCAGCGCCCAAGTGCTGCACACAACGGTGGCCAAATGGTGGCGTGAACTGCGTGGGTGCGGCTGGTTGTCAGGTTTTTGCTTTCATTGCTTAACCCTGTCAGCACCAGCAACATTGTGCTGGAGAAGAAACCGGACAGCAAGGAATGATGTAAGTGGGATGGGGGAGGGAGAAGAAGAGGGGGAGGCGTACACACAAGGATAAGGCAATGATAAACATGTATGGTAGGAGTAATCGTTACCAGAGAAAAGACTGCGGCATTTCAGGAGGAATTTAAAAAGATTGGTTGCTAGGTGTGGTGTTTTTGCAGCAAGTTGAGTATTTTTCCAGCACATACATTAACCCACACACACCCGCGCGTTTATTAGGATCAAAGTAGCTTCTTCTTTTGACTTTTTGGTCGGAGACAAGAGCATAATGTGTAGCTTTTTATTATGATTTTATTAAAACTTATTATTATTTATATCAGCTATGGTAAAATTGTTGTTTGTATTTAATATTTCCAAGGCACATAAGCAGAGTTCACGAATGGAGGGTGGAAACTCTAGTTGGCAAATTTTGGGCTAACCGATGGTACCATCATCGTAACCCTGGTGGTCACGCAGCTTGTGGTAAAGACCAGGGCCGGGTGCACATGTCACTAACTGAAGGGTCAACAACAAGCAGTCAACCACATTGCACTTAGAATATGAGCAGTTTAGCTGGCAGCTTCGTGTTAACCATCCAGAGAGACATTTCGAATTTTTAACGCCTTTCGGTCTTCAGTTGGTTTGTATACAGCTTAAAAGTCGTATCATACTAATGCTTGTAAATTGCTTCTACTAAACAGTTTTTAAGGTTTAGGTATGGAATGTGAGCTGAGCCCAGCAAATCTTTGTATAACTCGTTCCGTTCCCCCCAAAATCTCGAACGATAAACGATAAAATCAGTTTGGCCTTTTAAGCATTAATATCAAGCCAGACCCATTGTCGTGCACCTGGGCATCACTTTTTTTCCATAACAAGGCCGGCATGCTTGATAATGCCAGAATGTCAATGGGACTTCTTTTTAAACTTCTTTATACATGTTAGAGTGTATCATGTTGAAAAGGACAGAATGTAAACTTTGTACGCCTTTCTGCTGGATATCTATCACGTGCTTCCGTCATCAATAATAATAATGAGGAAGATAGTGGTGGTTCTATTTCAGATGCTATTAGCCAATGGAGTGTGGAGAAAATATGCAAACTAAACAACCACCATGCATATCAGTTACAAATGCCATGAAATTTTGCGCAAATTCCTAACCAGCCAAGGCGCGTTGTTAGGCTTCATCGCCAAGGTGTCGCCGAGGATAAGTAAGGTGCTCGGTTTCTTTTCTACTTCTGAAACTGTGTCACTATGTCACTGTGTTAGCATTCTTCCGAAGCCTTTATTATCTCGTTCAGAAAGTCGGCTCGAGCCTTCTTACCTCCACCGTTGGCAGGTGGGGCTTCTTCCGCGTCCTTGAATGGGCCACCGTGGACAATTAGCAGGTCACGTGCAAAGACTATAGCCTGCACGTACGACCTCCCTCTAACAGTATCATTGTGGATGGGTGCACGTGCTCGCTGTTTGGGTTTAAGGTGATATACTGGTGAAAGGGGTCTGGCCCGAGACACCAGTTAACACGCATGCCTGGCATTTTCTCTCTCCCCCTTTTTTTTTTTTTTTATTGTTGTTCCAAACAGGATGAACTCTGGCTCGGTCGCCATTGACACAGTATAATGACGCCAGAACTTCGGTCGCCCAAAGGCTAACTTCGGCACCAAGATGCCACCACTCGCGTGGGTGGAAGTCCCCTGTGAAAACAAAATTATAAATAAATTCCAGGACGGCACTACCTCCCACCATACCCTAACGGTGCAGCACGGAACTGGCTCTTCATTAATAAATTGGCGGAGAGGTGGCTGTTTCGCATCGCTCGGTGCTGTTTTGGAAACTGCACACCAGAGAGATATTAGGAAAATGCAAGCTGCCGACATAGCCAAGACTGTAGCCGTCAGCTGGGCGATACGTTTCTCTTCATCCTGCACACACATCCCCCACTTTTCCACCACTAGCACCTCCTCCCCTACTCCTCCTTATTTCCTGTTGGTGGGTCTTGTGCGTGCTTTGCTTGTTTTCACTGCACCACCCTACTATTTACAGTATCCACCCTCTTTAAGAGACATTAGGCTGCGTGAGTGCGAGTGGAGTCGGCTGCGCTTGTTTGTAGCGTGAGCGGCGCTCACTCCTCGTGGCGACTAGCGTGGCTTGTTGTTGGCGACGTGGTCGCTGGCATGCTGGTCGCGCCGCACCAAGAGGGTGGGCGGATGGCTGCAGGAACAGCTGCAGCGGCACTGAGTGGGTTAAAGTGATGACAGGCCTGACGAGTGCACTGATACGGTTGCACTGGCTGCTGAACTATTGTCGATAACCTGTGTGCGTGCTCTGAGCTTATGTGTTCTAACACTGTGACTCCATATAAATGCCATTCTCCACGATGGCTTGAAAGGTGTGCCAGAGGGCCAAATAAAGTAACTCAGATGACTGGGTTTGGTTAATGCTCAATCAGCATGATTGCTATTTTCTTTTTCCCAGAATATTTTGGGTTACTACTTGCACAAGTGAAGATTGCAGTGAAGTAACCCCATTCTTTTTGTTAACTGTTTTTGACACTAGAAATCTTTAAAATTTGCTTAGTCCTCGCTTCCTTAGTTTTTTCTGTTAAGAAAGAGTGGTACAGAGATTGTTAAAATGTACACTGTCAGCACTGTAAAGGTTTTACTGCCTTGTAGGACACAGCTTGCTATCATTTGAGACAATGTGACTTCACAAGTAGTTACATCCTTTGACTTCAGCGGGATGAGGCGGATGTGTACAGGCACATTCTTCCTTATCCTGGCGATTGCAGGCCTGTTCACTCAGTTTCCTTGTTGGTCGTCTAAGCTCAGTAAAGTGTCTGTCATGATAGCTGAGTCGAGGACAGTTGTGTTACAGTTTCATTGTTTAGTCATTGTTTGTGAGTTTTTTTTAAAGGTAAAGAATAGGGCTCTATCTCTTTACACCCTGTTCAGATGGATCAACACATCTGCAGTTTTTAATCGAGATATCCTATTTTATGTACATTGAGCGAAATATAATATATTTGGCCCATTTTTTTAGTGGTGGGCAGTTTTTTTCAAGGTGTTATCTTGTGCAGAATAGAATCATAGTGGTTGAAATCGCTGTGTGGCATACTTGCTGATCGTAACCAGAAACACCTCCCCACCGTCCAACCCCACCAGTCCTCTTTGAAACTTCCTCTCTGATTTTATCAATATTCCCATGATATTAATGTGAAACTTTTGACCTGCAATGGGTCCGCTAAATAACTGATAAAGTTTTTTTTTTCCGATTTACCGTCTGTGCTTCATTTTCATTCTTAATCCATTTGAAGTTCTCAGTGGGTAAACATGCATTATGTTCTTTGGTATTATTAAGCGTTGAAAAGAGGGAAGGGGTGGGAGAGCTAGACGCTGAGCACCTGGACTTGATGAGTGTTATCTCAAGTTGTGGAGGATAATCAGTAGTACTTCACTGGTAGGTGCACTTCCCCTCTCCTCTCTCTCTCGATGTCGATAAGAGATGCGTTCGTGCTGAGAAGAGTGTCAGGAAGTCCAGGCTAGAGGCACCCACCCCATCCTCACTGACGTGGAATGAGAGAAGTGGAGGTGATTAGAAATTTGCACTGACAGGTGCAACAAGCACGAGAGAGCTGCTGCGTTCGTCGCTAGAGGTTGTTTTCAACATCTCGTGTTGTTGTGTGTCACCGGCAGGAAAGGTGCGTGCACCTCGGAAGGAAATGGCTTTTTTTCCGAGGGGATTGTCTGCACCATTTTTCAATTAAAATTATCCGCCACGTCATCTTGCATGTTCCTTGGTTTTTTAAAAAAAGTGTATTTATCACTTCTTTTAGATAGCATCTTTGGAGAAAAGTATTGAATACCGGTTCGTTGACATTGATTTATACTCGACAGCATGAGGGAGACGATGTAGTGCATCTGTTTTAGCACTACATTAGCCTGGCAGGTTTTGTGTGTGCGTACGTTTGGACCAACCGTGTTACCACAGGGGAAGCCAGCCATTTGATGTACGCAGCTCTAAAGGTCAGCAATTACATCAGCCAAACAGCAGCACGTGTTGAAAGGCTCATTGGACAAGCGAGGACAATGCCATGGGGGCGCCCGGTGGTGTCACCATTGCAGTGAGAGGCTCAAGGTTCAGATCTCGTCTCGGGACACTGTGACACCTGTCCACAGGGCTGGGCGTCGGTGGTATATTCCGGTTACTCCGGTTCCCCCCTCCCCCCATAGTGCAAATCACCGAAAGGTGGAAGCACTTTCCTACTGAAGTACAACCAACCGAGGACAACGTACACCAGTCGGTCTTATGGCGAACGCAGCCATGACCGGCGGATGTTGCTAGAGCTTATCGGGATGGGGCGGGTCGCCCGCAGTGTGCAGCCACGCAAAACCCATTTAATAAATTTTTTAAAAATTAAAGGTGAGGAGGAGTGGGGGGAGAGATTCTTGCGACAGCAGGCCCAATGTTTACAGCGTTTCGGTTGCGTCGAGCTGCGACAGGTTATACAAGGATACGTGGATGCAAGTCGCGCGCCAGCAAGGCACTCGGCGTTCGCGAGAGCTTTTTTTTTTTTCTTCGTTTTTTCAGTATCTCGTACGCATGACTTTAGGGATGCCAATCTGAGAGGGCGCACGAGATAAGAGATGCAAAGGAGGGAGAGGGAAGAGAAACCTCTCCGCTTTGGGTTTTTTTCCCCCCAACGGTTTCCTGTCCGACTTCTTGTGTGTGTGGTTAAGCTTGCGTGCATGCGTGTTATATTAATAGTTATGCAGTTTCGAATTGTCTTTCTTACCCAGGGTTCGCGTTTAGGGTATGCATGTCTATTTAGATGCGTGACCTTCCTTATCTGCCTCAAAAGAAATATTTCTTACCCAGCGTGTGGGTTCTGCCTGGTAAGAAGAGTGCTTTCAAGTCTTGTTGATCCTGGCTGGTTGTTACCGAGGTTTGAGACTGGAGGATTGTTGATAGATTTTGCACACACAGTTTAAGTGCCGGCGTAATGGCAGCACTTCTGAACGAAGTGCGCGCGCAACTTCCTGTCTCCCAGTGTGTCTGTTGGTCTGTCTTGACCAGTTCAAAGTCATAGTAAACTGTATGTGAATAAGTATTCGTAAGAAACACAATTATGAACAGTTTCTCCTTCTCACCTCTCATACCAAATTAATTTTATACTTTTTGGGGGGTGTTAGTGATTTTCCACAGTGGACGTAAACCACGAGTTCCATTTGACTAGAACTTCCTCATAGACCATAGTTATGAGACAGCGGTATTCCCATACTGTCCCTGGAGTTTGCTTTTCTCCCGTTCCATACCGAGAGCAAGAGGACGTTTGTGAACAAAATAGGAGTGGGGTTAAAAAAAAAGCAGGTAGAGTACAGAGGATATAAAGGAAAGGGACAAAAGATATTGCTATAAAAAAGTCATCCAGGATCAAAATTGAGCGCCAGGTGCCATCATGTCATTGTTCTGGGGAGGTGTGCATGAGGTGTGGCGTGCAAGCTTTGCACTAACACAATGCCAAGAACAAGGTTACAGCACGATGCGGAAGGTCGGTTGAGCCTAAACCCCCATTTTTGTGGAGGTGGGGGAAGAGGAGGCGTGGGGTCGGGAGGTAGTTGGCAAGGGGGTTGACATGGCTCGCCAGTTCAGCTGACGTTGACAGGTTGTGCAAGCATCCCCACCACCATAGCAGGCAGGAGACTGGCCCGTCGACACTGTCGTACGACAACAAACCTGCAAGTGAGAGCAGCGGTCGTTGCAGGCATTTTTTCACACCTGCACACTCCAGCGGAAACCAGCAGTGATACGTAATACTCTGGAGAGACGACGAGCAGACGGTACAGGTATAAATTTCACAAAGCCTGCAGAGCATTTGCAGGACAATACCTTTTGTGCAAGCGACCACAGCTCAGACTCATAAACATTATTTGCTGCAAGGAAGAGTTCACGCTAGCTTCATTATAGACCACCTTTGTGGCTCCCTTCTTTGGCTTGCATTCTGGGATTGCGTGTGTCCTTACGCATTTATATTCTAATTCATAGCTGCGACCTTCGATCCTCTGCAGTATTAATGCTTTTCAACAGTGTGACCGAGGACATACTATCGGGATATTGGAAAGAACGAGAGCTATCAAGAGTGCCAGGTGCTGAAGACTAAATGCGGCGTTTTAACTGTTATCTTCTCGGCCATTCCCGGTGCAGAAAACCCATCTCTTCGCCATTTCCGAACCCATAATGTATATGCTGTCTTTATTTGTGTGCATGCTGCTTTCTTCCTCTAGGCGATGATTTGCTAAAACATTCGTCATGACCACGCAAAATGAATTTTGGGGGAATGGAGCGCATCTGCACATTCAAAACACAGCTTGTATCCTAATAAATGACTTCGCCGTCCCTGGTAGAAAAATTGCACTTTTTACTGTTTCCTGTTTGAATATTTATACATCTTTTTGTCGCACAAATGTTTTACTATCCTGCCTTACCACAAGGAAGTCTTACGTGAAGTAGTCATTTTTCACTGTGCTAGCTTCCAGAATCCATCACATGTTTTTTTCTGTATGACTACCTAGTTTTGGTTTTGTTTTTTTAATGGGAAAGTTTGACGAGGGCCGTAGATGATACATGGCAGCCGTCGATACGCGCGGGAAAATTCTTGCACAGCGCACACGACCTTTGGAGACCTCGAGGAATCGTTTGTATTACCGAGAGTGGTCGATGGCTTATGTGGGAAGTTGGGTGTGGATTGGGGTATAAGACCTGGAAAACCTTTATAAATATGTACATCAGAGGCTGCGTACATGCGTACCGAGTCAAGTAGGTCAGGCGCGAGGCTGGGCGAGTTGAAACTTGTCGGCAAAACGACCCGAAGTTGGCAGACACGCTGCATCTGGACAGAACTTCCTTCGGTTACTGCAGTGGTTCCTGTCGTGTGAAAGTTGCATAAGGTGAAGAGAACTCCAAATCACTTAAAGAAAATTTTCAAGGAGGGTCTGAAAACGTAAAAAAGTTTTCTTTTTCTGAAAAGTTGTATCGAGGGGTGTCCCTTCCTTAACACGGGTGGGGAACGTCCCGACCGCGAAATCATTTTGTCTGGCCCTGCCAAAGCAACCACAAGCAGGATTCGAAGTTTAATAAATCTAGAAGTTTTTCTTTTTTTCATAGCTACATAAGTTAGTATTAAGTGAGCAATACAAATTTTGAGAAATAAGCAAGGAACATCTATTACGGAATCGATAGGATACATACGAGTGCATGTACATGACGGGAGAGACCCATGTGCTTCTCTTTGTCTTCCTCTGCAGCACTGAATCAGAGGACAGTTCAGTGCCAAGCAGATTGGGAGGTGCATGCTGCAAAACAGTCCAACCACGGCTGGACCAAATATACCAGACTAATTTTTAAGTTGATAATTTTTGAATGTCCTGTGAATAATCTTAGAAATATCCCATTCCATTAGCCCTTCGAAGTGAAACGGTTCCCCTCCTCTGGCTTAGTGGGGCTGAAGGGACCAGCTCTCTGCATTTGTTTTTCTGCTGATTTGTTGTGATTAGTGACATTATATTAAGCTGCATAATTTAAAGGCATCGTCGGCATTGTGCTGGACTTCTTGCTTTCCTTTTTGTTTTTCGTGTACGAATTTCAGCTTTGAAATCTTAACGCCTTAACAGTTTCCTCAACAGATCATCACTGTCATAGACCTAACATCAACGCCAAACAGTCATGTGATTTAATATTGAAATGCATGTTCTTTCTGCTTGGTGATCACGTGGATACCGACAGTTCCTGATTATTGACTGCACTACTCGTTTCGTCAAGTGGTCATATGATTTGTAGGTCTGAACAGTGATTCATCCTCATCTTGTTCTATGAACAGGATGTAATTCGACAGAGCAACAGTTCAGGCTTTCTAGTAATGTCACAGAGAGAGCTAACAGGATTTGTGTTTTTTGTTTGTAAAGCGCGGTGTGAGGCTCACATTACTCTCACTATACAACTTTGTAGCAAACCTAGGAAGCTGACATGGAAGCTGATGACTCACTGCTTGTTATAAAACTTCATTGACAACTTTTCATGCATGAAAATGATACTTATAATGATCAAGATAATAGTAATTGAAAAATAGTCATTGCCGTTTCCAGCATCGCAGCGAAACTTAGTGAATTTATATAAAAAGTGCAGCTTCAGAAACGAAGAGGACAGGACAGCCGCAAACATAATAAAGGCAAGGAACAGACGATCACAATAATAATAAGCATATTTATATAGTGCATTACTGTACTATGGAGCAGACTCATCGGCTGTAAACAAAAACAAATGACAATGTAATAAAGAGTCAAAGAACATACAAATAGTATGTGCACCACTCGCAGTAGAGAGAAATAATAAAACACAGAATAATAAAAGCACACACACGAACGCACGCAACATAACATGCAAACCTTCTGTCTATAGAATGACAAATGGGATGATGAAACATGTGAAGCTTGCTCAATCCAGTTGAAAAACTGCAAGCCATGCCACAAATCCTCCTGTCCACACCATAGTTCCGGTGATTGGACGGACCAAACAGACACGAGTCGTTATTGTTTTCCTTGCTGCTAGGGTAGCTTGCAAAATGCTTCTCGCAAAACCGTAATATCCAATAGGCTCACAAGCCAGGGAAGCAATGCAAATCCACCGATATAATATTTACAGATGTAATATTTACAAAATACATTCAAATTGTCCTCATCTAGAATGAGTCACAAATGTAGAGGTGATTCATGTATTGTGTGATGGATTACTAGCGTGCTTTTGTGTCTTTTTGTTTTGTTTTGATTTTTCTAGAGCACCAAATGAATAATCAACAATATTTGCAAAGGGTAAATGGAGGGCTGTATCATCTGTTTACAGATTTTGTAGTGGACATCTCTAAAGTCATCTGTGATAACAGCAGACTTGGAGATAGTCATGTGTCTGATGAAATCATACGTCGATCACTAGAATCGATCGGGTAGACAAGTAGACAGATTGACGATTTTCTTCCTTAGGGAAATGTGGAGGTTATGAGACGAACAGTCGTACTTGTGTGTGTGTACACAATTTGCGAGCTTTTTCCGTTTGAAGCTGATATTACCCTTACGAGGGTTGGAGGGTCTTCCACGCTGGAGGTCTCTATCGTCCTGTTGCAGATGCTCTCCGTACATCGTCAGCACAGATAACAAAGATCGTCTACTCAGCAAGGGGTGCGTGTCGGTAGAACTTCGGTGAAAAAGGCAGCGAGGTAGTAGTGAGCGATTTCCTGTGCGAGTACTTTCATTAAAATGCCTTAGTTGGTATGTAAGCCGAATGTATTCCTTTGGGGGCAAAAAAGAGCACAACATGTTCAGGAGAGATAGCATGAATGTGTCTCATCTGTTTGTAGAAACTGTGGCTTTTGTTAGTGCGGTGATCACTTGCCCGCTTTGCTGCAGACTACACGGGGGTAGGGGGGATTTGGAGGTGGAGGATATAGGGCAGATTGAGGACTGTGTCGGCAATGGTAGATGGTGTGTTATGCACTCCAAACATCCGCATATCGACGAACATTCACGTTGTAAGTGTTGCAGTTTCGTCACTGTTAGAGACCGCGTGTGTGTAGTCATGAACGAGAAATGACCCCTGGCTTTGCCACAACCTACTAGAGCTCTAGCAAGCCCTCTGTAGCCATAGTTGTAGGCCACACGGAAGACGAGGACCTCTAGATTATCAGGCCACCTTCGCAATGCTTCTGGTCCACAGCTAACCCCAGGATAAATTACTTCTGTGTCATAACTACAAAGCCCCAATGTGCTAGAGTTTCTAAAGATTTGGGTGCTGGGGGTAAAAATCATGCCAAAAAAATAATAAAAATATAGGTGGGGGAGCACGCACATGTGCGATGCGATTACGGAAGCAAACTATATTCTAGAACAGTATGTGTTACGATATTTTGGTCGATCATGTGTGTGTTGTTGGATATTTTTGGTTGATCAACTGTTTATCAATGTTATTTCTGGTGAAGATCAGAGCCACTTCGCCACAGCTTAACACGAACACAAACGTCAGATGAAGACCATGTATTTACCTGAAGCCTCTAGCCAGCTTGTAAACATCTACACGGAGTGCGTGCCCTTCCGCTCCCCCTCCTCGCTCGCTACCCCCGTCGTGAGGGTTCTCTGTACCTCGCCAAATCAGAGTTTCCTTGGGGTCCCTTCTCTCCCCCCCCCCCCCCACTTTTTTTTATCCCTTTTGCTTTTCCCTCTCACTCTCTGGCTTTCTCTCGCTCTCTTTCTCACACACAAGCACGTGTGCTTGAATCCTTATGCAATGTTTTTATTTTCTTGCTTTTAAAATTTTTTTCTTTAGAACACATAAAGCTCGTTTCAAAATTTCCTTAACTTCAACTTTGAGTTTGCAGTTAAAGAAAGATGGCGTCTTCTGTTTAAATAGTAGGTTTTGTATGTTTTGATTATGGGGTGGGGGGAGAGAACTTCTGGATCAGGGCCAGTAACTCGGTATAAAATGAAAGGCATAGGTAATGTAAATGGCGTGGCGTGAATTTTGTGCGTGTTCTACACGTTGTGCAACACGAGCAAGTTTCTTACCTTGGGCACCGAGTTGGAGAGTGGAAGTCGTAAAGATTACCATTCTCCTCATTCCCGACCCCTTCAGCCCCGCCCCTCTTCCTCCTCCTCCTCCTCCTCCCACAGATGCAGTAAATAGCCAAGAGGCTAGAGGCTGCAGATGCCGCAGCATTCGATAGCGGCGACATGGATTATGAAGGAGCTGCTCTGGCCACAACATACCTTTCCTGAAACGTTGACGCCGGGTGCGCGACCCCATCCACAGCCCTGCACGTGTAGCGTGGGGTAACGCTCGGCTCCCTCCCTCCCCAGGTCTCCGCGGTGATGCAGATGTTTGCACTGCGGCGAAGTCACTTGTACACATTACCCACCTACCTCAAAAATCTTGTGGAAAACAAAATATTTGCATTTACTGTACACAGCAGGCGCCAGTATGACTCTTTCTTTCCTTTGTGCAGCGAGTTACCTGCTTGAGAATGTCCGCATAAACCCATGCGCAGTATCACAACAATACCTTGACATTGAATGGCTTTTGCTGGCGTACATGAAGGTGGAGGACATGGCAAGAGAGGTGTAGGATAGGGGCAGGATTAGTGGATTTCTTATTATGCTGTTGCAAGGGAAAAAAAAAGTTTAAGTAGTAGAGTGAGGCCTACTCCTGGGGGTCGTTAGGCCGTGATGAAGTGAGTGCTGATGTAACAGGGCTCTTGTATCTACTCCACCTATGCAATCACATCCCTTTCCCATCAGAGTAAGCGTTCTCGAAGCACCGCAGCTGAAGTATTTTTATTAACAAACAAAAAAAATTACAAATGTCTGCAGTTGTAGTTATTTTGATCATTAAATAACTTCATTACATCATACTAAATTTCGTTATACTTAATATTATAGATTTACACAAGGTTGAATTATTGTGCATTGTGTCTTTGAGACAAACTTTCTCACACAGGATCGAGGGCGGGAGTAGTTTGCAGTCTTCTCTAGTCAGATTGTCATGCCTTGTTGTTCCTCCCTGCATCACCTATCTGGCGTAGCATCGCACCGAGCCAAAAGGTTGTACTGCAGGCTCTAGATAGGTGTTGTCACTAAGCAGGCACCAACGAGAGGAGGTGGGGGATGAAGAGTCCAAAAATATATCGTCTGCAGACACAAACATGCACGCGAACTCCGTTTTTATGTGTCCCCCAACAACCCCGTATCACTTGCACGTGCACGGACGCGCGTGGCATCGCATGAGGGGCCTGCGTTAACCATCAAAGCTCGTGCCGGGCGTCGACGTGTTGTGCACCTAGTATCTGACGGTTGGCGAAATTCTGGTCTGCAGACATTTTTCCGCGGGTAATGAATTTCCAGACCGTTCAGGATTGTTCAATAAAATTTTGTTGCCTATCGAGGATCATCAGATGGCGACTAATGTCGCTTCGAAGCAGCATCATCAGTTTGTTTTAATTGTTCTCTGATATTAAAATTGTGCTGCATTGAAACTTTGCAAGTCTCAGGCAGTATGGATGTTTAACTTTCCGAAAGCTTAAAAAAAACCTTTCAATTTCTAACAGTTGCACGTGGGCGCCAAATCATTCTAGTGTAGGTGGAAAATGTTGGCATAGCGGAAGAGTGGAGGTTAACTTTTCTCGCGGCTGTAGACGGCGTTGATAGGTGCAGGCGGAGAAGGGTGTGATTGATGGGCGTCTGTGATTGCAGTGGTGAAGTTGAAGTTGATGGTGATGGGTGCTTGCAGTTTTTTTTAAAGACAGCTTATTACTCTTACTAAATAGCAATCTAACTTGCAGAAGATACGACAGGGGCACACCCTAAATTTCCCTATTCCCAACTAGCTAACCTTACTCATGAAGGTCTTTTTTCTTTTAATTTGTAAACAGAGTAATCTTCTATTTTCCGCTCATTAGTTTGTTTTTTTCTTTTTTAATTAAGCGTTCCTGTAAGCACGAATCTGTCGGCCCTATCTTAGAAGACATGGGCCTAGAGATGTCTTCTGCCTGGTATCCTGGGCATCTCCATTTAGTGGGCGCACATCCTGGGCCTTGATATATTCTGAGGGCGGCAAATGAGCTGGCTTAATGGCTGGGAATGAGCGCTGTGCTCGTTCACCATCACACTTCCGGGAGGCAAACGAGGCAAATCTTCCTCTAGGGAGGCTTGCGCTGTGTCGTCACTCGCCTACCCAGGCTGTGTTTGGGTAGTGGGGAGGTGGATCTGTACCTAGAGCTCTGGGCCTTTATGAGGCAGTTTTTGTTTATTATTGACAGCCTTCTGCCTAGATTTGTTTCAGCATCAGGGACCCATCTGAATGGCATTAGCATTAATCATCTGTGACTAGTTATTGACCATTTCATTAGTTAATTAACTCTCCTCCCATGCAAATTTTAACTTCAGTAGTAGAGCTGGAGGAGGAATTTTTATTTTGTTTGATACAGGTGCTCTTGGGTGACCAAGAGCTTAAAAATAGTGCTGAATGAAAAATGATGTCTGTGTTTTTCATGAGTTTTGACAAGAAGCTGGTAAATAGAGAAGTCTGCAGTGTTATTCATCAGGCCTAGCATGGAATATAAAGTGAAATCTCAGTTTGGTACTGGCAACATTCTTGCAGCTTGACAAAGCCCAAGAAAAGAAAATGGCCAATGTTGAAGATCATAGTTAGGGCTCAGAAACTAATATCTCCATCTCATATGGCTTTGCCTAATTCTTTTAATGCATTCTTTATTCGGTTTGAGACACATGACTTATCCAGGAAAAATAAGAAGCACTGAATTTTCGTAATCCTGTCCAGATGATTGTCTGGTGGAGTGGGTAGGAATGAGTTATAGCATTGTTGATTGTTGTGCCTCTGATAGAGCTGTTTCTATTTGAATTCTGGGATAAGTAAAGTCTTATCTTTGGATTTAGGTCACTTTGTCTTGCTTCCCTGTAGGATGTCCATAGTGAATTATTCTTCACTGGGCTGAGCACAAATGACATAATCCTATTCACAGTCCCTGTTCTGATCATTTCATTTTAATCTTTCCATGGATACAGATCTTTGTGTGGTAAAATAGCTTATATCTGAGCCTAAAGAGTATAATCAGCTTTGCAGAAATTTAGTGTAAGAAGGAATTGTCAAAAAGAGATTCAGACATTTCATGGGACAAATCTTTTGCCACATCTTATGCGGTGAAGTCAGTCTAGCATGCAATAAAAGTCAGCAGGTGCAATGGAAAGTTTGCACCTCCCTCCTTTCTAAGATTGTTTTATTTCATCTGCCTTCTTGCTTTGTCTCATGTATGCATCCACATACATTTTATTCAGGGCAATGGACATATGAGAGTGCTTTGCAAAATGCATGCACTCCTTATATTTTGGGTCATCAAAAGGGGTGGATCATGAGTGCCATCTGCTTTACCATCATTTGCTTTTTCTCTCACTTATGTCTCCCAAAAAAGATAAAAGTTTAGCCATTAGTCACTCATTTCACTGCGTTTCCAGATGCATTAGGTTGTAAATTTTCAGAAAGAGTGCTGCCTGTTGCGTATTAAACTGAGTGCAGCCATTATCAAAATCTTGTGCTTGTGTGTCTCAGAGGAATGGAAGGAAGTGACATTTGATTTTAGTTTGCAAATTACAATTTTCCATGTGGCAGAGCTCATTTTGAATATAGATGTTCAAATGTTTTGATCGTCCTTTATTGCAGGAATTACCATGTATTCTACTACATGTTGGTGGGAGCTGATGAAAAAGAGCGTGAGACCTTGTCATTGTTACACCCAGAAGATTATCGTTATCTGTCTCAGGTGAGAACTGTGCTTACATAATAAGAGAGTTTACTTTTCCCCATATGTACTAGTTCTTTATAAACAAACTTTTTTCCTAGAAGAGATTCTTGAATATTCTGTATTTGCTGTGGCATGGAAATTTTTTTTAATTGAAATGTTATGTTAAATCTCCTCAAAAAAATTGTTTAGAAGGCTACTATTTGTCCTTATATCTATTAAAAAAAAATTACATACACCATATGTATGTGCTCCTGTTCTTCTCAATTTATAATTTCTTAATTTTTTTTTTCTCATTTTCTCTCTCTCTCACACACACATAATTGTATATGCTTAGTTTTTATATGTCACTAAACCTTGTCTGCTTTATAGCATTGTAGCTGTCATCCAGTGCATTATCATTGCACTGTCAGTTTTTGTACTTCTTTTTTTATCCATTGCTGTTTCCATAATCAATCTGCCTTGTTTGTAATCATCAGCATAGAGGCGATTGCATACATCAGTGCAAATCACAGCACGCAGTAGCTTTAGAAGCCAATGTTATGTAGCAGACTTACAATTTGTGAGCTGGTCCAGCAGGACCTGTCGCAGAGGTCTGAGTTTATGATGTCACAAAGTAACTTTTCCCCAGAGAAATATGTGTTTTTATGACATGCCAAAAAGTACAGATCATATATTTCCAGAACTTTTACAACTACTTTTTTACATCCAGGTGTTTTCCATTTATGATAAGCATCGTTTGTTTTGGTGTTCTTGTTTGCACTGCTGAAGATTATGAGAGTGAATGTTCCGCAAAGACGTGTTCTAATAATACTTCTTTAGAATTTTGTTTTAACCATAGTTTTGCCCTTCTATGAACTCTTGTACAGGCAGTGATTCTCCTAAATTCCAAACCATCCATACATTCAGGTCTTTGTATTCCACAACAGCCATGGGTGATCAATGATTCTATTTCTGTCCTGCATTGTATTTATGTGGCAAAGACTTCATGTCGTCTTCTGTTAGGAAGGATTTGATTAATCGCTTGCTGATCTTGTTGAGAGGAAGTTACTTATCTAAGATTAGAGAAACATAGCAAGTTGTAAACTACCCAGTTGCCTAAGATATTTAAGTGCATCTGGTTGTACACCAAACTTTCAAAGGCGGTTTCCTAGTGTGTGTAGTGTCAAAGGCTAACTGGAGGGCAACATTTTTTTTTTTCAAATAAATTAGTATATGTCATTTAAAGATTCAAGTTCCCCAGATCAGAGCAAAATGCTTAAACCTTTTCATGAGATAAAAGTCTTTGAATACTGGCCACATGAGTTTGGGAAAAAGATCAAGATCTTGTTTCCTGTAAAGTCTGAAAAGTAAACTCGGTGATTGGGTAATACTAGCTTGAAGGTCTCATATTTCTGCAACATCAGTAATGAGAATTAAGGCAATCCACACATGCTTTTCTTAAAAAGAATTATAAATTTACTATGAATTTTGTTACAAACTGTATCTTTCACCACATTTTCAAACTTGACTTCATTTGGGCTTTAATATTTTCTCACTCGTGGGACACATGCACACACATATCTAGATACATGCCTGTTTATATATACTTGCGTATCCATCTACACTGAATTGGTTGTGAGTGGTAGGGGAAAAATGTTGGATTTGTGGTGTATGGCCATTGTTCAGTTGTGCAAGGTGTTGAGGGCTAGAAGCACCCTCATGAAGAGGGTCAAGTAGGAAAATCTCTCATTTGCACAAGAGGTTATAAATGACTCAACAGTCTACTCAGGATGGGAAGTGGCAAATGTCTTGGGTTGGAGGATCATTTCTTATGAGAGCAGGGATAATAAGAGGGGAATATATATGTGTGTGTGCATGCATGTGCATGTGTGTACATATGTGTGCATGAATGAATTTAATTTTCATTGTGAAGTGTATGTGCATTCATGTGCAAGCATTAACCCTTGCATTGATTGATGCTCGTGCACATCCATTCCAAATGGGAGACCTCTTAGCCAGATAATCCACAAGCACTAGAAGTTATGCTGTCTCAACCAGCTGCAAAATTATACTTTCGAAAAAGAAACACTTCTTTGGCAGGGACATTTTTTCAGTAAGATGTGATAAAATAATTTACATCCTGAAGGTTACTTTTTTAATTGTTGTTACTTAGTTATCTCAGGTTCAGTACCTGTCCTAAACGATTCCTGGTAGAAAACAGCTTTTAATGGCCACCACAAGACTGTGTCAGTGATACATTGTAGATTTTGTTGATTTGTTGAGAATTTTTGACCAAACCATGCATTGTGTATTAGGCATTTGGTTGCTTTTGGCAGTTAAATTTGTCCCCGTCACAGATAACAGCCAAGGAGCACCCAACCCATTAACATGCAGTTCTGCTGACATCCTTAAGCAGCTTATAAAATCTTTGCAACAATACAACTTTATGGAACCCCAGGGGAAATTCAGTTTAGGTATCTTGACATAGTAGCTTGCTCTTTCATTAAACGTTTTTTCTTAACATTAACACAGCTTTCCTTTCTAGTTTCAGTGCTTAGACATTTGTAATTAGCCTCAATGAATTTAGTTTGTCAAAGTTCATTCTCACACAGATCCTTAAACTTAACAAATAAAAAGTTTGGTAGATATATGTTGTCATGTACACCTTAGCTCAGAATGTATATGTGACATTCGCAGTACTTCTCTCAGAATTGGTCTAGGCTCCCACAATTTCATGGTGATACAAAGAATATAAATTTCTAGCTAGTCTACAACTGCAAGGTTGCAACTATATTCAGATTGTAGAAGTTTGGTCCTTTTGTTATTGTTAAGGTTTGTAGGGAGGGTACTTTTAATATCTGTTATTATTACTGGGTCTTTCAGTGTTTATTGTTAAAGAGGAGTTCAACTGCCGCTTAGGCATAAGACCAGAGGCAGTGGAATCAGTGAATTATCATAGAGGCCACATGCTGGTTTTGCTATTTTACTTCAGTTAGGATGGAGGTTTCTTTGAAATTATACTAACGGACAAAATCAGTGCATCATGAGAGGATACTCTGGTCAAAGAAGATGTTAAAAAAAGAGAGGTGTTAGTGCATACACCATTGAGTATTCCTATTGTCGTGATATACATTGAATCTCATGTATAAAAAAACTTAATTCTTGAGAGAACAAAAGCATGCTGAGGTTGCTCATGCTTATTATAAATAGACACAGTGTTTCAGAAGCAAAAGTCAGACAGTGGAAGTACAGTAAATTAAGATGATTATAATTTGCAAGGAAAGAAGCTGCCATGAAACACACATACATGCGCGCGCACACACACACGCATGCCACAACAATCCTCATTGTTTTCTAGAGGGAGGAAGCAGCTCTTGAGTTTACTGGGCCTGATCCTGTGTGAAAAGTGCGCCCCTTCTCCTTCTTCTTCTGGCTGTGTAATGTCAAAAGCTGGACAAGTGTATTTTGCTTGCATTTGTGTTGGGCACTGACAGTCATTCTAGAGTCCCAGTTCAGAGATGATATTGAATGAATATGGTTCTCATATAGTTTTTAAAGGGTTGGATGAATAGGACAGTTTTAGCTTTTAGTCAATTTACCAAATATCTTTAACAAGCTCTTAAATACCAGGAAGAAGATAGTTAAAACCAGAATTCTGTCAAAGTTTTTTGAAGCCCTGTGTTAATAATGTTTTGGGAAGATATCACCCACCCTCTTTTGACTGGAAAACTAAGTCATTATGTATGTGTACACGTGTAAACAAAACTTTTTTAAAAAGTCGAAAAATATTATTGTGTTCTCTTTTTCTTTTCTTTTCCCCAACCCTCTCCTTCCCTTTTATTGCATTAATTCAGATATAGAATCACTCACCTTATGGCATTAAATGAAAAATTCAATTTGAAATTGTATGCTTAGCCTTCATCTCTCATGTCAGGTCCAGTTTTTTTGCTTTTAAGTTCTGTTTATCATTTCAAGTGCATCTGTCATTCCAGATGTCCCCTCAGTTCAAATCAAATAGCAAACTTTAAGTTTTGTGTGGCTGTTGTGTTTTATAAAGTACAAGAAATATGCTTGTGCAAGTCTACTTGGCAGTTTTAAGAGCAGTTTATAAGCGTCTGTGACATGATAAACAGATCAAGATAGAGTGTCCTACAGATTTGTGTAAATGAAAATGTTTTCAGAGCCAGTCCACACTTGAAGGAGTTGATGAAGTGCATGAGTTTGCACGACTTAAGCAGTCCATGGAGATGGTGGGATTCTCTCCAGAAACACAAAGAAAGTATGCTATGCATTTTCTCTTTTTTTTCCCCCCCTCACTTCTGCTTGGCATTTGTTCACTCATGTTTCAATTTAGTTAATTTTTATGATTTGGCTTTGTTAATATTTTTAAGGTCTGCTCCAATCATATGATAGAAAGTTATAAGATGGTTTATCAATTTTGAATCTGCAGATCTACAGGAATGTTTGCTATATCTTTTTTTTCAGAATATTTTGTGTCTTATCAGCCATCTTGCATTTGGGCAACATTGAGTTTAAGAAGGTAAGTTGCCTGTGTAAACTTTTCACAGTTTCTTGACAGCCAGAATCCGAGTGTCAAGATAAGTATACTGGTGTTGATATACAGCTGAGTTTTACGTGCTAAATCTTCCTCCATGATGCAGCAACAGTTTTATTCCTGACCTTTTGTTCTTTTGGGTGAGTTTTCTGTGCTAAGGGGGAGAGGGGAGTGGTGTTGCTATGTTTTTGTTAAATGCACTGATTGTAAGTACTTTTCTTTGTTTCACATAGGTTTTTTTTCTGTTTTATGCTGGGGACCTAGCTGTGGGGAGATTTATGGAATTGTGCAGTTTAAACTTCTGCTACATATAGGTTTATAATAACATCATAACCAAGGTAAACATGTTATAGTTCTTGGAGCCATTGTAAGGTGTTAGATATTAAGGGAGTTAAAATTCATCTTTTTAAAATACTAAAGTATTTGCAAGCAGTTCACCTCAACAATACCTTGACCTGTTTTATGGGATCTATGCACATTGTACAAGTCTTCTAGTATTAGTTTATTTATTTATTACTTTCTTAGCCCCTCTCTCCTTCCTCTTTTCTTGTCATATCTGTATGCTGTGATCAACACCAAATCACCCTTCATACATTAATGTGCATTAAATGCATTAAAATTATAAATTGATTCACGGTCATTCATAAACATTTTTTTACAGCTATGAAGATAAGTTAAAGCTAGTTTTTTACCTATAAGACTTGTGTGAAACTGACATTGAAATAAAAAAACAACCTTGGTCACTTTATTTAAGGTTGTATGTTTATAACATTTTACTATGGTTTTTTTTTTGTTGTTTTGTTTTTCCAGAAAGGAGATCAGCATCATGATGAGTCAGTTGGTATCAAAAATGAAGCTACTGTTCAAGACCATTTCACAACTGTTAAAGGTACCTTAATACTGTGTTTCAAAATACTTTCAGATGTTTGTACTGCAAAAATAGTTTGAAAAATAATCGTTTGACATGGTTTATTTGTATAAATAGCAGAACATTAATGTAAGTGAAAATGCTAGTTTATCTTCTTCCAAGTTTAAGCAATGTGGATACCTTTGGTGTCAGTATTCTTACACGTTAATGTGCAAATGTAAGTTCATTATATAGCATAGGCTTAAGTGTATCTGTTGGTCTTCATTATGTTAAAGCACATTGAACTTCTTCATGTGGAGAAAATGTACTATCCAAGTGATTCTTATTATTTTTTAAATCCCTATCAGGTGAGATGTTAAGGATGTGACTGACATGTTTCCAGCATTTTGTGTGTGTGTGTAGCATTCACTGGGTGTGCTACTTTGTTGCCTGAAACAACATCCTGTTACCTATATGTACTGCTTTAAACTATGCTGTTTGTGATAGGGGATTTAATTGGGATGTGCAGCTCCATTTTTAGTAAATAGGCAGTTCTCTTGTATTTGTTGTTTTTCCTATTCATGTTAGTCTTCGTTTTTCTGAAAAGGTGGGTCTTATTGTACACGCTTAACTGCAGTTCGAAGCAGTAATTATACTGCAGCTATGTGACATTCTTAAGCCTAGTAACAGTTTGTTCATGCTGAAATTCTTTAGTATTTAGTTATCGTCTTTATCTGTGTCCAAGAACTGTGACCAGGAAAATATTATATTTAAGTCCTGGGATATTTTATGCTTTTGGTGTAACACCTGTGATTCAACAAAATGTGTTACTTAAACTTATCTACATTTTGCTTGTATATTAAAGCTGATCTTTTGAATCTGCCTTTAACAGAGCTGGTTTATTTTATTGTCGGTTGTCTTCTAGTATGTATTTCATTTTAGTGCCTCCTTCATAATTGCTTTTTATTGAATAAATGCCCCAATATTTTCAGGCTTAAGCTGATGGAAAATCCTAAGATGTCGACTTGTATTATTAGTAAACAACTGTCAATGGATATCTTAAAGACAATGTGACAAGAATCCATTAATAAGCTTAGTGGTTCTCCTGTCAGTTCTAGCAATCACCCTTTCACCTTACACTTTTTCACTTTACCCCTGATTCCAACTGTTTTTCATTTCTTTCTGAGGTTAGGCACAAGTTCTCATCAGGTTTAGTACAAAAATGCTTTCCTAAAATTGTAGAAAGCATCGCATTTTCCTTAAAGAGTTGGTCTGACTTTTCAAGATAGGGGTTTGATTTCTAGTTGAAAGCTGTCATGGTTGGGGATAACTTTAGGAGATTTTGACAGGTGGCTTTCGAATTTATCATCATGCATGTGCAGTTTGTACTGATGTATTCTCATTAAGCTTGGAAATTAAGGCCTGTTAAAGGAGTAGGCTTATTGTGGTGACAGCTGCAGAAATGTGCGAGAAGCACAGGGTAAGAACTGTACAACCTCTTTATAGTAAGAAATATTGCACCAAAGCAAAGAAGTTAAAGAGGGAATTCACAGTAGTTTTGGCCTCATGCAGTCCACTTTCACATCATTGTCCACTGTCTAGCTAGCACCTCAGCTGGCTCAGAAAGATAGGGCAGTAAAATCATACAACTGAGTCATCCTCATTGAGATGACTACAAGATCCAATGATAGAACTTAAAGCTGATGTAGGTTTATAGGGAAAATGTGAACAATTTCTCTGCATATAATAAAATTCATTCTTACAGTACAATTTTTAAAAGTAAAACCTGGTTTGAAACTTATTCAGGTGAAAGAGAAAACCTGTTAGAGGCCTTGATGCAGAAGCGGACAATAGCTGGAGATGAAACTGTGGTCATCAACTACAAGATGGAAGATGTGAGTGAAAATTTTTAATTTAAAATTTTAATTTTTTTGTTTTAAAATTTACAGTTATTAACCTTGCCCTTCTTTATCTCCTTCTGTCTCTCATTCTTCCTGTTCTCTTCCACTGTTTTCTTTCTCTCCTTCCAACACACACATGGACTGTATGGAAAAAAAGGTGTGCACGTGTGTGTTTGTATATTCAGGGGAGGGCTGTATATGTATGAGAAAGAATGTGGGAATATTTTCGTAATTCTGGTGACAGACGGTGTTTTTGAGGTAATGACCACCTGAAAATGTGATAGTTATGTGAGTTACATCCTCTGCTGGCAGGCTTTGGCGACGCGTGATGCTATGGCCAAATGTATCTATGGTGCACTGTTTGACTGGATTGTTTTGAAAGTCAACCAGGCATTGCTTGCCAAGAAACACAACAGTGAACATGAAGTAAGTGTGATGTAAAGAGGCTTATGTGAGTACCACAATATCTTTTGATTGAATGCACAATAAGCTTTAAAGACTTAAATGAAGCAATGCATAATAATACATCTCTGATAAAATGATTCCATTTCTTTGCCTATTACATCACCAGTGATTTCATCAGCATGACAGATGTACCAATTCACAGCAGTGATTTTTCTTTAAGAGGGATGTAGCTGTGGAGAATTTTAAGTGCTGCAAATCCCCTAAGAGTTAGCATGGGGACAGAGTCTGACAGAAGTAGAGAATATTGGTGAATGTATCAGGTTTGTTAGTCAGAAAAAGTGCTAATGCAGAAAGCTTTTGCAGGGCAACTCAATTGGCGTTCTGGACATATTTGGCTTTGAGGATTTTGGCAGAAACAGTTTTGAGCAGTTTTGTATCAACTATGCCAATGAACACCTTCAGTACTACTTCAATCAGCACATTTTTAAGTTTGAGCAGGTTAGTGTTGTGGTGTATGTTGCATACCCTTATAGCACTTCCTCTTTTCTGCATTTGGATTTTTCTTCTTTTCTTTCTTTTTCTCCCCACCAAACTGATTGATCCACCCCCAAGTCTTGCAGACCACAAAGCTTAGATAAATGATCCCAAAGTTTGCTGACAGTCTTCTAGATATTGCATAATGTTTATAAACAAACAATGAATTTTTATTCATCTTTGCAAATAGTCTCTTTTGTAATTTGTTTTTTACATAACTATAACCTTTAACTTATTAGCAATACAAGGGTCTTTTATACAATGGGAACACAGAATTATCATTCCTCAAAGGTCTTCTGTATGGAATAGATTTAAATGGCCCCACATCAGGTACTAATAAACACTACTCAAAAAAAACCATGATGCATGTAACAGGCTCCAGCTTCCTTTGCTATATAATCACTTGTGTAATCTTGCTTGCCGCCATTTTGGCAGTGAAAGGAGGGGTGTGGCAGGAAAACTTCAAAAACTTTCTACAAAAGTTACCTCCTTCGTGGTTTAAGGGATATAACCATATTTGGAAATGATTCAGGGAGAGCAGCTATTATTTTTATTTCATTGCATAAAAAAACAAACCATACTACATGTAGTACATTGCTCATATATGCAGGGGAGAGCTACCTTGTAGGCATAGACTGTCAGCCATGTACGCATGGAAGAGTTAACATGAGTTAATAGCAAGATGGGATTTTTAAAAAAATAGCATGCTTAAACTGATTTGATTATACACTGCTGGCATACCACCCTCTTGTATTTTGGTAGCATTTTCATAATTTTGCATAAGTCACCTTATTTATTTGACGTTTTTTATATGTATGATTTGATGGTTTTGTTATAGGAAGAATATCAGCGAGAGGGGATCCAGTGGAAAAACATTGAGTTCATTGATAACACAGCATGTCTTGAACTCTTTTCCAAAAGACCCAGCGGTCTTTTTTGCCTTCTTGATGAAGAATGCAAGTATGTATCTAGGATTCATGCTTTTGATACTATTAAAGTGCTGGTTTTTATTAAATGTTTAATATACAGTATTCATTTCCCTTGTCCCTTTTCCTCTTTTCTTTGTCTTTGTTTCTGTTTCTAGTGTTCAGGTCAACACACACCTCATCTACCAATGAATGATTTGCTTATTCAGAAAATGAAAATGCCCGTGATGAAATTTTCTAGCTCAGCTATAGAAAGTGCTATATTAGTATGTGCTCTTTTTCCTGCCCAGCTTTCCCGGGGCAACCAATGACACTCTGTTAACAAAATTCACCCACAATCATCGAGGCAACCCATATTATCAAGTTCCTCAGCTGCGGGAAGGTGCCTTCAACATAGTGCATTATGCTGGCAAGGTCAAGTATTATGTAAAGGTATGTCTGCTGACAGATTTCTTCAGAAAAGCTATTCATACTTTGAAGTCTGCCATCCACCAAAGGAGTTGGTGATTTTTAGCAAGAAGTAAGGGACAACTATAGGCTGCACAGAATCTCACAGAAGACAGGAAATGCGCTTCTGCCCCTTATCAGCTAGTAGTCTGACATTCTGCTAGATTTGTGTCTCAAAAATTATTTTTCATGCATAAAATTCTGTTGGCATATGTTTATTAGGCATTATACTTTATCATAAAAATGCGGAATGGCAAGACTAAATAACTTATGTGTAATTAGGTACTACTATAATAAAGTATAATCAGTCTGGATAGTAAATGGTTGCACATAATGATTTTTCTTTGTTTTTAAAATCAAATTTCTGTCTTTTCTTTTAATTCTGCCTTTTTTTTTCTTTCTTTTTTTAAGCTTTGCTGTTTTGTTAGAGATATTGCATGCACCCTCCTTTTACCCTTTCCTGTTTGTCAGCCTCCATAACTTTCTGTCTTCTGTAGAATTCAGTTTATCTATGTGATTACTTCCCTTGGTTTCAAATCAAATCAAATCAGACTTTATTCCTGCCAAATATTGCTCATTACTGATGTCAGATTAATTTTGGTGCTGCCATCCAGAGGTTAACAATAGCATTTTACAGACAGGAGGACTGTATCACATAAAGTAAGAGAATTTGATAACAGAATATGGAAAGAGAAGCAAACAGTCACACAGTTCATAGGAGAGGACATGAAAACTCTGTGTATAATGAAGCATATTTTATCGTTTACCATTATTGGTTGCTGCAGGACTTCAGAGAAAAAAACTCTGACTTGGTCAGGCAGGAGATTGTGGGTGTCCTTAAAAAGAGCAGTATGGCCTTTGTGAGAGAACTCATGGGTGAGTGCATGCCTTTTTGTATTTTAAGTGTGCTGCAATAAAAAAAAAAGCACGTTCCATCTTTGAGAGCTGTAATAGGGCCTGCATGATCTAAGTATAGCGGACGATAGTCTTCACTTCTGGTTGCTCAGAAAAAAATTAATTAAAGTGACCTGGAAAAAAGAAAAAGTTGTTTGGTCTCCTTTGCATCTTCTGGTGTTGTAAACATATTTGTTGATTACCAGATGATCTGGTGTTTTCCAGATGTTTTAACTGATAATAGGGGTCAGTTGGATAACAGCCATAGTAGTCTTTGCGATCAGCCATTAGTCATGTCTTAAATCTGTGTAGCATATTAATGGGTGTCAACTGTTATTAAAATTAATGACAGCATGTTTACATGTTGCAGGTTTAGCACGTTGACACGTAACACCATGCTTAGCAAAGCTAGGTAGTTTTTCTGAGGAAATAGTTCATCAACACTTATGCATGAAAGATTTAAAGATTTTCCTGTTTCTTTTAAGAGGAGTTCTTCATCAGTACAAGATAAGCATTGGTAATAAAAGTGCACTGTTCTCTCTGTGCAGGGATGGATCCTGTGGCTGTACTGCGGTGGTCAATGGTGCGAGCATTTTTCCACTGCTTGTTTGCCTTCATCCGTGCTGGAGAAAAATATAGAAAAACAGGAGGTAACTAGCCTCCCCACTTTTAAAAAAATCCTTTCAGAGACTGCAGTTTACAAAATGTGTGAATGTCAAAAGATGAGCAATAAAAAACACTAATAGCAAGGTTTTGGGTTGAATTGATGCTTTTGCTTTGTTGTCAATGATAGGCAGTATAATTTATTTTTCTAAACTTGTAATAAAAGTAAAATTGCATGAAATAAATCTTTCATACATTGAGCTATTGTATGAAGATGGCAAAGTGTATGTACTCTTTTTTTCTGCAATCGTGTCTCAGGATCAGACAAGAAAAGGCGTTTACCAGACACACAGACAGAGCCCCCTTTCAGTGAGAATTTGCTTAGGTAAGAATAAGGAGCTGGTGTTTTACTGATGAATAATATCTAGAAACTGACTTGAAAAATAGACATGCTTGTGTCATATTTTTTCTTAGTTCAAGATGCAAATTCAGAGATATATAAATTATGTGCCTGATCGTTTATTATGTTAGTGTAGATGTTGAACATATATCTGTCTTATTTAAGCCTGTAACTAATATGTCCTAAAGAGATTGCTTCAAGTTTTGCATGTTGTCAAATGTAAGCAGGTTCGATGGTTCTTCACTCAGGTATCATTGCTTTTTATTTGTACAAGTCACAATTAATCTATCTGTGTCATGAATTACTACATGCACAGTTCTCAACAGGCAGTTCCAGGAAACCGGTTTACACCCTGGACTAGGTTTATTTCCTTCACATAAGTTTTAATCGTTGCACCCCTAAACTGCTTTTCTGAAAGTCATGTCCTTATTTGTTTTTCCTAAAGATTTTACCATGTAGCGCAGACTATGAAAGTGCTGCGCAAAATTCAGTAAGTCAAGGATTATGTCCATGACATTGTTGTACTAACGCAGTTGCCTCCTCTTGCTGCTGCCTAACGAATGGCAAGATTCTGTGTCAGTATTTTGGCATTGTGAGCCTAGTAATTTCTGAAATGCACTTTTAAGACCAATGTCTGGAAATAGAAATATTAACCCCCCAAAAATATATATATGTATATTTTGCACATACTTGTGCATTTTCTCTTGATACTAACTTCATCCTCTGTAATAATGTGTAGGCATTTTAGACTTTATTGGTACAGTCAGAATCTAACCTCATTTGAACAGAATCATAAAACATACAACATAGTAAGGGATGTAACTCTTTCACAAACATTCCTCCTTTCATTTTGCCCTTAAAAATTTATTGATCTAAATCAGTTTTTTCTGTGCAGTTATAGGTATGTATATATTTTCCACCTAGCTGCCAATTGTAGAGCTTTTCTCCCCTTATCATTTTATGGGGATAAAGTACATTTAGTACAGGAAACTTGTAAATTTGTGCTCATATAATAAATTATAGAATGTAAAAGAAAAGTGATATTGTGATGAGTGAACATTAAATTGCAAATTTAGTATGGAAAAACTTTTTTGTGTGTGATCTCCCTCCACCCATACGATACCTTATCATAACTAAGTATCATGCCTCACTAACCCTCTGCTGTCTTGTAGTTCTATTCAGCCATTTGTCTGCCTACAACCATCAAACAATACTTTGAAAATAAAGCACCCAGCTTCTTTACATTTCATTCTATATTGTAAGCCTCCTCCCAATGAAGCGAATGTTGCCGACAGCTTAATTAACCACTTTTACCAATCCATCCCTTCATTAGCTCGTGATCATCTGTCCAAATTTCAACACACAAAAAAAGTTTGTATAACTGTGCTTTTATTATTGTAAAAGACCTTCATAGAAACTGCTTCTGCTTTATCGTCTTATTTTAAGTTTACCTATGTGAACTGTGTTTAAGCAGCTTTATGTTTTTCCCATGAATCCCCAGTTTATTTTACTTTGCTAACCTTTTTTTATACTTTGTAACTTCAATTTTTATTTCTCACCCTTCATCTTTTATTTATTTACTTTTTTTTGCACTAAACAAGAAGACGAGAGCTTCAGTTGATGGCCATACCAGCACCTAACCTGCATGAAAGATCAGCCCTAAGAAAAAGCCTCACAAGTGTGCCTGGGGACAGTGAGCAAGATCATAACATTGTGCTCACAAGGCGTGGCGTGATGCATGAAGAGTTGCTGCTGTATAGCTCTTTTGAGTCCAGCCTTCCTCCTTCCGATGCCAAAGTTATCCGCCGCGCACGAAAGCTCCTCATGTGGGTTCCCTTCCCCCCTCCACTACAAGTCTGTGTATGCCTGCTTGTTTGTGGATGTACATCTGCTTGTGCATATGTTATGTGTGTGTGTGAACCAATTGATGTTGTTTGGTTTGCTGATGATGTTTTGATAATTTACTGTCATTGCAACATTTTACATTCTTCTCTTGGGTCTTCTGTCTGGCTTAGAAAAAAATGAGAGGGTTGATGAAAGATTCATGATTTAATTTTTTTCCACTATAATAAGGTGAAATAACATTATTTTCAAAAGTCATAGGCTGCATTAGAACTAGCTATGAAGGATTGTAGAGTTTGTGCAATGAAAGTGCATTTGCTTCAGTTGCCTTCTGGATGTGCCAAACATGGTTACTTGTGCAATAGAACCTTGTATTTTTGTGACTGATGTTCAGCACGTGTTTAACAAAAGTGCGTTTGCTTCAGTTGCCTTCTTGATGTTACTAAAATGGTTATTTGTGCAAAGTACTTTGTATTTTGTGATTGATGTACAGCACATACTTAACAAAATTTATTTTAGTTTTCACATTTTTAGTTAATTTAGTTTTTGAAATGAGACCAGAGCTTTGAAGGCCAAACTTTTACTGTCGAGAAGGAAAGGATGGATTAGATCCGGCAGAGCGAGGGGAGAGTATGTCAAGCCACACGGAAGCAATTAGCAAAGAATGACCAGTTGGGTAGTTGGCACTGCAGGTGCTCTTTACCTCCCTTTTTCAGATCAAACCATTCTTTCCTGCGATGAGCTAAGAGTTCGGCTTTTATGGTATTTCAGTTCTCGTACTATCTCGGTATCTATTTTAAGAACTATCTTCTTTTATATCAGAGAAAATAGAGTTTAGAAGTGTTATAATACCACAAACATAGCAAATGTTGCTTTAGATTGGTTTCCTAGAAAACTCTTTATAAAATTATAAATATAATGTTTTAAAGTTTTTATATATTTATTAAGATTTGTTTTGTTTTTTTTGTTTTTTTTTTTTTTTTTGCAACAATTTTGTTAAAATGGCTTTGATTCACTTTTGAATACTTATGTTTAGTTTGGCGGGTTTTAATTTGAAAGCAAATTAAAGTGGACGGGCTTGATTGATTATTGGAAACTTGATCTAGCATGGTCTAGAGGTACTCTCTTTCTTACCTGCCTGGCTTTTAATGTCGTGAGCCTCGTTTCTCCATAGTTGCTGACTCGGTGTAAAACACCAATTCCACCCCCACCCCCATTGTTTCTCCACCCCTACCCTACCACATCCCCATTCTCTCTTGGTTTTTCAGCAGTCAGTCCACCTACATCTATTTATCACTTAGTAATTCAAAATCAATACAATACAATCATGCTGTTCTAAATTGTAGAGACCTCCTTCTCTTTGTACTTTCTTTTTTTTTTTTTAAGATTGGTAAATTGTACCTATGTTATTTAGTTGGGTTTTGAACGAGATTCAGTGGGGTTTTTTTTTAATTCACTTTCAGGAAAAACAAGTCTTTCAAGCCAAGGCCAAAGCCATCATTGGTAAGCGGGATCTTCACTCACATAAGTCTTGAAGAATTTTTTTTCTTTTAAGCAAAGAAAAAGAACTATTTTGAGTATGCTATATTAATGGATTGATTAGATCAAGTAGATAAGCTCTGTAATAACAGCTCTATAAAATTCCTTCTGGACAAAAATTAACAACTTAATAAGCATCCTAGCATGTTATCTTTTTCCCTCAAATTGTCTATATTGATTATTGCAGAGTTTCCGTGACATCAAAACTTTAAAGGCAATTGCTAGTCGTACAATGTTTGGCGGTGCTCGAGCGTCCAGCAAGAAGCAGCCACCAAGTGTTGGTGTACAATTCCAGGTAAACAAAAGAAAGTTTTCTTACCCTGGCTTTGCTAATGCTACTTATTCATAGTTTCTTAACTATGAAAACTGCATGGTTTTTTTTTAATGCCAAGCTTGTACTACTCACTTGACAGTTACTAGTCTTCACAAAATGTTTTCCCATGAGAGTAGCTGTTTAATAAATCTTCGTAAAATGTCACTTTCCATGTATGGCCTAAAGAACAGTCTGTATAATAACCCTTTATAAAATAAATTGTCACTTTGCCATGCACAACCCAAAGAGCATCTATGTAATCAACCTTCAAAAAGTAAAATTGTCTTTTTCCCCTACAATTTGTCATTTTGTATTTCCTCTGGACAGTGGTCCCTGTCTAGGCTTATGACCACACTTAACCAAGCAAACCCTTTCTTCATCCGCTGCATCAAGTCCAATTCAGACAAGGTCAGTGAAACTTTTTGCTTAAAATCAAAACTTGCCTCGACTCATTTTTATTTTTATAAACAGAAATGTTTGTAGATACATGACCTGTATTTGTTATTTATTAGTCTTCATGTTGTTTCTAGAAAATAGAATTATCGAGTAATATGGAATTTATAGGGGGGAATCTAACTTTTTTTTCAGGCAGCCTGTCAGTTTGATGATGAGATTGTTTTACGACAACTGCGGTATACTGGTATGCTGGCCACTGTTAAGATCAGGCAGTCTGGTTACAATTACCGCCTAAAGTTTGAGGTACATGTTTATGCATTCATATCTTTTTGATGATATATTACTAGTAATGGTAATCTGACAAGCTGTCTCTTATCCTCTTTTTTGTGTGTTTTGTCAGTCTCTCATCCATTTTCACACATTTTCACCTTACCTCTCCTCCATATTGCACTATTCCTCAAACGTCAACCCTGCTCATATATGTAATCTTCCTGCGGCTGACATTTGCGATTCTGTGGCCACTTTGAAGAATTTTTGTTGTCTGAGTAACTGTTTACAAGGCCTTATAATTTTTTGACAGATATCTTTCCATGCACTCAGAGTGGGAAGCTGTACACCCTCTGTTTGTGGAAATTCACTTGTACAGTGGAAAAAAATGCTTTTTGTAAATCCTGTTATTATTCACACCTATCTAACATAAAGTTATCCACATAAAAAAGTGTTTTTGTGATTTAATCTCAAGATGAATGATCCTGACAGTCTCTAGGAATCTATTTTAGATGTTGGAAATTCTTTGTTTTATGGTGCATTTCTTTCAGAGTCATAGTTAGTATCATACAGTGACTGAAAGACATTGTCTTTAACTTGTCAAGTTGAGTGCATCTGGTGGTGAGTCATTGTCCTTCTGTCTTGTGCATTTCCTTATGTCTATGGTTAACAAAGGAGGCTGTTACAGGACATTTTTGTTGTTTTTTGTCTTGAGATTATGAAGTGCTAAAGATTGTGGTGTTTTTCTCACATATACAGGAGTTTATCCAGCTATATCAAATCCTCCTGCCCAAAGGTCTTCTTAGCTCACAGGAGGACATTAGGCATTTCCTGAAGACCATGAACCTCAACACAGACCATTACCAGATCGGCATCAACAAGGTTTTATTTGCTGTCATGGCATTCTGACATACCCTAGAAAGAAGTTTTTTTACTGTAAAATCTGCTGGAGAAAATATAAGATAGAAAAGTAACTTTTTCATCAGGGCCTACCAGTTGCATAATACTTTCTCTAATTTTACACAGTTCAGCTGGCATGCAGAAAAGCTTAAGTGACAGGTGAAGTGTACATCATATGAATGCTGTTTGGTTGCAGGTTTTCTTGCGTGAGACTGAAAAACTTTTGCTCGATGAGGCTCTGCATGCTGCTATAATGCGTCGTGTCATCTTTATTCAGCGATGGGTGAAAGCATGCCTGGAGAGGCGGTACTTTCTGCGCTTGCGTGAGGCCACAGTGGTTTTGCAGGTGTTTCATTTTTGTCATATTATAATTTGAACACATGTGCTCTTTCAAAGTGAGCGAAAAGTTCACTTGTAAAAAAAGAGTTTGACGTATCAGGTTGCAGGGGCTTAAATCACAAGAAAGGCAAGATATACCACAATAAAACATTTTATGATCTGATCAGATTTAAAAGAGGGAATCTGATAAAATATATATTGTCTGGAAAAAGGTATGCTTAAAGGTAGATTTGTACAAGTTTTACCAAGCTTTGACATTTGGGGAAAAGTAATAATTTAGGTGGTGAAGGGGATGTGTCCATTATCTTGGGGAAAAAAGCACTTCCTTGCTTGGATTTAATGCGGTCATCAGATCTGAAATGGGGAAGCTAAAACAATGTTTACAGCATCATGGAAATCCAGAAAATTATTGTCAGAGCTTTTGTTTTTCTCCTACAACCTTTCCTCTGATTAACATGATTAACCTCCTCTTAGGAAAAGTATGTTAAATTTTTAATTACATTTATTTTGTCTTAGAAACACACTCGACGCTTTCTTGCACAACGCCATTATCAGCGAATGCATGAAGCAGCAATCACTATTCAACAGTACTTTCGAGGCTGGCAAATTCGAGCTTGGTACCTTACACATCGTCAGTGCGCTATCTTTATACAAGCTTACATACGAATGTTTCTTGCCAGGCGTAGGTGAGTATTAGAAGGATCAATAAAAAAATAATGAATATTTGGTGGGGGGGGGGGTATTTCTGCTGTAACAGATTTTTATTTCTTAAATTTTAGGTTTTTATGCCCAAAGATTTTTTTTTTGTACGGGACTAATTATGAGATGCTGATGTTTTGAATTTTCCGTTGATGTAACTGCTAATCAGTATATTGTTCAGTAGAGAAATATTTAAAAAATTTGAAAATACAGGGAGAATACTATTATTTTCGAGCTACATTTAGGGACTTCAAAATTTTGTGAATCTTTTCTTCTATTAGATTTCTAGCCTATCTGCTGGAAAGGCAGGCAAAAGAACAGAGGTTACGTGAGGAGGAAAAAGGAAGGCGACGACTTGCCGAGGAACTCCAATCATCTGCCAGTGATGAAGGTGTTATGGTAAAAGGGTCTAGTGCAGAGGAACTTGAAGAAAGGGAGTATGCTCCCATTCACCGGCGGGATTCGGAAGAGTGAGTGTTAAGGAAAGATGAATCTTGATAAAGTTTGATGAGTTTGCAGAATGTAGACTTTTTTTTCAAGCATGATTAAATTATCATCATCATTGTTATCCTACGTTGACAATGCTAGTCGACAAAAAGAATTACATTGTAGCGATGTTGGCAGGAGCAGTGGAATCCTGGAGGATTCAGAATCTGAAACTCTGTCTGTGGAACCAAGGTCACAGCCAGGTACCCCTACCAGCATCTCTTCAGGGTCAAGGCCAGGATCCATAGTGGTGCCTTTGGTGAAAGTGGAGAGGAATGACCGGTATACAGCAGAAGACTCTCAAGGTTTTGCTGGCGGGTGAGATTCATTTTCTTCTGTCTCTCTCACACACTCATATACACACACAAATCAGATTGGTTAAAATTATAATGATTCTAAAAAATAATTTTGAAGTAAGAGTATAAACCTTCATTGCTGTTTCAAATCTCAAGTTTAATTGTTGCAGCATATATTGAAGATAATGTTACAAGATAATTGTTTCTTGTTTCTTCAGTTATAGTTATATTTTTTTAGGGATGGTTGGAACCATCTGTACTTATGGTTGTATCATGTTTTGTTTGGTTTCTTTGCTTCATTTCTCTCAGTAAAGTGCAAGAGCTGGCTAAGACATTCCAACAAGCACGTCAAAGAGAGGATGTGAGTATTGTGACTTTTTTCCTCAAAGCTATTATCAAGCTACTTGCCTTAAGGTTTGCTGCAAGAAAGGCCATGAGAAGCAAGATCACACACAATTTCATGAACATCATGTTTAAGCCTATTTTTTTATAGTCGCTTACAGTGTATTTAGCTTTTTTTTTCTCAGCTTGGTTGTGTGTGGAAGCTCGATTAATTAAGCTTGGGGTTGAGGATCAAATCAATAAAGTTTATTTGGTTGAGGAGGAACTTTCATCAAACTTTGCCTAATTATTTCTGAGTCTTTAGAGTAGTTTTTAGATACAGTTGGACTCTTTCTTCTTCTCTTTTTGGAGAAGAAATGTCAGCATTATATCAGTAACATAGGTCCGCATTACATCGGGGATAAAGGTCATCATTACATTGGTACCATATGTCATCATGTCAATAACCTAGGTCATCATTGCATCTGTAACAGTTGGCATTATAGCATTATGTGGGTAACAGGTTGACATTACATAGTAACAGAGGTCAGCATTACCTTGGTACCATATGGTATTATGTCAGTAATTTGTCAATATTACATCAGTAATAATGGTCAGCATCACCTCAGTAACAGAGGTCAACATTGCATCATTAACACTAAAATGAGACCTGTATTTTTCACAATTTAGTGCTTTGGCAATAAGTAGTATATGATCGAAACATTATTACCATGGAGTCATGCATTTTTCTTGTATTTTTTTGCCAGTAGCCATGGCATGTTGTTATGTACAATAGGTGCTTTTCTGTTATTTCTGATATTCAGCTTTCAGTTCTTTCATGGGGATTACTGGAGTTGTTGTACCCAAGTCTTTGTGAAAACTATCAAATTGTTAGCTAGAACACGACTTAGCAGAGGGTACATCTCATTGATCTCGTTCATATTTGCCTTTTAACTTAACTGAAGCAGCTAATAAGGCTGAGCTTGCACACATTTGACTTTTATAACTCTGAGCCTGCTAACCTCTAGATTGATGGTCGGACATATTTTGTCCACCGTGGGTCAGAGCGGTGGAAGAAGAAGCAGACCCCAGCACCACTCGCCAAGCAAGAGTCCTTTTCAGATGTGGTGAGGCGTCTTAAGCGCTGATAGCCTGAGTTGATCTTGGTTGTCCCATGCTGCTTCTGCATGTATTGGTTTCAATGTCTTACTCCAGACTTCTTTTTTTCCTCCCTCCACCAAGGTGGAGTTTGCTCAAAAATAACTGCATGAGTCTTGCGACAAGATAAACTGCTCCTATCCCATCTCCCAGAATGCCGCTGTAAATGGTGGGTTCCATTTCAAACATTTTGCACGTGTCAAGTTCATCTTTGATTCTTGTAATATCTTAGCATGCAGACATCTGTGGCGTGTGCTTAGACAATATTGCTTATGTAAACGTTTCATAGATACGCATACAGTTTTGGATGCAGTTAAATTTGGGATATGCACTGGCTTTTATTTAAGCATGAAACAACATTCAATTGACATTACCAGTAATAAGTGAATTCATCCTAGAACAATGCATCAGCTGCAGAAGTTCAGGCTTTCATTGACATAATTACTATGTAAAAAAAAGACTCCTTAGACTCATTCTGTGTGCAGTTCTTTTTGAGCAAGTGCAGTGCAGTTTATAGCTTGCAAGTTGCTCTTGTAGGTGGTGAAGGGCTGTAATAAGCATTAGTTGATTTTGTGTTAAAGTTCTTGTTTCTACCTGAACCAGTAAATATTTCTTTTTCCAAAATATAGGGATCACTCGTTTTATTCAGTTGAATATGCAATAATCATGCAATAGTTATACCCCAATTTTAAAATATATTTACTGTGAATTTGTTACTAATTTATTCATGCTAATGAATCACAGATACAAGGCACAGTTTATAATAGATACTGGTTATATCATATATAATAGATGCCAGGTACAGTGTGTAATATATACTGTATAAGACTATTTATATAGATCGAGAGATGTATAGAGAGATACAGAGTATAAGAGGTGATAGATAGAGGTAAAGTTTATAATACATAAAATTCAGTGTATAACAGGGTGTCCAGTCACTTAATCCCCAGACACTTCATCCCCGACACTTCATCCCCGACACTTCATCCCCTAGACTTTTAATCCCCAGACACTTCATCCCAGACACTTAATCCCCGACACTTCATCCCCAACACTCAAGAACAATTTTCATATCATATTGTTGAAGAACATTAAATTTACTAGCTTATATGAACTTTAACTAATGTTGTTGATGTTCAAATGACGTTGAAGTTAATAGCATGATTTGAATTTGAATTTCATATTAAATTTTTCGCTATCATGAAATGAAGTGTCGGGGATGAAGTGTCTGGGGATTAAGTGACTGGGAACCGTATATACCAGTTACATTGCATTATACATATATAAGATAAAGTGTATAAGAGATCAAATGCATAGGGATAATAGATTTTCTGCAAATTTCTGTCTTCTCCCTTTTAATTATTTTATCACACTATCTTCAAGTAAAAGATTGTGATACTGAGTAACAACCAAATTCCTTTTAAATTTCTAATGGTACAGTTTACTTACAGTATATTTGATCCATTCATATAAATATGCTAGATATCCATTATTGTTTGAAAGACACTGACTTTCAGCAATTTGTTTTAAAGTTGATAAGGATCTATTGCTGTTGACCTTGTGACTTATCTTTTCACACTCACTCCCACATACACACACCAGTGGAGAGACTAAACATACTTCTTTTCCCCCTTTCACACTCACCCACCCTGCAGACTACTTGCAAGGGCTGTAACAGATACTAATCCATCTTCTTGCTTCTACACTTAAAATAGCTCACCATGGTATATCTACTATCTTTTAATTACTGGAGGTGGCAAGTAACTCTCCAAAGTCCTGTGCACTGAGTATGAGGCTGTCCTATCACCCCTTAATTCCAAAGTCATGTGCACTAAGTATGCAGGTGCGTTGCCTCCCCTTTGTAAACTGCTTTAGCTGACAGTATGAGGAGGCTATTAGATGCTGTACCCTGATGGTTAGTGCTGGGCTGTGCAGAAAGTTGCCTGCTTGGGCCTGAGACTAGTCACAAGGTAGCTGCTTAAAGCAGGTGAATTATGAGGTGAGGAGAAGGCAGTGAGAGGGAGAATTGGAGTGCCACCTTCCTGCTTTCTCCTGGACATGCTGAGTCTCCAGCCCATGGGACTCATTATGTTTTAATGGGATGACGTGCACAAAGAGAGATCATCACTGTACAAAGCTACACAGCTATTTATTGTGGATAAAGAAAAACATTATTCTATTATGTAGACCATTTTTATCTAGATGGACACCAGCTGAAAGCACGTTGCAGTTTGTTCTAGAGGCATGCTCATAAGCAGAGTGCACTGTTTCAACATTGCTGTAATAAAGTAAAATATCTGGAAAGACTTAAGACTTAATACCCACTTTATGCTTAAATTTGTGTGCTGCTCAGTTCCTACTCATAGTTAACTTTTTACACTACCAGCAGTACCAGATAATATGCATCTCCCAACATTTCTGTCATTTGTGAAAGATATCCTGAAAGTTTTCAGCTGTAACATGATTAAGGTTCTTTAGCAGGTTGTCAATACCAAGGATGTTGTCACACTTTTTTTTTTCTTTTTTTTTTTAGTGAGGATGGGGTTGGATAGAGAGGGGAGTAAAATTACAATTGCTTGGTAACTTGGCATAGTTGTTGAGACAAGATGACTGTGTATCAGCAGGTATTCTGTTCAATCGATATGAATGTCTACATTTTGAGGTACACTGGGAGTTTCTGGATGGTAGTCATGGGCCAGTTCTGCCTTGTTAATATGTAACATGTCGTCACTTCTGTTCTATTTTAGATTTTATTTCATGTTCTCAAATATAACAATAAAACAGACAAGACAGAAGTGTGCCAGAATTGGCAGAAATGTTAGAGCAGATGCATAAATCAGAGAGAAATTAATCACATCTCATGGAAAGACTAATGTTGTACATAAACTCTTTTTTGAATCACAGTGACAGAGTGTTAAATGTGTTTAATTGCACCCTATAGTTGAGACATGAGCCTTGTGCACCACTTGCCATCACTTACTATGTACAGAACACATTACTTGTATATTAATGTCTGTTCTTCCTTCTGCCCCTCCGTTTTTAGGGGAGTGGGGTGTCAAGGAAGGGTTTTCTGCATAAAGTTTTATTAAGGTTTCAGACCTGCATTAAAAAGAAACATGGAAAGCTCATTTTATGTCTTAAAAACTGTATTAACCGAACAGAAAGATTGTCAGGTTTTAAATTTATATTGTTAAGAACAGCTTAGTCTAATTCTGTTTCATGACACTCGTGCCTTTAATTGCACTGGAACATGCACATGCTTGCATCTTTACATATCGCTGCCATCTATTTATTATTTAATGGCCAGTGTGTTATGTTCAGGTAAAGGCATTTGATAAGGCTATAATGTATCAATTAAGTTGCGCTTGCTTCACTGTTTGGGTTGTTTCTGATATTGTCTGTTACAGCCCTTCTGTTTGTATACCTACTTTCTTGTTTTTTCAGTGTTTATGAATTTGGGTAAAAGATGCATTCAGAAAATGAATGTTTATAGTGCTATATAGTCTGGTTTGTTTTGGGTTTGTTTTTGGTTTTTTTTTTGTCTCAGGCAAGATCTGTTTTACTGTATTTTGCTTACAAACAAAAGGGGGCTCATGCACAAAGTAAAACTGTTTATCTACATGCATCACCCTACCTTCAAAACTAACTCTTTCTCTAGAATTTTAAAATCGTCTGTGTGTTGGAAGAGAGTTGTTTAAATTGTGTTGAGACATTGAGGTTCCTAAAGATTTTTAGAGGTAGTGTCCATTGTCATATTTTATAGAAATGCAGGTGTGCACACTCATGTGTCTACCTAAGATACAAATCTGGATGTGTGTGGAGCTTGATTACTGCTCAGGGTTTCAGAGAACTTCAGCAGGATGTTCCCATCTGGTTTGAAATACTAGCACAGTTAAAGCTCAAGGAAGAAAAGAGCTTGTCATTGGATCTAACAGTGTCAGATAAGATGCTTATGATTACAGATAATAAAAGCTAGAACTTGAAGTTTTTGTCAAGATATTGTGCAAGTCATGCAGCTCTGGAAAAAACTAGCCTTTTAAACTAAAAATGCAATCAATCTAACTGTCACTTTGCATTTTGTTGTTAGGAGTTATCACCAACAGGCAATGATGACATCCCAACAGATGTGCCTGGTCACCTGTCACCAGAACGGCTGCAAGTGATTCAAGAAGTACTTGCAAAACAAAGGTCACCAAGGCATGACTCTACAGAATCCGAGGAAGCAAGAGGACCACAGGATGGCACATCACACAGCACATTCCATACAGTGAAAAGTCGCTTCAAAAATTTGATGGGTGGTAAGTATATTTCTTGCAGTTAGAAGTTTTAGTTCTAGATTACTTTGTGCAGATTAGCAGCTTAGTAAACCCTGACAGCAGCCCTGCCTTGTGGTGACTGGAGTAGATAATGGTCGGTTTATTGAATAGCTGAGAAATTTTTTTTCTGGCAGACATAAATTTAAAACAGGAATGCCAAACAGCTTGTAACCATCTTACTGTGATTGTTTGCTGGGTTCATACAGGGGTTGAGTAAGAAGTTTTGGAAAACAGTGAAAACAGTGTCTGAAATCGCATAACATATTTTTAATTTATTGCCTTGAAATATTTGCTCTTTCAGTATTTTAATGAAAATACTTTTCTGAGTTGTTGTATGGTTTTTAATTTTTTACTTGGGGAAAATCGCTGTCATTTCTCAATGGCTGTATGAACCTTATAGAACTAAAGAAAAATATACAAAGCTGGAAAATCGGTCCTGGTTTAAAGCCATTCTTGTTCTTTTGTTTTCTTAACCAGTTTTGATGTTTTTAATGTTAATTTGATGTGCAAAGATAGCCATGTTTGGAGAATTTTGTAAAAAGTGTCAGCTTTTCGTGTGGCTTTAGTGCACTCTCCCAAGATAAAACCAAGCAAACTTCGAAGAGCAGGTTTGGATCTCATCAAGTCAAAATCTCTTTATGTAGCCATATTTGGCAGACCTGATACACAACTAGCAGCCCTAATCTTGTCCTTCTTCCACAGTATTCTAGAATACTTTTCTTGTAGATGTAACCATTGTTTAAAAAGTAGCACAGCATGTGAATAGTAAGCACTGTTCATGATGAAGCACACAACTTTGCTGGTCAGGAGTGAACACTTTTGCTCCTCTGTTAGTCACTTCACTGCTTGCGGTCACTCAGAGTTTATATCAGTGTGTAGTTTGCATGCGATCCCTCCGTCTGCCTGTTTTTTTGGGGGTTTTCTTTATGAAGGAGGGATTATACTGAGAGACATATAGGTAGTAGTCATATTTTCTTCCTCTCCAGCTCTTATATTTTGACTCTTGCACAAGACTCACAAGGTCACTTTAACAAAAGTCCCTGCAGGTGTGCATATTTTTTGAGGATCAAACAGACAACAAGAGCTAACATATGTTCAAAGTGATTAAGTCCTATTTTAATAGAAACTAGAAATATTCAGCTCAGAACTCTCTCTCTAAAAAATAAATTCAGATAATAGCGTGCATATGCATTGCTATCTAAATACCATCAGCATTTCCTACAGACCTAGATACGTGTCAGACCCCCTAGAGATCTACTTAACTGACATGTTGAGTCTTTGCTGTACCGCTAAGATTTCCTCCAAGGACGTTCTGCAAGAACACCTTAAACGTCACCCCTGAGATTTACTAATGGTCATAATGAGAAGATCCATCAATCCCTCTCGTAACCTGCAGTAGTAGCTGTATTCAAACCTTATAGCCATGATTGGTTTGCCAAACACCATCTGAATTTGTAGTGGTGGTGTTATTGGATCCCCTGGGGGTCTTTTTTTCCACCCTTTTAAAGTGTTCTTATCTTCTCTTACTGTGATATAGCCTTAGTTGCTGGCACAGCATAAAATTCAACCAACCATCTGAATCTGTGATGATGAGCTTGCTATTTTTTTACTAAAAACAAAAAGAGGACAGACTAAGCAAGTAATAAGATGCCATTCGCCCTAGTCACTAGTGAAGTGCAGCTGGAGGATGGATTAGCAATACCTATTGTTTAAGGTGAGATAACTCCACAGCAAGGTGCAGCTTGTGACCACCACACCTGTTCACATACCTAGCCCTGTGTGCATCCATAGTCACTTTAGGTTAATGCAATAGAGGTCTAATACCTATATACACATCAGGTCCTGTGTGCAGTCATGGTCACTTAAGGTTTATGCAGTGAGCCTCCAATGAGTTAAGACAAATTGACTTAGTTTCAGTTTAAGCCTTAAAACACTTGTCAACACTGTAGTGAGACTCTGGATGGATTCGGGTCTTCTCTTGGGACACTCTGTATGACACCTGTTTGTAGGGCTGGCCATCAGGTTTTTTCCCAGGTACTCAGGTTTCATCCCCCCCATTTCCTCTCCCTTCATATTGTGAAATCACCGATAGGTGGAAACACTTTCTGCCAAATCAATCAACCAACCTAGGCCTGTTAATGATTTTTTCAGATCATACTAGAAATACCATGATCAATATTATGATACTGCTTAGGCTTCATACAAGTTTTTTAAAAAGATATACATATACAAGCAGACACACAAGCTCTTACACACACAAAATTGTATTGGTGTGTTCAGGCATACTTTGTTTTCAAGCAGTTTTTGGGGATTTGAAGATTTCTTTTCCATATTTTAATGCAGACTTGGTCACCAATGGAGGTATTAACTCAATGCCCTCAACAGAACAACACGTTGATGGCCTACAGCAGTTGTTGCTTATCTCTGTTTTTGGTATTCCCTGGTTGCTAGATACCAGAGCGTGCAGTCCTTCTCATCTCTTGCTCAGACATGCACGAAATTCCTTCCGGCTTTTCCGTGACCGTGACCCTGACAGGAGTGAGTAGAGTTTGGTCATTCATGGTGAAGAGTGAGGTCCCATGATTCGCCATGATGGCTGACTGCAATGGCTAACTGCATGGTGCCCCGCCGTGTCAAACTGGTCTTTCTTTTTCTGTTGCTCTTCCTCTCATCTTTTTCGTCTGTCACACACATGTGCAACCTGTCATTGTAAATGTTATTTTTTCTTCTTGGCTTCATATAAAGATTCCTGAAATAAAAAGAAAAGTGCCTAAAAAGATAAGCAGGACGCATATCAATCCTTTCACTTGTAAAGAAAAACAGTAAGATCATGAGAGATCAAAAAATGTTTTCCTTTTTCTTCACACATGCAGAAAGATCCAACAGCACATGTTAATTATAGGTTGACAGTTTGGTTTGGTCGTCATGGTTTAGTGATATTTGTCTTGCCAGAAATACACATGCACATGCATGGTTCTCGAGCCTCTCCTCTGGGCCATTCACGTGAGTTTCACCACTGAAAGGGAATGAAGTCCTCCCATATAACCTTTGCTTCAAGAATGCCGTGCCCTGTCTGTAAAACATATCTGCTTATATTTGCATTTAAGCTTGTGAGCATGACAATAAATATCCCCCCACCTTCTTTGCTCAGTCTGAAGTTTCCTCATTCACTTTGGCATGTTTCTTGCATTCAATCAAATTATCACCTTGTATGCAGTGAATCAAAGCATAGTTTGTACTGCTAAATCTTGTGTGTTAAACTACCTGTGTATGTACTGTAACAAATATAACCTTTATACATGCACTGAAAATATTTGGGGATGGTTCTATATGACCATCATCCATGCTTTTACTCATGTGTTGTTATGATCAGTATATAACTGCACTTTTAAAATCATTGGGTGCGGTTAGCTTCTGATTGCTTTGTGTGATATTATTTTGTTTTAGATAAATACCTATTTTGGCATAGGAAAATGATTTCAGTGATGGAAAGAAATTACAGAAAAGTTTAAGATTTTTTAAGACATTTTCTGCATAAAATTTCTTCATGGTTAAAAATTACATGTAGATGTGTAAATATGGGTATGTGTGTGTATAGAGAGAGAGATTGCTCCTTACTGGAAAACTGTGAGAAAGACTTTAAAATTATTTCAGGTTGCTCATGCAGATGTTTGTGTGTGTGCGTGTGTGCATGTGCATATGTGTGCATGGATGTTTTCAAAAATTTTGAATTGTGAGTATGTGTATTATGTGGAGCAGCTCAAATAAAATGCTAACTTGCACGCCTTGATTTTAGTTTTTATATTTTAATTTATGGGTGGCTTTAATTTGCTAGTATGATTGGGTGCTCGGTATTTGAAGAGAATAATAACTCTGTGTGTGAGAGAGAGAGAGCATGAAATGAAAAAGGAAAGGTTCAGATATGTAGATGTTCAGGTTGCATTTATGGAGATGTGGGCGGAAGTGTTTGTGTTCATTTTTGTGCATCTATCTGCATACAAAAGAAGAAGTTCTGACATTTTCATTTATCAATGTATTACCTAATGTCAGGCTATAAATAAAATTATATTATTGTCACGTATTTGTAGTATTCTTGAAGGAAACTTTCAGTTTCAAATGTTTATAAGTTGCACAAAAAAATCAGGTAGTGGCACTTTAAAATGCACAAAGAGAAAGTATATTGACATAGCTTAATAGATACAGAAAACCATAGAATTTGTATGTTTTGGTCCACAAAGTTTAAAGTTTGCTTATTTAAAACTAGAGATTAATCTGTCTCATGACAATACACAAATTTCTTTTAAGTTTATTTGACCTTCGGTTCAAATCACATAGTTTAACAGTAATTGCTCAAGCATTTTCAGTAAACTTATAACAAGCCATACATTTTTTTTTTGCTGTAAATCTTAGTTTTTAAAATAACTTAACTCATGAGCTCTCTTGCCATCGTGCCCAAAGTAAATCTGAAAGTAGAGCACAAATGAAAGAGAGTGCATTATTTTTTTGATATATTGTTTAACATTTATGTTACTAATAAAAGATATCATAACTGAGAAAATGTGTCCATGCCTGAGGAAAAAAAAGTGATGGAGAGAAACTACATGGTAGTTACACTGTATATTGTCAGGACTTTATCAAAATACAAATGTCGTGAATAATGTGGAAGTAGTTAAGTTTTATTTTGATATCAGGATATAACAATTTTCAAGAGCAAATCTTTGCTTTCAGTTATTTTTGAAAAATCAGATAACTATAAATCTTTAATACTTTATCTCAGGTGCAAGAAAAAAGAAAGATCCAACAGACAGCGATGAAGAAGGGGAGGAAAATAAGCAAGGCAGCGCAGTGTCCTCTCCTATTAAGAAAACCACAGAATGTAAGAAAAAAAGAGATCTAAACATTAATAAAAGATTTTGCCAGAAAAATATTGTGCCTTTCAACATTTTGATTGAAAATTATCTTATATTTTATTCCTTTTTTGCATGTAAATGCATACATAAGATGGTTTAAAACATAGTACCTCCAATTTTAAAGTAGGCGTGCATTACTGTATTTATGGTTGTAAATGCCTTCATCAAGGAAACCAGCTGAGGGGTGAAATCAGCTTTTAACAGGTTTACAAGTTATCATAGACTATAAAGTGACTTCGTTGGTTTTGTTCAGTGGCCTAAAATGTTAAATCACAGGAGAACAGGTTCAGTTTGTTGAGTGAATAGGCAGTGCCTTCCTACACAAACCACTGCATGTTGTTTTTGGCACAGTTTGGGAAGTTGTGTCCTTGCATACACCCTGGGACTGTGTGCACCATTTGAAGATCATAGTGCATGCATGGCTGGCTTCACCATAACAATCCCCACACACTGCAATTGGCATCTTTTTTTACAGGAAGATTCATTTCATTTGATGTTACAGTCCATATGTGTGATAACTGAAAATAGCTCAGGGCTTATTCTCTTAAAGCATTCTTACCACTGTTAAATATCTGTTTAAGTATTAAGATTCTCACCTTGATAAAGTAAGTAGATTTTGGATTGGCATGATATTGTCAGGTGCAGAAAAACAAGACACTATTGACATATCATAGCTACTAATGTAGTAGATCTCCATTAATTCTATGTACATGCATTAAAATAAATATCGCATTTTGTTTTTATAAACCCTGTTAAAAAAATAGCATATCTAACATCATGCATTATTTAAAAATAATTAGCAAAATTACTGATCTTTTTTTTTTTTTTTTTTCCTCATAAGTTGGAATTGCTGTACTTCCACCATTCCCAGTTCCCAGCATACCAGCTTCACAGACAGCAGGAAAGGAGGGGACAGGTGTAATGTTGATTGAAGATGGAGGCAAGCAAGCATTGTCTCCTGGGAGACAGGCACGTACAAGGCGGAAAAAGAAACAGAGAAACAGCCAAGAGGGAAACGGCCAACAATCTTCAACTCGACCTCAGGGCAATGTTAACTTTTGTGGAACTTCTGAATGGCAGTATTCAGATGACATGAAAATTACTGATGTTCACGACTTGCATTTGCTGGATGACTTCATAGCAGAAAAGGTATATTTTCTTTAATTTTGGAGAAGAAAAAAGTTTGTAGTCTCCATGACATGAAATAGTTTTGTTGGGAAGGCTAGTAAAATTTTATAAACAATTTTTTCATTATTTTAGCAGTTAACTTAGTTTGCAAGCTATGAAACACATATAATTAGGGGGACATTTAATGCAGAAACGCATTCTTAGTACTGATTAAGGTTTATAAATCATCTTTTGCATTGTTTACAATTAGGAATAATTTGCTGTATCTACCCACCCCAACCCCCAGGATAATGCTCGGGAGTTCCAGATGGGGATTAGGGTGTTAAAAGCATGCCTGGCCTTGTTAATGTGGCTTATGATGTCATCGTCCGCTCCACGATCCTTGTTGGCTATGCTCCCCAGATACGTGAAGCGGTCTGTTTCCAGTATGTTCTCTCCCTGAAGCTGGATTGGGAGTTCCTGCTTGTTGATTCTCATCACTTCAGTCTTCTTTCTGTTGACCATTAACCCAGTCTTCTCTGCCTCCTCTGTTTGCTTACTCAGTTTGGTTTGTGCATGTTGTTGCCAATGAGATAGGACACTTATGTCATTTGCAAAGTCAAGGTGCACTAGCAGTTTCATGAAGGTCCAATGGATACTGGTGGTGTTGTCTTGGGTTGTCTTGCACATAATCCAGTCTATGACCATCAGGAAGATTGCTGGTGATAATATGCAGTAAGTTATTAAATTGCCTCCAAATTAGTATTAAGCCTTCCTTTTTTTTCTCCTTATTTTTGGTTGATTTGGGGGAATTATTGCCATTCACACTTCTTTTGTCATCTTACAGCGTCAAGATCTCTTCAAAGACAACAACAGACGGGACACCATATTTGACAGAATTTTCAAGGGAGCTTTAACTGAGTTTCATAAAGACCTAAAAACTGTGATAGCAGTGCAGTCAAATGTAAGTGGTACATTGATAAAACAGTGCATGTTAGGGTAGTTTCTTAATTCTTAGATTTTAGCAAAACCTCGATAATCCTCCAACATCCAGATAAAAAAAATAATTTTGTAAAGTACATTCTTGGAAATGGATACATTTCTTCTGGAAATGTTGTATCCGACTCATTTCTGCTGAAAGCAATGACGGATAAGTTCTTACGCTATTGAGTACTTTAAAACTGCTTTTCTATTCCCACTTTTGCAATTCTCTGCTTCTTTCTCTTTGGCTTTTGTTCCTAGGGTGCCAGTCCATAATTAACAATTATCAGTTTCCTGCATGTAGTTGTATCACCGAATAATCTGGCCAGAATTTTTCATAGCATCACATATTTCAATTTTTCTGTAGCCAATCTTCATTTTAGCTATTAGTGCATAAATCTTAGAGCACTGTATGCATTAACATATGCTGATTGAATATCTTACTGAAAAGGCCAAAGTTAAAGTTCAGTGGTAAGTTCGCTATGTAGTTTGTTTCACGTCTTCAGTTGCTGTTTATGTACATAAGGAAATTCAGTACTCCCATAGAAACTTTTTCTGATAATGCTTTTGATTTTGGTAGAGAACATTATAGCAAGAAGATAATACATTGATGTGTGATCTGCCTGTGAGCATATATATTAACTTTATGACTATATGCAGTTACATTATTGATAAGTTTTAATGTGCAGAATGGAGAAGTGTCGGTAAAATACAGAGACCTGTTTGAGAAGTTCAAGATTGTGCTGGAAGCTGAGATGCATAAGGAACAGACAGACGCACCTCTTGTCATGGCACATAATGCTTTCCGAGGATTTCTGGACGAGTTCATGAACAAACATGCAGGTCGACGGCGTGAGCAGCGCAAGACGGACAAGCCAATGAAGCCATACAAACAGAAGAAAGACATGGTGGTCAGATTTTGCCCATCTATAAACTCTACTCTCAGTTATTCAGTTGTTTTATGTTAGTGTAGTGGCCATTATTTGCATATCTCTCCATCTAAAGATAATCTCTTAAAGTCACAGGTGTTAGATTGGACAAACCATTCTCTACTTGGTTTCATGTCCCTTTTTGCCATATGTCAGTACTGAAAAAAAATGTCGTGTTGCCTGTTTGTTGAAATTCATGATGACAGCTGCCAGTAGGAGAATATAGGCTTACAGATAAGTCTAGACACAGCTGCTTATTTACTTTAATAAGAATTAAGTCAACATAAACAATGTGACTGTGTCCAATATGGCTAATGTCCTTGCTCACCTGCTCCTTACAGGAACATTTGGGTCACAAGTTTCTCCAGGTGCAGTTCAACATTCCCACTTTCTGTGAATATTGTTCTTCTCTTATCTGGATCATGGACAAGGGTCATGTCTGCCAAAGTAATTTTTTTTTTTCTTTCAACTTTTTTTTTTTGTTTTACACTTGTGATGGCTTTCATAACTTAATTTGAATGGAAAGAGTGCTAATTCAAATGTTCACACACTAACTTAAAAGGTGAAAAAATTTTTGCGAACAAAATGAACTTATGAAAAAAATTGCACCTTTTACAAAACAGATGATTACTGTTATTGCTACTTATTTATAGCAGTGTGAAATTGGATTCTAGGTAACTTGATTACAGGAAAGCGTGATAACATACTGAAGATTGAGAACCAGCAAACTATCTGTACTTGGTTCTGTGATGTCAGGATTTTATTAACTGATTAGCAAGCAACCATAGTATACAGGTCTTATAAAATATTAACCTTGTTGGCAGTGGAAAAGTAAGATATTTTGTGACTGTCACAGTGTGCAAGTATACCTGCCACAAGAAGTGTTCCATCAAATCCACATTAGCTTGTCGTGGCAACTCGGCAAACCAGGTAAAAAAAAAAATCTGACTCATTTTCTGTTACAATTTTTCATTTTCCACGGGGAAATTCCTGTGGTGGCAGTAAAGATGAATGGAGATTGATTTATAACAGATTTTAATTTTTTAAATCATTTTGTAGGCATGAGCAAAGATTGCAAAATAATGTTTTTCTTTTAAAATATTTAGTACCATTAAGCAGCTTGAATTCTGTGATAACTGCTGCAAGTTAGTCATTGTTCCTCATAATGCATTGAAATCCCATTAATCTATTCATGCCTTCATTGATTTTTAATTAAATAATTATGTGCTTGTAAATGCTTTTTTCCTTAATCATTTTTCTGTTTATCATAGATAATTTGAGTTATGTCAAATATTGTAGTCTTTAAGTTTTCCTTTCAACTTCCACTAGATAGCAATGGTACCTTTTTTTTTTTCCTAATATCAGGCTCTAACTAACGCAAAAGTGTTTGGAGCACCACTTGAAAGTCTTCTGAAGGAGGACCAGAAGATCCCCCTGTTGGTCGAACGCCTGATCAGTGCAATCGAGACTCATGGACTGTACACTGTGGGACTTTACCGAAAATCTGGGGCAGCACCAAGGGCCAGAGAGCTGAGGCAGCTTATTGAGACAGGTATTTTTAATAGCATAGAACAACAATTGCTGTGGGCATTTATTTTAATGGGCATTTATTTGTTTAAATATTGACATTTTTCGCTAATGTGGCATATTACCTAATTTATGTTCTCTACCCACAAAGACTGCTTTAGAAAGAGATTAACTTACTTCATATCAGCCTTTCAAGGTGTCTGTCTAGACAGACATCAGTTGTTTTAAATGAGTTTAAACAGTCATGATCGCTGGTGCAGTGTGCTGTGAACTTTGGTTCATTGCCAATGATGCTGGACGAAGACAGATTTAAATGTGATTAACTTTATTTCAGGCTTTGAGGGCGTTAATCTTGAGGAGTATCCAGTGCATGTGCTGACCACAGTCCTAAAGTCGTTCTTTCGGGAGCTTCCAGAACCTTTGCTCACATACGAGCTATACGATGACTTCCTCCGTGGCTCAGGTAAGGAATAGTTTCATTTGATAGAAAATTTGAAGCTGAGAAATTTAATATTTTTTTAGTCATTCCCAAAATTTGCAGACTTTCTTATGACTTGTAAAAAGATGATAACATTAGATTATTGCATGTCTAAATGTTAATATCAGTAATAATGTATTCTTACAAAATATTCCTCAGTAAGAGCTATTATTAAATATCTGAACTATTTAAACAAACTAATAGATTTTGTGATTAGTTCTTTAAGAAAAGCTGTGTTCTCTGGTCAAACACTTGTTCTCTCTGTTCATGTACTGTTTTGAGAGCATCACATCTTTCTGAAAACATTTGAGTTGTCCTCTCCTCTTCTCCATATTTAATATTGCTAGCAACTGAAGGATTTAAGATGTGGAGCCACTTGAAAAAAAATATCAGTTTGGGGATTTCAGCATTTTTAAATGCAATACAATAAGGTTCAGATGAGGTTTGAAAAATATGCTTTGATGCTTCATATAATCGTCTGATCTTCAACAGAAATAAAAGACAGAAAGGAGCAGATACAGTGCATGTTTTCTGTCATTGATAAGCTGCCCAAGCCAAACCATGATCTGTTTGAGAGACTAATCTTCCATTTAGCCAAGTGAGTCATTACAATGTGTATAATTTTGTTTGTTTTGTTTAATTAGTTATGTGATCTTCTGTAGACTTAAATGACATTCTTTTGTAAGGATAAATGGTGGATCATTTGAATTCAGTGCTTTAGTTTGGATTTTCTTCAACAAATACTTATTTACAGCTTCTATTATTTTACTCTAGAGAATGTGATCTCCATCTGTGGCACAACTTATGATATACTGAGGAGATAAACTGGCTCAAAAATGTTACAGAAATGTGTTCCTGTTATGTGAAAATTTATGGTGGTTTTGTCTTTAAAGCTAGTTTTTTTTTTCTCTGTATTCTGAATAAGAAGAAGGGTGATCAACATTTGCTTCTTATTTGAAATCTGCTATCATCAGGGTTGCCATGCATGAAGATAGTACCAAGATGTCTGTCAATGGCCTTGCAATCATCTTTGCCCCCTGTCTGCTGCGTAGTAACAAGAAAATCCAGGCTCAGGAGACTTTGAATCAAGTGCCTAAGCAGACAAGGTCAGAACCTGGGATTTCTTTCTCTCCTGCAGTTTAGTTGTGCTGACTCCTGTGTTTCTGCAGGAGAGTGTTCAGCATGGTGTGGACAGTACAGTAGTTTAGTCATCAAATTGTATAGTTACTTTACTGTTTCATAAGTGCTGGAGTTAGTGGAGGGTGTTCAAAAAGAGTAAGATCAGATTCATGTAGGTCAAAGTGCAAATGGGGAGGAATGCTGAAAGAATTTGTCATTTGTTTCTCATTGTTGGCAATGTCACCAGCTGCATTAGAAATTATCCTGGCTGAGGAATTGGCTACAGTGAAGTCCAAGCTAGCAGACATCAACACACTAGAAACTGCAGAGAAAACTGCCGAGGAACGTCTCACGTTTGTCCGAGCAAGCTTACGCGTAACAAGGGTAAATATGTAACCTCCTTTTTTCATTTATATTTTTTTTAATTAATTCATTTTATCATGAGCTTAAGAGTAAGTAAAGTTACAGTGTGCATTTTCACAAATCTTTCACAAAAACAGCTTTGGAATAGTAGTTTTTTGGCTTAAAGCTGTTGGTTTGAATTGAAGGTGGGTTTTAAAATTCAGATCAAGTGAAAATGCTGTTTCTAACGTGTGGCTGTTTTATAGCTGAATTGTTTGCAATGATTGCTGGAATTGTGTGTACAATATTTAATGTGGATTGACAGGAGAGGCCAGATATTGCACGTCCTCCCCTTGCACAGCAGGAGTCTATGCCTGAGGAAGAAGAGGAAGAGGTGGAGGCAACACCCCTCCCAGATCTGGCGGCAGAAGAACGAGCTCTGTCTGCTCACATAGCTACCATTCATAGAGAGAAGTATGATCTTATTAAAGCAAGAATTCAGGCTAAAAAGTGTATGCTTTTTTCTTTTTGGTGTTCTTTCAAAACTGGTATTGATTGTTAAGTCATAACAAATAAGGAGCTATTCTTTTTTTCCTTTCCTCAGACAAAACTTGACGACCAAGTTGACAATGCTGGAAACAAGACAAGCAAGCTCAGATGAAGATATGCTGACTGGCGACGAGACGGACAGTATATTTGATGCAGCCGATATTCAAGAGGAGATGAGTGAGGACTATGCTGTTGCCTTTGATGTTCCAGGTTTGTGACAGAGTGAAAGCTCCGCTTTCTTAGATTTTTCTCTCCTTTCCTGCTTATCGTATGTTCCTGTGTACAGTGAAAATGTAGTGGGTGAATTTGCATGTCTGTCTAAAATATAACTAAATATTAACAGAGGGTAGGAGCAGCAGACAAAGTACCGATTATTACATAGCAGAGCTGTATGGGTTCTTAACCACCACAAAAACAGATCTTGAGGTCATTAAATATGTGTGTGTGTGTGCATATGGCTTTGGCATGATGTATTTTTAAGTATTGTGTAAATTCCCATATTTAAAAATAAAACATAGAGCATGTAATTTGCATTTTTCAAATTCACATCAAAGTTTTTTCTAAGCCAGAATTGAACAAGACTTAAAAAGAAATAAAAAATGTGATGTGATGCAATACCTTTCATTTAAGGCAATCATCATTTCTTTCAGTTATGACTCTCGCTTTTGGTACCAGCTCAGTCGTTTTAGATTTGTGTATGGCATTGCCAAATAGCATCTCTATAGCCAAAGATCATCCCATAAATGGAAGAGGCAGTGTTTAGTTGAGTAGATTGGGTGTCTTTAGGTGAGAAAAGCAAAGAAGCATGACATAAAACCCATACGCAGAGGAGTATAATAAAAAAAACTCTCTATTAAGGCATCCTACTATCTATCAAAATCAGGTTGTAACTGACAAGGGTCTTAGGGAAATCAACCAGCTTGCTTTCATTCTACAGACCATGACTTTAAACAGCTATAATTTTTTTTTTTAATTTAGAAGTTGAAAACAAAACTTTTAACAGGTATATATAGTGCTTTTCTTTATTGTTTTTGATCACTCCTGTTTATTCTGCCTTTGTTGCACTGGGTAGAAGATTTACAAGGAACCTAGCTCTCCATGTAAGAGAAATCAATCCATACACTTGTGGCATTGGTAATTGGCATATTAAAATGCACTACAGGTATTTTTGTTAAGCATGATTCAAAAAGTCACAATAGACCACAGTCACAAATATTTTATTTTTAATAAACAGATTACTTCTACTAAAGGTCATTAATGAAGCACAATCGGCTAATATGCATTGGTAAACAAAGATACAACAAAGAACTGGGAACTGTACATTACAACCCAAAACCATATTCCCACCGGAGTCCAATCAACCTGCTGTCCCATGTCATATTGTCCCATGTAAGAACCACGTTGGAACGACAAAAGCTGAATCAACCAGTCTAAACCAGTCCAAGAAGCAATGCCTGTTTGATGTTAATCAAATATATACTTATTTTATTTTAAAAAGTTGTAATGAAGTACAAATTATCAGTCCTAAGTTACATTGGGGAGGCAGTCATAATAGAGACAGAAATAGGTCCGTGAAAAATGTTGGTATGAAATATCTAAGAGTAGGTCCTAGTGAGGACATTTCACTGAAAAATGCTCTCTACTACCTAGGGTTAAGAAGTGTAACATGCTGATATGTTTCAAATGGTTTAGTGGCATGTGATGTTATCAGTCCTGTCTGTTACTTTTAGGGACCTGAAACTTATTTCCTTGTTTTTTACCACCATTTTTTACTAGACAACCTATCAATTTAACAAGATTTGTTGGAAGTAGGTGTATCTGCCCACATGCTAGTTTCCCATTAGCCTTAATCTAGTCTTTATGTCAGCATATTATTTGTTGCATCATGTAGTTGGGGCAGACATTTTATTCGCCAGTCATGTCTTGATTTTGTTGTGTTGCTTAATGCATTTATTTATTTTTTTTTTTTTTTGTTTTTTTTGGCATTGTCTCTGCTATAAGCATTTACATTTATTCGCCCTTTTTTTCATAGATTTTCATCGTGGTATCAGGTAAAAACATTTTACAGACCAGTCTTCTTTCTCTCTTCTGGCATTGTCTTCCAGCCTTCTGATAAATCTTTTGTTTCTTTTTCTTATGCGGTTGTAGATGTTTAATCTGGAAATTTTTTTATATTTTTGTACAAGTATTTTGTCAGCAAACTAGCTACTTCCATGTTACTATTTACTATGTTAAAGACAGTTTTGCCTCACAGTCTTCAAATCCAAGAAAGATCCCAGCTTAGGATGTAGTGGATGCTTTGGGGAGGTTTTTTTTTTTAATGTACAAAGCTGCATTCTCATCTGTAGCTAAAGAAACTGTTCACAGTGGTGATCATACATAAACTTCCCTGCACGAGTGTATGGCTTGTTCTGTCTCCCTAGGTCTTTATGAATGAGCCATTTAGTTACAACTTCCTTCATGCCTGGGTGTAGCAGGCCCTCTGTAATACCAATTGTTACATTTACAGATCAAGAATTTTTTTCTGGAGGAAGTAAGCATTTCCAAGCATATAGTTTACCTTATGTGTACTGTAGCATGATGGAGGCTGTAGTGATTTTTTTTAACCTAACTCTTATTGTCTGACCAGGAAATTGTGACTTGCATGGCTTATCTGCCAAAAATATAGATATTCATCTTAACTTACCATCTTATGCCATGAACTGTTCTGTTATTTAGGTGTTATTTCCACTAAAACTTTCCCACTAAATTCTCATAAAGTATGGGGTACACAATGATATGCATGTTGGAAGGATCTTGATTCAAATGGTTCTTAGTTTATCGCTTGGTTTTGCCTTACTCGGATTTTACTTCTAATTCTTCAACTGTTTTCTGAACATTTTGAACAAGGGAAAAGGCTTACACATATTTTTGGGGAGAAGGCTTGCATGCACCTAAAATTAGTTTGAAGTTAGTGGGTTTTTTTCTTTTAGACAATTAGACCTTTTTCTTAAACAGTCCTACAGAAAATAATGTATGTAAAATTACATTTCTTTGAATGCTTACTAATTAATCTAAAATTGATGTCTGTTTCTTGATTAATTAGAAGATTAATTCATCTACCTTACATTCTGAGATACATAACACAGCTATACAGAATGTATAGATAATTATTGAGGTAGCTGCATAATTTCACCTGGCTTAGAGTCTATCTGCTTGCAACTGTCCAATATGCAAATCTGTCTCTCCTGAGTGTCAGAGCACTAGTATCATGTATATTACAACATAGTTCAGCACTTAATGTCAGTGGCACATGTTTTCCCAGTTCTCTGTGCCACATGCATGCTCTGTTTTGCATGCACTGATGACATTTTTATCAGCAACTGTTGTTCTACAGTAAACACCAGTAGACATGCACAAGTTTTTGTTTTTGAAAATCATCACCACTCTTTGCTAATACATGGCTACTCCTTGCTGTCATTAAATTTGTGAACACTTCCTGTAGAAAAAGTTTTGTTCATCCTTACAGGAAACATCAGGTGGCTGAAAGGCTGAACTTTGTCATTGCTACAGAAGGCTTAGAACCTATTTTACCAGTTTTGGGTGTGCCAAGCAAGCTTTGATTGTTTGCTTTATATAAAAACATTGGTTCATGCTTCATTTAGTGCAGGATTAGAAGCTTGATTAGTCAGCATGTTAGCCTAACAGGTTTTATCATTATGATAGTTCAGTACTATCAGTACTATCTGCCATACTGTACGACCTTGTTGCTGCCATATGATACACATCTTTACTGTAATCTCTTTGCTACTTGTATATTCCTGAGAAGTGTGTAGGGACTGTTGAGTTGTGAAGCACTATTAGAGACAAGATTGGGATAGAGATGCAGAAAGAGCTCAGCAGTTCTCAAATGCAGTGTTTTTGTTTTTTTTCTGTGCAGCAAACCCGCCTCATCTTCGCCACGTAACCAAAGGGCGAGCGCCCACTCCCACTAGGCGGCGTCCTGTCAGATATGGTGGGGTGCTACAGGATTCAAAGAAGCCACGCACAGCTCAGCCAGCTGGAAGTTCTGTACAATCTGCACCCGTTGTCGCCACTGCAAGATCAGCAGCTTCAGATCCTTCTCGGTCCTTGGCATCCACACAAGCACCAGAGAGAAACCATGCGCCAGTCCAAAAGTATCACAAATATGGAGATGACGATGAAATCATGGTATGACAGGAGCTGCTCTGCAGTGCTGGAACAGATCAAAAGTCTGCATATGCCCTCCCTGCTAACTTAGAAAGCAGGTCAGTCCAAGGCTTCAGTTTGCCTTCAGAGAACATGGAAGTGGGTTTCGAACTAAGCCAGTTGCTGAGGCTGAATGGCGGTGCTTTATGTGTTGCCATTTTCCGCCACATCGTCACAATTGGGTGGTTTAGAAAATTCTGGTTCATTGGAATGCTGGGAGGCTTGTTGCAGTTCTGTTAGTCCTTCCCCACCATTGTGTGGGCAGCCTTTTCTGTGATGATCTGTTCATGTGATGTGTAGCAAGAGCCTGCAAATTTTCAGGGAACGCATCAAAGGAGGTGAGGGCATGTTGCATTTGTCTTCACTTCACACTAAAGTTTTGGATGCTGTTGGTACTGAGAAAGTTCTGAGTGAAGTGCCCATCCATATCTACTGACTCAGGTAGTATGTTAAGGAACTGATAAAACAATGGGCATATATATATATAGCCAAAAGACAAGTTTTAAAAAAAAAAAAAGAAGAGGAGCTTTCATGTGAAGCATGTGTCAGATTGAGAATGCCTGAACAACTTTTATTTGAGAAATTATTTATTAATTGTAGCACATTTCTTTTAGAAAAAAATTACTCCTGTTTCAGCAGAATATCCCAGAAGGAAGCAGATAGTTTTGCTTTTCATTAACCATTGTCTGTTGCTGGTCTTTCAAGTCAAGTTGGCCGCACAAGCACTTCTGTCTGAAAGTGTTTTACTGTGATGCGAACTCAACAATGGAAATAGTATTTGTTCACTGCCGCATTCTCAGAGTCATTCAGGCTCTATGGACAGCAGAGGGGGAAACAAGAACAATTTTGTACATAAGAAGCATTATCGCAATGTGTAGTCTTTGTGAAGAGTTATTTCCCCTCTTATCAAATAAAGGGAAAGGTTCAGGGAGCATGAGCCAAGTAGTCTTTGTTGCTGTATATGTCTTTCAGCTTGCATGCAAGTAGCAGGGTATCATAACACCCTGCTGAAATTATTTTATATGGGGTTGGGGGTGAGAGAATTATTTATCAAATAATAATAATAGACTTTTTATAGCATTAAAAATATGAAATGGAAATTGTTTTCACTTTGATGGTGCTTACCACATTGGCACATGCATTCGCTTGACACATCTGCTTGCACACTACTGCCATGAATTTCTTAATCCTGAGACTAGAGGTAAAATTTTGCAGTGCTCAGCAAATTACAAGAGAATGCTGGTGACCTTGGGGCAGAATGCAGGAAGTACCAAAAGCTTTCCTTGTGGAGACAATGGGAGTGTCCAAACAAGTGTTGGTGGAATAGTGTCAACTTGCTTTTGCTGCTATATCTTTCTCATATTATTCACTGTGCATGTGACCTGTAATCACTGTATTTCATGCCTCTTTTTCCTCCACTGGGGACTTAACCTTTTCAGCAGTTGTTGAGACAGAGCATCAGCTTGGGATGACATATTTATATTATACACTGATTTGTCAAAGCCATCTGTGTTCATGAGAGTTGTAGCTGCTCTTCTGCACTCCTTCGTCTCAGTCTTTGCCTTTTATCCTGCCTCTTCATTTTTGTTGTCCTCCAGTCAAAGCTGGCTGCATTATATCAGCATCAATGCATAAAATACATTTTCTGCCTTAATTCTCCACATCTTTGCTGAGTATGCATTTGTGTGCATATACCTGGAGACACGTGGGTTGGAAGACACCATATTTATTACATGGTAGACTATACCAACATCAAGATCTAGTCGACAGCATTCACTGTATATCAAGTGCAGTGTTTCTGTTCTGGACTGCCAACTCTTTGTACCAGTGATGGCACTTCTAGTGCCACAAGAAGAGTGCTAAAATGGTGGGGTTTGTGGGGAGAGGGGTTTGGGTTAAAAGATCTAGGTGGGTTTAATTTATTGGTACCTTCCTGTTGTACAGATCAGGTTCGCCATGAGCATTGAGCCAAAGAAAAGCTTCAGGTGGATCTCAATACACTAAAGTTGTTGTTGGCAGTTGAAAGTTGGTGCTTGCTTGACAATGTGCATTCTATTGCAGTCTGCATGCTTAGGCCACTGAGACTGTAAACATATTGTTGATGAACATTGTATGTGTATTTCTGAACAAAGCCTGTGAATCATTTTGGCTGACAGAAGCAGATGGGCATTGATGAATTTGTTGTAGACAAGTGTGTGTGTGTGGATGTATGCATGAAGTTTGCATTTAACAACTCTCTGGATACAGGACTTGAACACCTTGTGACATCAGACCTCATGATGTCATGTGAAGCATTCGTAGCAGAGCATTGAATTGAGGTTTGAGATTCTTATCATTTCTCTCCTGGATTTTAACTTTTTTGAAACGCTGGAAACCCACTGATGTACAGTTTTGTGTTGTTGGTCTCCACTTTGTTGATACTGAACTGTCATATTGTCTGAATGGCTTTGGATGGTATAGCATGCATATTCCATGAGAAAGAGTTTCTGAATGTTTTGAACAACAGGGTTGCTGGTCAGGTTAAGGCATTTGCAGTGGCCTAACTGGTTGAATATGTTCATGTCGACATTGGTGATTGGCCTTGTAGACATGCACACATAATGCTTTATCACATGTGCATCCATGGCTAAATATCTCAAGCTCAATTGTCTCGTTGTCAGTTGCTTCAACACAGGCAATAAAAAAGACATTTATATTGTACTGGCCATCTTTATGCAGGTGTGAATGCATGAATGTTACTTAGATATTTTTGGCTTTTGAGAACTATTCAGCAACAGATTCATTACAAGAGTACTATGTATCCATACAATCCAAAGAGCACCTGGACATGAGAATACAGGAAATTCCTGTGTAGAAGTACCCCAGTTCCTGAATGGAAAATTTTTATTCCAGAAATATTGCAAAATGTGATGCTGACAAGACTGGTTTGAATGACTGTGCCACAGCACTTTTTTTTAAAAAAAGCAATGGAATGCATGCAAGTTACATAATCAACATGAAATCCAGCCCAAGAGAGTACAAAATGCAAAACTAATAGACCAGTATTTAAGAAAAGAAAAAGCACTCAGACATTAAAATTTCTGAAAAATATTTATTACTGCATGTAAACTGTGATGTTTAATTCCAAACACTGATAAAATATGCGTTCACCTTTGCCAGGCTGATCATTGTTTTGCTTTCTTGTCTAAAGTTGTTAGTGGGAGGAGAATTTGAAGTAAATCGCTATCAGAATGGGTAGAAATTGTTAGCTGAATGTATAGTTTATTTTTTCACCTTGTCATCTGTCTTGTAACCTTGGGGTCATTGGGGAGACTGAAGGGAGGGGAGTGTACTGCAGAATGGAATCTGATCGTGGGCATGTCTTTGGAGCTGACGCCATTTCTCTAAACTATCCGCTAGTCTGTCTTTCAAACACCCTACCATTTTTTTTTTACAGGGGTGAGCAAAGTTTTTGCGTTAGGGTAAAATACCAGAAACCCAGGCCAGCTGACTACACAACAAAACTAGTTAGAGTGGACTGGACAATAAATGAGTACATAATGGCGTTCACTTACCCAATTTATGGTGTAAAGTGAAGCTGTTTGAATTCGCTCACAATAAAACTTTAAAACTAACCTTTCCTTTCCTCGATGCTCTCTAATGACTCATCAGACACGTCAGCTGTGTTATTTATCTTCGTACTTTGTCTGTGTTAGAATGTTAGGGACTGTGATTTCTAACGCTGTTGTGCTTGATAAATTTAATTTCAGTCAAATTAACGCAGGTTGAACTTTTTAAAGAGAAAAATTGCACTTTACATGTTGGTATACGGGTTGTACTTTGCCCACCCCTGGTCAATTGGCTTCCTCTGCGAAATCACGTTACCCTCAGTTCTTGCTACCCGATTCCTCTTTGCGTTTTCTGTCTTTTTATTTGTCATTAGTTCTGTCGTTTATCCTTCAGTCTTGCGACTGTTGTCCGTGTCTCTTTGTCTCAAGCGCCAACAGCACGCTCCTTACGAGCGTGAGTATGCGCTACATAAATCACGTGTTATTCTATTATTATTACAATTATTATTACTATTGTTACCCTGCTCCCCACCATGGAAAAAGATGTCAGAGAAGGAATTAAACTATTCTTGGAGAAGTAAAGAAGCCTTGAATAAACAAACACTGTGTGCATGGACAGAGATGTGTGTGTTTGTGTGTACATGAGCACCTGTGTGCAGGCATGCAGTGAGAAAATATTTAACACACAGTAAAGCATATGTAATCTCTCGAAAACTAGTATATTACCAAAAAGTGCTTGATAAACACATTCAAACAACGGTAAGTTTTTTTCCCAATTAAAAAATTAAAGATACACCGGGTGTTTGCTGCAATGAGCAGAGGTAAGTGATGAAAACACTAATTATTCTGTGATGCTGGAAGAAACTATAATTACGCTTTTTAATGTCTTTTACAGTAGGTAATGGCTATAGTATATTGAACAAGACAGAAAATAAACTAAAGAGCTTAACTAAAATAACAGCAGGTGGAAAGTTTGCACTCTACTGATTGTGCAGGTGACCAGATTATGACACGAATCTCTGGAGGCTTTCCAAGAATGGATGCTCAGCGACAGTTTGCTAAGTGACTGGTAGCTACATGCTGAACAAACTATGAATTAATGTTGCCTCCGACATGCAGCTGTATGATCATGATACTCAAAGTATCTTAATCTCCTGCCCTGATAATGTGCTTCACTTCTACAGTGAGTTCAGATGTAAAAGCCTAGATAGCTCAAGTGGAAAGTGGATTGTTTCTATAAGCACATAAAGGATGTCAACAAAATAACATGATGCCCTCCTATGTTGGAACAGGGGTCTACATGCTATTACAAGTAAACAATTCGAATCCAATTTGATTTTTTGTTCAAAAACGATTACCGATCAAATGTGTCATATAACGGAAATGTTTTAATTTATCTTACCTCACATTCTTATAAGTTTGTTTTTTAGGTGTGGGTGAGGAATAAATGTCACAATCTGTTATTTCTTAACGTACAACTTTTGTCCTGTTTTATATCTAGGCACTAGCTATATCAGTTCTGGTAAATAAAGTAACAACAGTAGGCCCTTATCTTGAGTGTTAACAATACAGTGAGGATTGGCTGCCATGGGTTCGGATCTCGTCTTGGGCACGCAGTTCTTTCTCTACTTGTGGCATCTGTTTACAGAGCTGGCCATGGACAGTCCACTAATTCTATTATCGACATGTAGTTGAAGATGTACTGGTGATGATGTAACTACTGCAGTAACTTCGCTACAGGTGACGACAACGATTTGACTTGAGAAGAATTTTTTTTTTTAAAGCCACCGATTAAGCTTAAAAAAACTGTCACACATTCTTGAATGCGATGACATTTCCCAGATGGTACCAAAACCTCACTTGATCGCGTTCTTTAGTCGACTGTGGACCCGCCCTTTTTGCCATATCTTCTCTTTTTTAGTACGGGTACCCGTTTAAATCCGTTAACATAACGTCACCGTTCTTGGTCTCCAGAAGTTCAGGGTGGGCGGAGAGCTTTGCAGGAGCAGACGACTTCTTGGGCTCCACTGAAGTGTAGGTGAGCGACCGGAAGATCGCCAGGAGGAAGCCACAAATCTCGCCGAGTGTGATGACAGACAGGCCAAGCCACAAGCCCAGCTGTCCCCCGATGTCACTGAGTAAGTTTTCAATCTGCCAAGACCAAAGGTCACGAAATGAGACTCCAGAAAGCGTATTTGGAAATAAAAATAATTCATGAAAAACCTATTTTACAATAAAGTTGTTAAGTGTGTTTGAAAAAATCAACTTTCACTCGTTACCAAAGCCTAAAACTATCACTGATAGTTACGGTTGAGTACAAAGTAGTATCCGGCGTCCAAAACTAATCGATAAATCGCGTGTGGTTCGGTGATTTTTCAACACACAACAAAACGGTTGCGTGAGGCTGTCCGCATCCTGTTCATTTCGTTATCGAGTGGCTTAGGACTTTACAGACTACAACACAAATATTTATTAATAACAACTCGCCTCAACACCTCGTTCTAAAGGCGACAAACATTTAACGATGGACGCAATGTTTACATCCGGGGCTCACAGCGGAGGTACTACTATACACAAATCTCACCTCGGGACATTTACAACTCGTGACTTAGGCAGATCTTCTTCCCTCGGTATCCTGAGCCTGAGTAAATTCCTTCCTCGTTCCCGCCAAAACCTACTGGTGAACCGTGTTCACCCAACTGTGTCACAGTTTTTCCTATCTAATGTTCTCATTCATTCAGCCATACATCCAGCATACACTTGCAGTCCGTAAGTCGCAAAAGGGTTAAAATATTCTGAAAAACATGGAGGCACGGACTGTGACATGAAGCTAGGGATCAAAAAGCGCTAAAGTGGCCAAAAAAAAAAATTCAATTAATCAAGCAACGCATCAGAAGTTATTTTAACCATTTGGTTACTTTTTTTCCCACTAACCTCGTAAGCTTTCTCCTGATCAATCGTCTGGGAAAGAAGATCACGAAAATAGACAGTGAGCTTGACAAAGTCGTCGCCACTGCCAAGAGAACAACGATTAAGATTATACTAATCTCTTGTCCACGATTCTGACTACATTGTGGGTATGACAGTAGCAACACTAATAACACAGCTAGGATGTTTAAGTTGTTAAAAAAAAAGACATCACTTTGAGAAGATTACTCACTTGGTGTTCGCCATGAGCATATAATTTGCTTGCTTTAGTTTAGTCTTCAGGTAACCCTGTAACGAAAATTATTTTCTTTTTATCTATGTTAACACATTGAGGCAGGCCCAGAGAAAGAGTGAGGTGGGGAGGAAGTGTACTCGTTCAAAAGAATTGTTATTAGCACTCGTGGAAAACCTTATCAATCTATTAAAAAATGATAATGATATGCCTATACAACTAAGAAATGTTTTACTTTCTAATTTTAAATAATATTATTTAATTATTTTATAATTTTAAAACTCGGCACCTCGACATGGACCACTGCATATTATTTCTGCTTCCTTGTGACATATTTCGTAAGACATTATCCGCCGTCTGTCCGTTGTTATAAGATTATATTGATATTCATTCCATTCACATTTGACATTTGAAGTTAGAACTCGGACCAAGGTTCATGTTGGATAACTGAATGTGAGGGCACAATTATATGGCACCTCATAAACGGAGTAATAGGAGTATCAACTTGTAGCATCAATCCTGACGAAAAGAATTCTTGTCTTTTTCTACGTTCCAAAGAATATGTATCTGATACATAGTTTGTATGTTATGGTCTCTCTTTTCCAGGTCTAGCACTCAGGAAGACCACTGTGCCGTGCGCGCGCATGCTAACTGCAGCTTCCGCTGCAACAGAAAGCCTACCTCGTAGTTCTCTGACGGCCAGGCAGCTGACGAGACGAGCACATCGTATTCGAATTCCCTGACAGAAAAAAAACCACCACCATGAACATCAGCATCGTTACCATGACAGCAGCGACTCCTACATTTACTAATGAATGTTTGTGTCGGGGATACAAGATAATCATAGCGATAAGATGGCAACCACCAAGAGAATTAGCAGCAGGACTCACTTGCACGGCAGGGGGCAGTTTTTGTCACACGTGTCGTATTCTTCGGGGAATGAGGCCATTAGACTGGAGTGGCAGTTGTCTGCAGCAGAAACAAATATTTGTCATGTTTCGTGTACACGTCACACGTTTACATGTTTATCACATGTAGGCGCTGCTTGAAATCTGAAACCTTTATGCACGACGAAGAGATGATAATAATGGTTACAATACAGTCATGACAGCCAACTGTATGTCAAAGAGTTTGTTTACTTTTGTTGTTCCTTGCCTTTTTGTGCGTCGGTTTTGTTTGTTTGTTGTTTTGTTGTTTTGTGTTTTGTTTTGTTTGTTTGTTTTGTTTGGGGGATTTTTTCCCTGTTTTTTTATTTTTGTTTTGTTTGTTTTGGGTAGGGGTGCTGTAGCTTCGTTTCCTTTTTTTCTTGTTAATGCTTTGGGGTTTTTTTAAAGTGTCTCTTTTCTTCATGACATGTGGAGGGGAGGGTGCACGTACTAACGATGTCGTCGGTCATGTTGCAGACGTTGTCCCTGTTGACGACGTAGTAGCTGGGCACTGAGCAGTTGCAGTGGCGCTCGACGATGGCCTGATAGCAGGACTTGAGACACGACAGCTTGGAGTAGGACGCGTTGGAGTTGAGGGCGTACATGTCGTGCTGGTAACCCAGCTCATCGTTACACGCGCCGTGAGGGGGATGCAACCGATTGGTCACCATCTGCATGTTATTGCATGTTATCTAATCAAAGAGAAAATGATGGTGATGATGGTCTGTACTTGTCTATTCAAAACAATCGAATAATGTCTACAAATCAGAGTGGCCACAGGTGTTGTAACAGAATAACAAATCATCATCGAACAAACATGAAAATAATCGCTGCAAGACTGACGAGCATAATGACGGTGTCGATCGCACTCGTCAACACAGACAGTGCGCATGTCCAGCGGGGATAGCCTCCACCCTGACGGCATTTCCGCTCGCAGCTATCCTTTACCTTATTTATTGACGCTCGCTCTGCATGTTGTTGGAGCAGACAGCTGCGTGTAAATGTCTCTGGAAACTGCGAGCCCCAAAGTAATGGCCAGGGATAATTGCCATGTTATGTCTAGCAGGTTGTCGTCTAGCGACGCTAAAGTCAAAGTCGAGTAAGGAACAAATATTATGACTCCCATTCACTCTTCGTCTCCTACTCACTACGGCTGGATATAAATTTTACAATCAGGAACAGAAGTCTTCAGGTTAGGTTAATGATATGATAATGAGTTTCTATCTTCAACACGCAGACCCCTAAAAACTGGCTTTTCCTTTCCGCTTGTTTCTCAAACAATTTTATCAGCCACAAAGTATTGAATTAAAAATTTTAGTGAAATGTTAAAATCTTGTAAACTGAAGATTTAGGCGTTGTGGACTAGCCTTCAAATAATTTTGTAAATAAAAAAAAACCATCATGGAGATGAGGAAAGGTTGTCAGAAGGAAATGTGAATTATTTATTTAATGGTTGAAATGCTTGATACGACACAGAATCGACGGATAATAGCGAGGAATCCCAAACTTTGAAAGCCTGCGAGCCTCACACAGGGCAGCGCGTGCCAGACAGACCTGGTGTCGCCGTGACGACACGTGATATGTGCTACGTGTTAGGTGTTGCTTACGTGACGGATGCTGACGTAGGTGGAGTGTCCGGGCGATATGGAGAAACCGTTGTCCACCGGAAAGGCGTGATGTTCCGGTGATGGATGACGACACGAACGCCTGCTTCTGACGCCAGTGTCGGAACGTACTCCTTCTGCTGAATGTACAGCTCCAGCGTGAGACCTGAGCAAATAGAACGTCAGCTCTGAGCAAGGGACCTCAGCTCCGAGCAAAAGACTTTAACTCTGAGCACAATGACGTCAGCCCTGGGCACAAAAAACGTCAGCTCTGAGCACAATGATGTCAGCCCTGGGCACAGGGACGTCAGCCCTGAGAGCAATGACGTCAGAGTACAATGACGTCAACCCTAGGCACAATGACGTCAGCCCTGAGCACAATGACGTCATCCCTGGGCACAGGGACGTCAGCTCTGAGCAAATCTATATTCACACGCGATTTCCTTGTGACAATTATCTGTTTTCTTTCACATTCGAACAGTAAAATACATTTTAACCTCCATTTGTAAATTATTTGGTTCCTGTATGCCACTGAGGACACTATCTGAGCTAACTCAATTGTAAAAATTAGCCACTAAGATGTAAGTATACTGCACGCGGTAAGACTTTGTGTCCCATTACCATATTCTGGTCCCGGAAATTTGGTGTTCTGAACTTTAGCGACATCGTGAGAATTAAAGGTGTAACAGTTTCCATATCTGTAGTTATGGAAATAGGTAAAGTTCCTGCAAAACAAAAAGAAGGGTGTGATTGCCCATAAAGTTACAAGTGAAGCTACGCACTAGACATTTTATAAATAGCAAACATTTTATATAAGTCTAATATTTCTGCAAGTTACTCTGCTTTTTCAACCGTTGACTTTTTTGCATTAAAATCATTTGAATCTTTCTTCGATCTTTCCTTCAATAGAATGAATCAGTATTAGTCCTCAAGATATGTCACTGGACTCATTCAGATATCATCTGATTTTAAACGAATTTCTTTCGAAAAAAATACGTTTCATGTTTTCGATGTTAATACCTTTTTTCATCTTTGCCTCTAAATATGAAATGTCATATCAAAGTCTTGTTACGTCTGTGGGCCTGCAAGGTGTGCCCCCATGTCCACCTGTTTGAGTTGCTATCAGTAGAGACTGTCATGTTGCCATTTCTAGGCAGCTACAAGTTTAGCCTGACCTTAATGACCTTATTTTTTTAAACGTGGTTGTTCAATTGAGACTTTAATAAAAAACGAAAATGAGTGTGTGTAATTCTTGACAAGAGAAGCAAAAACTTGATCAGGCTGAGAAATCTAAAATTCAAGCATGAACGACCCAAAGTTTATTTCGAACAAGCTTTTCATACATCAACAATAATTCCCGACTAGGAAGAAATGCTATTTCACACACGGTGGTAATTCACGTAACTGGTGCACTCCAGCAAAAGTCCGTGTCAATGATTTTGTTACATTCGAAACTCAAATATCTTTTCGTTAAATCAGTAATTGAATTAATGCTGCATACATTTTAAAATACACACATACACTTATTTGGAGTATAATCAGTAAAATATATTTTATCAAGCGCTGGCAGTAAATAAAACTCTCTTGGATTATTCTCAAATATCTTGCTCCCTATAAGCACATTGGAAGTGGGCAATCCTTAAGAATTACGATGATATGAGCTAGATGTTGCTTCTTTGGCGAAGATGAATAGCCTTCCAGAAAGGAGGGAGCTTGCGACATGCTGAGACATGACTGTGGATAAAAACCGTAAGTTATCCTTCCTTCTGTCTTATGTATCTTGTTATACTATGCATCGCGCTCCATTTTGTCTGTAAGTCATATCAAGGTTGAGTTGGGGTGTTATATGTACCAGATATACTATAAACAAGCCTCGGAGAACACGGGTATCCATAGTACCAACAGTTCAGAATAAAGTCGTCAGCTGAGTGACCTGCTGCTTTTACCACTTCCGGGTCGAGCTTGGCGCCAAGAGTGGCATAAGCATCATTCGCTTTGAATCGAACCGCAGGTCTGAAAAATGTTAGACTCTCTAATCGTTGTTCAGCAAAATGTTAAAAATGTAAGCGACCAAGCTATCAAATTATTACACTGTCTCAAGAGAGACTTCTGTTTCTGGATAAGAGGTCCTTTAACAATATTACTAGAACATCGCATAATTGTTTCGAAGCAATGAGTACACTCACAGTTTATTTACTTAACCGACCTCAGGGAAAAAAGGTCGTAACATGATGATCGTTGTTGTATCTTTTACTACCTTGATTGGAAATGAATGGAAATGAAGAATACATAGAACTTGGTCAGAAACTACTTAGAAAAAAAAAAGTTCTTTGGTTCAAGTGTGTGATGAAAGAGAGAGAGATTGGGGGGGATCGCTATATCTCCAGACGAGCAGAACAGTCATAAAGACATATAAGACACACACCAGCTATCTTCTCCAGAGCATTCCACTTGTTGAAAGAGTTGTTCATCATGATAGCGATACTAGAGTCAGAGTTGGTTGCAGGAGAACGGGTACCGTGGTACCGTGTACCCGTAACGCGACCTGAGCTCGTGTACTGTAGTCGGGGCTGTACTTGAGTTACCTGCTGGCTTTACGTGCCTCGTTACCTGCGACAGTAAATATCAATTTGACCTGCGGCGATACATGTTGTCATAGTGCAGTGCGTTTCTCTAAAGTGTGGTCGCGGACAATAAGTCAGGTGGTCCGAGGCTGACATCGTCATATTCCAGCAAAAGTGATGTTAAAGTGCTGCATTCCTCATAACATTAATTACAGAACGAGTTACGTAGTTTTATGAGTCACAAAGGACATA